>NC_034201.2:24002784-24357784 GCF_002021735.2 Oncorhynchus kisutch
AAGTAGTGGTG
Organism: Oncorhynchus kisutch; assembly: GCF_002021735.2. NCBI lineage: Eukaryota > Metazoa > Chordata > Actinopteri > Salmoniformes > Salmonidae > Oncorhynchus > Oncorhynchus kisutch. Next base: position 24,002,796 of record NC_034201.2, read on the forward strand.
TGGATAAAATCACTGGGGAAGCCAAGCCAGAAAAAAAACATTATGTGGCCACATTTATTGTAGCTGGAGATTTTAACAAAGAAAATTTGAGGAAAACGCTACCGAAGATATATCAACACTTTGACTGCAATACTCGACCATTGCTACTCCCCCTTCCGGGATGCCTAAAAGGCCTTCCCCCACCCTCCCTTCGGGAAATCAGATCACTACTTGATTTTCCTCCTCCTTCCTATAGGCAGAAACTCAAACAGGAAGAACCCATGCCAAGGTCTATTCAATGCTGGTCTGACCACTCAGAATCAATGCTTAAAGATTGTTTTGATCACATGGACTGGGATATGTTCTGGGTTGCCTCTAAGAATTAAACTGACGTATATACGGACATGGAGACTGAGTTCATCAGGAAGTGTATAGGGGATGTTGTTCCCACTGTGACTATTAAAACCTACCCAAACCAGAAACCATGGATAGATGGCTGCATTTGCACAATACTGAAAGCGCAAACCACCACATTTAACTATGGCAAGGTGACTGGGAATATGGTTGAGTACCATCAGTGTAGTTATTCCCCCCGTAACACAATCAAACCGGCAAAATGTCAATACAGAGACAAAGTGGTGTCGCTATTCAACAGCTCAAACATGAGACGTATGTGTCAGGGTCTACAGACAATCAAAGATTACGAAGAGAAAACCACCAATGTCGCGGACATCAACCTCTTGTTCCCGGACAAGCTAAACACCTTGCGCCCGCTTTGAGGATAACACAGTTGTCATGACGTTGCCCTCTTTGAGTACAGCGAGCACCATCCCCCGCTCTCTGCTTCTACAACCAGACTGCTGTGGTCAGAGGTCGTAAATTCCTGAGAAGACCTCATGGACACACAGTATTAGAGAGAGGGTAAACTTTCACAGAGGACAAAGGAAATCCTTCCACCTCACGGAACCTGAGGTACAAACAAATTTCATGTTCCAGAGAAAGTGTAAAAGATCGGTGAAGAATCCAGCTACGAACTGGTCCGTTTTGTCACAACTTGGGAAGCTCAAGAGAGACGGTGTGGCCACATTAACATAACTCTGTTTATATAATAGCATCAGATATGAGGTTTACATCTAATTGTTGTATAAGATGAATGAGTGAGGATGATACTGTTTGTATAATGGTGTAATGTGATTGTGGACTGTTTAATGAAGAAAAATACAAATGCCTTTTGATTTGAACTAAATCAGAGGACCGCCCCTGAGCCCAGTTAGGGTCAGACATCCTGGGACAGCCTTCTTATGCCATTCTGAATAAAACCCAACTTTGAGAAATTATCACTAGACCTTGTTTTTCTCCATTAGGGGAAGACTAAGGTTGTCGACCAAGCTTACCTCAATTACGAGATGGCTAAAGGTTGTAGAATCTTTTAACCATACCACGTGGTTAAACTCTTAGACTATCGATACCGACAGAATGAGAACAAGTCTTTGATACTAATTACTAGTCTGCAGCTAGGAATTCAGCATCATTGAATGCGAAGAACGACAACCGCCGAAACATCCATTCTATAATGAATGTCACTTTGAACTATCGCCTCTAACCAAGACAGAGAGAGAGAGGGAGAGACGGACAATTCTACTAAATAAACACTTTTCACCAGCGATCAAGACGACACACTGATCGTAAATATATATATTGATTACAATTGTTCCCGAATGAGTGAGCGTTCATGTGTAAGGAATTAGCATTTTTTTATTGTTATAATTAACTCTGTAGGGACTAACGTGAGGTAAAGAGACTAACGTGAGGTAAAGTAAATCATTCATTAATCAGAAGACTATTTGATCAGATATGAAAATATCTGAAAGGTTATATTAGGAAATTATAACCTTGTAATCTGAATATTTTTCCTTGGTGCCCCTATTTCCTAGTTAATTACAGTTACACAATTAATTAGTTTGATCGCGTTATACTAATTACAGGGAATCTTTGATAAAACTATGTCTTCAATTTAATGATAGTAAAGACACGACACAGTGCCACCGACACGGCCCGCTCACAAGGACTGTGAGCTCTTATTCTCCAGCGTTCCACAGGAATGCTAGCCCATGTTGACTCCAATACGTCCCATCATTGTCAAAGTTGGCTTGATGGCTTTTGGGTGGTGGCCCATTCTTGAAATACACAGGAAACTGTTGTGTGAAAGACCCAGCTGTGTTGCAGTTCTTGACACACTCAAACTGGTACGCCTGGCACCTACTACCATGCCCCGTTTAAAGGCACTTAAAACTTTTGTCAGGCCGACATGAGTAAGATATTTAAGCATGTTAATCCCTGCAAGGCTGCCGGCCCAGATGGCATCGCTATCCACGTCCTCAGAGCATGCGCAGACCAGCTGGCTGAATTGTTTACGGACGTAATCAATATCTCCCTATCCCTGTCTACTGTCCCCACTTGCTTCAAAATGTCCACCATTGTTCCTGTACCCAAGAAAGCAAAGGTAACTGAACTAAATAACTTTCGTCCTGTAGCACTCACTTCTGTCATCATAAAGTGCTTTGAGAGGCTAGTTAACCGCTAGGCCACCTGCCACCCCACTCTATTCCTGTCTAAACTCATATGCCAGGTTTAACTTAACCACTTGTGTGTGTGTTTGCTGAGTTACTGAAAATGTGTTATACCTAAAGTACACCCATCACTAGGGCTGCGTTTACACAGGCAGCCCAATTCTGATATTTTTCCAACTAATTGGTATTTTGACCAATCACATCAGATCTTTTCAATCTGATATAGCTGTTTAATGCTAAACACACACTTGCTTCTGAATTCGGTAGCTCACAACAGCGTGGAATTCTGCCACAGTTGTTTGTGTGTTTTCCCACTAATGAAAATTAGGTGTTTATTTTACCTGTGGAAAATCAGACACACAAATAAGGGAGAGAACACCTCAACAGCATTCCCTTCCCCCCTGTCCAGACCCAGCAAAGTAGCACTCTTTTAATTATTTAACGAGTCAAGTCAGTTAACAACAAATTCTTATGTACAATGACGGCCTACCCTGTCCAAACCCTACTGACGCTGGGCAAATTTTGCGCCGCCCTATGGGACTCCTAATGACAGCCGGTTGTGATACAGCCTGGAATCAAACCAGGGTCTGTAGTGACACTTCCAGCACTGAGATGCAGTGCCTTAGACCACTGTGCCACTCAGGAGCCCCTGTGTCATATCCATCTGTGCCCCAGATACAAACCTCATTAGCTAAGAGACACAACAGTTTGGGCCATTCACTGCAGACAAACACACTGTAAGCAATGCATATAGCCTCAGTTGATAGGGGTTCTCTATCAGGAGCTCCGCAAACTCATTTTCAAACTTGCAACAGCGTCACCTAGTTTGGGACTTTTTCCAGGAGTTGCAGATTGATTGTGATTAAGGTGAGGGTGGCTCACAACCCTCAGAAATCACTCTGGGCCTGTAGAACAGATGACCTTTGAGATTTTCACATTTAATAAACATCAAAACAGGATGTTCGCAAGGCATTCATAGTGCCCAACGTCAGACAACCGATTATTAGGTGCATCCCTCAAAAAGTTTTCAGAGGCCTGTGGGGAAAATGTCAGGCTCTTCACCTGCGGATCAGGGATAAAAGGATTGTGACACCTAAGAGCACACTAAGAGAGGAGAAGAGGGAGCGCTGCTCCCCGATTCTCACACCCCAGCAATCTGGCTTTCTGTCCCACAATCCATCACATTGTCAGTGGCTGGGCCACATGCCATACTGACAGACCTGCCTGTCAGAGGTACAATGTCCTGCATGACAGTTTGGCATTTTAACTAAAGAGATGAACTTTCAAACTTACACACTCCTCTTCTAACAAAACGTCTGTGTGAGGATTAAAACCCCTAAGGTCGATGTCCGCACCCCCGCAGAAATCTATACTGAACAAAAATATAAATGCAACATGTAAAGTGTTTGTCCCATGTTTCATGAGCTAAAATAAAATATCCCAGAAATGTTCCATATGCACAAAAAGCACATTTTTCAAAAATGTTATGCACAAATTTTACATCCTGTTAGTCATAATTTCTCCTTTGCCAAGATAATTCATCCACCTGACAGATGTGGCATATCAAGAAGCAGGATCATTACACAGGTGCACCTTGTGCTGGGGACAATTAAAGGTCACTCTAAAATGTGCAGTTTGTCACATAACACAATGCCACAGATGTCTCAAGTGTTGAGGGAGCATGCAATTGGCAGGCTGTCTGCAGGAATGTTCACCAGAGCTGTTGCCAGATAATTAAATGTTAATTTCTCTACAATAAGCCATCTCCAACGTTGTTTTAGAGGATTTGGTAGTACGTCCAACCAGTCTTACAACCGCAGACCATGTTTATCCACGCTTGCCCAGGATCTCCACATCGGGCTTCTTCACCTGCGGGATCGTCTTAGACCAGCCACCCAGACAGCTTATGAAACTGAGGAGTATTTCTGTCTGTAATAAAGTCCTTTTTTGGGGAAAAACTCTTTCTGATTGGCTGGGCCTGGCTCCCCAGTGGGTGGGCCTGGCTCCCAAGTGGGTGATCCTATGCCCTCCCAGTCCCACCCATCTGCCTATGTCGCACTACCACATCTGCAGTGAAGGTGACAAAGCTAGATTGGTGTTTGTCAGACCACAAAATCATCTGTAGCATATTTATATGGAAGGACGAGACTCTCAGTTCTCAATTGTACTCACAATACTTGTCTGAAAGTCCCTCAGAACCAGTTGAAAAAAATGAAAAAAATGTATAGAAGTATATATGGAGACTGTTCAGTGCTAAAAATAAGAGGTTAAATACATATATATTAAAAAATATAATAATAAATGTTGCTTGATTTTTCTTATATCTCTCAGATATAGGACAGAGACTTCAAAACAAATTTCCTTTAGATGTTTCGGGGGGGGGGGGGACTATCTGTTGTTCCTTGTGTTTGTATGGGCTAATAGCAGTAGTGACAGTATTTTCATATGTTTTTTGAGAGCAGGATCCTAGGTGAGCGATGGATGGATGGTTTTGCCGAGCGGATGCCCCTATGTCCTGTTGATTCAGGAAATTCAAGGGTGGAGGCTTTTAGCATCAGAGACCACAAACACATCAGAGAAACTTTTGTATGGTTGTTTTGATGGGTGGAGAAGTGACATTCACAAGAATAGATCACTTAGTTCATCTTTTTTATCAAACAAAAGTTGAAATAACGTTGCAATACCTCCACTGGAAATGTTCTCACTATGCAATAACTCAGTCTCACTTAAGAGGGTTAAAAGGGTGAAATGATCTTCCTGCAGAGCAATCAGTCTGAAGTCACCATGCTGTGAGATTGCACATCAGAAATCATTGTATAATGGCCTCGACTCGCCAATAATAACCCGCTCTTCGTCATAAAAAGGAAATGTTCATTAATTGAATGGCCTGACAGCTGCCATACAGACCCTGGAATTAATTTATTTCAATGCAATGTTCATCATTAACATGAATATTTAGCTGTCAGCTTCAGTCTGCCATCACTTGTAATTGGGCTCAAAGACATGCAGTTAGTAAGAACTAATATTCATATTATGGCTCTGATTTACTGTTAGCCTTGAATTATACTGACATTATTACTTAAAATGTTGCATTCCAAGATTTTGATCCAGATTTTAAATTCATCATTTTTATCCAGATTTGTTTCCAAGATTTGTATCCAGAATTTACACTCAGAGGTAAGTTTATTGGGCACCCCACCCCTTTCACGAAAATGGTTTGCTCCTACAGACAGTGAATCATGTGGCCATGGCTTGCTATATAAAGCAGGCAGACGGGCATCAAGGCATTAGGTTAATGTTCGATTGAACGTTAGAATGGGCAAAACAAGTGACCCAAGCGACTTTGAGCGTGGTGCTAGGTGCGCTGGTTCCAGTTTCTCAGAAGCGTCTGGTCTCCTGGGCTTTTCACACATGACAGTGTCTACGGTTGACCAAAAATGGTGCCACAAAGTAAACATCCATTCAGCAGCAGTCCTGTGGGCGAAAACAGCTTGTTAATGAGAGGTCAAATGAGAATGGCAAGAATCGTGCAAGCTAGCAGGTGGGCCACAAACGGTCAAACAAGGGCGCAGTACAACAGTGGCGTGCAGAATAGCATCTCGGGAAAGCTCAAAGAATCTGTGCACCAAAGAATTCAGGCTGTTCTGGAGGCGAAGGGGGGTACGACCCGGTACCAGATGGATCTACCTAATAAACTGGCCAGTGAGTGTGTATCCAATATTTTAAAACCAGTTTTTAGATCCAGATTTGGGATTTTCTGTGATATTGTGCTGCTGTGCGCGAATGTCTTTCTCGAACAACTGACGTACGTGTTCCTCATTTATAATGCAGTTTACAGTCTGAGCTAATTCAGGTCAAATAGCAAAGCGAAACAGAGGACTACCTACAAGGACTGTGACCTCATAATGATGTGCATACTGTCTACATGACATTTAAGACTGAACACTGTCATAACGCATGCATTATGCATGTCTGTGACTGTAAGCTGCGACCCAGGTCCTGATGTGTTATTGTTGTGTCTGACAGTGTGTTGGTATTAGGGAGTTAGAACCTCAATCAATGCTAACCCCATTAATGGAAATGCATTTTTACATGGTGAACCCCACCGATGACTAAAGAGGCAGATACTACACAGCTAAAACCATGAACCCTGAGAGAGGTATAAAGAGATGACATTGACATTGTTTTAACGTAATTTCTGCATCTATGGTTGTCTTTCAGAATCTTGCAACCTTGCAGTCCTAAGTGACTTTATTGACACATTTCTGACAACCTTTCGAACAGACCTTGCAAGTAGCGATATCGCTTTCGTAATATGAAAGAACAAAGTGCTGCTTTCAAAACTATCAATGAAAGTTGTTTTGTCCTTTTCATGTTTTTGCTATTTGTATGTAGTAAATACTTTCTGGTGCCTAATGTTGTCATGACCTAGAGTCTAGACAAATGACACATCAGTAGCTTATTGTAGTGTCTTGCTTCTGCCACTGTAGGAGGTCAGTAGCTAGAGTCCCTGTCATGTACGTACAACCCTCACAGCGAGCCATTCTTTTTAAGTCTGCCTCAAATCCTTTTGACCCACTGACCATTGTAAGACTTTTGACTTTTCTCTTTCATAAACTAGTGAACAGTGACTTCTTTTGTTTTTTTATGGCGCACGGCAAGCTGCTTTTCTTTGAAGGTCAGACGGTGTGTGAAGAGTAAATGTTGTCCAAAGTGGATACAGAGAGAAGCAGAGAAAAGCCTGTAGCTGGTCTGGACGAGGCCTGTCAGGGAAAAAGTGTTTAATAAATGACTGCTTACACCCGAACAAAGAGGCCAGGGACCTCGCAGACTATACATCTTAAAAATCCATATGACAGCCCCAAGTAATCAGTATCAATGATTTTAAACTGAAATAAGTCCCTTGGGGAAGATGATAAAATCCTCCAACAGCTCTGAAAACATCTCTCCAATGAAAGATGTAGGGCAGAGAAAGACCTTATTGATACTCAGAGCACCTCAACAGTAGGTTCAGGGACATACAGGTAGCAAATGGTGCAGATTGGGAAAGTCATGATTTCTCTCTCTCTGACATGCACTCTTACTCTCTGTCTGAGGCTCCTACTCTCTCTCTCTCTCTCTCCCTCCCTCACATTCACACATAAAGTGGGGCAAAAAAGTATTTAGTCAGCAACCAATTGTGCAAGTTCTCCCACTTAAAAAGATGAGAGAGGCCTGTAATTTTCATCATAGGTACACTTCAACTATGACAGACAAAATGAGGAAAAAAATCCAGAAAATCACATTGTAGGATTTTTAATTAATTGATTTGCAAATTATGGTGGTAAATAAGTATTTGGTCACCTACAAACAAGCAAGATTTCTGGCTCTCACAGACCTGTAACTTCTTCTTTAAGAGGCTCCTCTGTCCTCCACTCGTTACCTGTATTAATGGCACATGTTTGAACTTGTTATCAGTATAAAAGACACCTGTCTACAACCTCAAACAGTCACACTCCAAACTCCACTATGGCCAAGACCAAAGAGCTGTCAAAGGACACCAGAAACAAAATTGTAGATCTGCACCAGGCTGGGAAGACTGAAGCTGCAATAGGTAAGCAGCTTGGTTTGAAGAAATCAACTGTGGGAGCAAATATTAGGAAATGAAAGACATATAAGACCACTGATAATCTCCCTCGATCTGGGGCTCCACGCAAGATCTCACCCCGTGGGGTCAAAATGATCACAAGAACGGTGAGCAAAAATTCCAGAACCACACGGGGGGACCTAGTGAATGACCTGCAGAGAGCTGGGACCAAAGTAACAAAGCCTACCATCAGTAACACACTACGCCGCCAGGGACTCAAATCCTGCAGTGCCAGACCTGTCCCCCTGCTTAAGCCAGTACATGTCCAGGCCCGTCTGAAGTTTGCTAGACAGCATTTGGATAATCCAGAAGAAGATTGGGAGAATGTCATATGGTCAGATGAAACCAAAATATAACTTTTTGGTAAAAACTCAACTCGTCGTGTTTGGAGGACAAAGAATGCTGAGTTGCATCCAAAGAACACCATACCTACTGTGAAGCATGGGGGTGAAAACATCATGCTTTGGGGCTGTTTTTCTGCAAAGGGACCAGGACGACTGATCCGTGTAAAGGAAAGAATGAATGGGGTCATGTATCGTGAGATTTTGAGTGAAAACCTCCTTCCATCAGCAAGGGCATTGAAGATGAAACGTGGCTGGGTCTTTCAGCATGACAATGATCCCAAACACACCGCCCGGGCAACGAAGGAGTGGCTTCGTAAGAAGCATTTCAAGGTCCCGGAGTGGCCTAAGCAGTCTCCAGATCTCAACCCCATAGAAAATCTTTGGAGGGAGTTGAAAGTCCGTGTTGCCCAGCAACAGGCCCAAAACATCACTGCTCTAGAGGAGATCTGCATGGAGGAATGGGCCAAAATACCAGCAACAGTGTGTGAAAACCTTGTGAAGACTTACAGAAAACGTTTGACCTCTGTCATTGCCAACAAAGGGTATATAACAAAGTATTGAGATAAACTTTTGTTACTGACCAAATACTTATTTTCCACCATAATTTGCTAATAAATTCATAAAAAATCCTACAATGTGATTTTCTGGATTTTTTCTTCTCATTTTGTCTGTCATAGTTGAAGTGTACCTATGATGAAAATTACAGGCATCTCTCATCTTTTTAAGTGGGAGAACTTGCACAATTGGTGGCTGACTAAATACTTTTTTGCCCCACTGTACTTTCTCTATCTTGCTAATACGAAGGGGTTTTAGACTGATCAAACTGACTGTGTCACTGTTCTTTCACTCTTCCTGTCTTCCTTACCTTTCTGTACTTTGTCTATCTTTCATAGTCGCTCTTGACTTCTGTCTGTTTTGGACTCGTTTCTTTTTAACATAAGCCCATATTGGCAGAGAGGAAAAAGGAAATGATTTGCTGTATAGCAGGTTTGGAACGGGCTGTGTCCTTTATGTAGACAATGTTTAATCGCTTTGCTCTGGCACCAGTAAGAAAACATGTGAATAGTATCCTGTCAAGCTTGAAGCTTCTGGGACCTTCTGTGGGTAAATGTCAACAAATAACATTTTGTCAGCATTTTAAACATTTATCTGCTCAAATTCTACAGTGGCGGTGGCTGCTGCAACCCTTAGGGGTCACCTGGAAGTATTTTAAGCTGAGATAAAGCCCAATACCCTTATATTCACTGCAGCCAATGTTCCAAGCATTCATTTCTGTAGACGAATTTGGCATCCAAAACAACTCTGGTTTAAAGCTCTGCTAACCTCAAACCACAGAGCAGGAATCACCCTACCATGGCAAAAAAAATCAACTGCACCCGCCATAAAGGATATATTGAATATCACTGTATTCAATTTTCCAAATGTGAAGTTATATAGGAGGGCAACGACAATACACCCGAAAGGTCATCCGAAAGACCATATTCGCCAAAGGGCTATGTGCAGAGTTTCCTGATACTGCAGGGATTTGGAGAGTGAATAGGGAGGAGATGACAGGAGGCAAGCTGCTGCTGCTGCTGCCTCCTGCTCTATAGTGCCCATGCAGCCACACTAATATCCTCAGTGGTGTGCTTCTGCTAAGAGGAGCTCCACTCTACTCTGCTCCGTCTCAAGCTCCACTCTCTCCACACAGCCATCCAGTTGCTCATTGACCACATATTCGGCTGAGTGACACATTTATTGAAGGGTCACAAGACAGTTTTTATTACTTGGACGTCTATAAAGTGTCATACAGAAAGTCAACTATGCATAATGTTTCCCAACTTGCACCTATGAAGTGAATAGTGCGCTGTTGACAACAGCCTGTACATGGCCAAGGTTGCATCAGTTAATTTCACATCTCTTTTATTAGTTGTGGCATTGCTATTAAATAATGTTATTCAATAAATGGTTATCTCAGGAAATGGTTTACCTTATTCATATAAATACTTAATGTCTCTTCTGTTATTGGCAATGTCTTTGTTCAGAGTTTAAGAAGATTCAAGGACTTTATAAAAACATCTGAACACCCAAGCAGTAATTGAGATTCAAAAGCACAACCTGATTGAATATGTCAACCATACGGTTTGAAAGGAGTGTTGTCTGTAGCCTCCGTGCCAAATATAAACATACTGCATCAGTTGGAGTGCAGTGATTTAAGGTATAGTAAGGTATAGTCAAAAGTCATCAGTGATAAGCATACCATGACCACACACTTACCTCTGCATATTCGTGTTCTCTGCTCAAATATACTTCTGTGATGGATTCATTTTGGTTTCTCTTTCCTAGCATCCAGCGGGAGGGGATTTTGTGGTGGTGGTGTTGTGTGTGTGTGTGTGTGTGTAATTTACCTTTCCCTCTACCAGTGAGTCATATAAGCCCATCATAATTATTCATACCGTGTTGGCTTTTGACGCAGGAGAGTGACTTTGCGTACTTTGTCATAAACACCTCTTAATTAAGCCCACGGACCATGTACAACACATAACTCTATTAGTACTTCTATTAGTTCCCGCCCTCCGATGGTACTCACTACTACCCAACACCAGCAGCACTCTGTTATGTGCTTAATGAATTACGGCTCTGTGGTGAGTAGTGTCGGTGTGGGTGGAGAGCCAGAAGGTTGGCATCCATCAGATTGCGTCTCTGGCGAGCATATTAACCCTGATGACACCCAGGACTTCTGTCTAAGACATGATGGAGAATAGACTTGGATGTGTTTATAGATATAGCATCTTAATTTGAGCACCCTGTTGTTGAAATTTCTTGCACAGCGTGTAGTGTATTCAATGTTTTAAAAGGATTCAAAAGTTTGTAGGCGTAATTTCCACTTAAAAATGTCAGACTTGATTTGCCCTAAAAAAAAATTGCCCTTCAAAAATGTCCATTAATTATGATCCACACAAGAATTCAAATGATTTTCCTGTGGTTGCAAACTGGGTCAAATTAAGATCTTACATCTATATAAAAAAACGTATGTATGGCTTCAACAAAACGCATTTCATCCAACTGAATGATCCCTGTTTGTCAAAGGGAGGTACAGGCATACACACCTGCGGGCCAAGTTGTCTCTCAGTAATAGCATCGTTCATTATCATGCCCACACAGAGATGAAACGCCTATGTTCTGGTTCATCGTGGTACTCTAAAGACGGCCGGCTTTCTCTTTGATCAATCATCAGGGTCACACAGTGCTTTATATGGCTTGATAATCTTCTGTGAAACGTTTCTCATTTCTATTCTACTTTGATGAAGCTTATCATGCTACAGCAGGCTATGTACTGCCCAACGTCCATTACACTCCAATCTGGGAATATTTTGCCTGTAATAGGCCCACATGCATTGAATCGCACAGCTAGGCAGGGAAGAAATGTGTGAATTCTATAACACAATGTTGTTATAATGATCTCAGTAGAAGTCACTTTCACTCTCCACATATTAGCTTTCCATCCCACTTGGTTGATGTATGCCATCCAAGCCAGTTTTGTGGCATTCTCAGCACAACTGACAGGCATGAAGTTGACGACTCCAGGAAACACTCATTAAGCTCATTGTCATGGCAGCCACTATGGGCATAACGTTTCTATGTCATGCAGATAACTCTGTCTATAAGAGATATGTGCTTGTATAGGGGCCATCATTCCTGTCCAACTCGGTGAGGACTTTATGTAACCTGCTGCAGAGTTACATGAAACCCAGCAACGTCCTTCGGTATTCAAACTTATGTCTGGGTACATTAGAGGATAAGGCTTTCAATTTGAGCACTGGACAGAGCAGCATGACCTTCATTAGCTCAAGCTGACCTTGATATTAATTTACATTCTCTCACTAATAGAATCGTGCTGTATGGATGTGCACATCTATTCTGTGAAGAATATAAGTCATTGATATCCATATGAGTATCCTAATCTTAGCTATCCACTACTCTGTATTTGGTCAGCTGGCTGGCTCTAGTAAAATTATAAAGTCAAAATGTTTTCACAATTAACAATTCATTCCTATGTGCTTTGTGGTAACTGTATGCTGCAACACAGTTCACATAATTTCCTTCCGTGTCCTGATATCACAGTGAATCGCTTCTGTCACACGCATGCACACACACAGACCCATCCACCCACAAGCACGTTTCTGTATTCAAAACATTTTCATGGTAGGCTGTTGCTGAATCCTGCACATTTTTAGGGCCTCCTGACATGCTCATTCAATGTTTCACACAGCTTCCTGGTGAACTGTTCTTTGCTGCCCTGTTCTCTGCTCCCGGCCTGTCATTGTGTTTTGGCTCTGGCAGGCAGTGGTTAGGGCAGCTCTCTCTCTCTCTCTCTCTCTCTCTCTCTCTCTCTCTCTCTCTCTCTCTCTCTCTCTCTCTCTCTCATGAGTCATGGGCAGCCTTCTACTCTCTCACTGAAGACCATTCATTTTACATCACTTAATGGATGCTTGGGTAATTATCAGCTTTTGGGCCCCATTTGGGCTTTTTTAATCTCCGGGTGTAGTTGTCCTTGATTATCTGAGCAAGGATGTCTTTGCTTTTTTCCTCTGTAATGATGAGTCATTTTTTTATATATATATTTTTAAAACTCTGAGTAAAATAGCTTGGAAGAATGAGCATCAATAACCAGTCAGATATCCTCTAAAGTTCTCCCTAAGGAGCTGCATGCTGTGTATGAAGATGTGCAAGGTGTCCGTTAGCCTGAAATTGTTGCTTTAGGTGTTGTTTTTCAAAGGGAAAATAATTTGACTGCAGCAGTGTTGAAGGAGTGTTGCTTTGAAGGAGGATTTGAAACCTCAGAGGAGTATAAGTTAAAGCTCAGGGATAGCCCAGCCCATGGCTGCTGACCGTATCATTCTCCTACTGCATCTCAGGGGATTGTGACCCTCCCAGGGATGTCATTACACTGTCTCAATAACAAATAGCACAATCAGAGACACTGTGGGGTGGGGTATCAGTGTATGTGTGCGTGTTTAACGGAGTTAAGAATGTGCTGTAAGCTCACTCCACAGCTATCTTTAAATGTTGGCGATAGAGTTATCGATAGCTCAGATGGTTTCGATAGCTCCTACGTTGTCAAGGAGGGTGGTCCCATGTGTCTGCGATCAGAGGATCATTGGTTTGAGCCCAGTATGGGGAATGTTAGCAGCACACTGACATACATTTCACGTGCATGTGTGTTGTGGGGATTTACTTCACCTCTGTTTTCAGCAATCCGCTGATGACTGGTTGCTTTTTTGTTTGTTTTGTCTTTGTCTGTATCACGTGGCAATGCTGCACTGTGATTTCTCTGGTTTGTTGTTGTCGGGTGGATGGGCAGCCGGAGCGGCCATACTTGCAGGACTGAGGAGTTTTGATGGAATGGGAGAGTTTTTGATCTGTATGGGTCTGGAGGAGGGATGTCAGTTTCAGTCTGTGAGGGGAGCTGTAAGAGGAAAAGCACAGCGCTCTAGAGATCATGGCAAGGCAGTTTAATGAGGCCACCAGAGAGACAGACAGAGAGACAGAGACGGGGGGGGGGGGGGGGGGCACGCAGTGCCTGTCTGATGCAGCCTTGTAAGGGGTAACACACACCCCTGTCTCACACGATCACCGACTCACTTACTGACTGACTGGCTGAGTTATAGACTGACAAAAGGCAACAGCAGAGCAGAGGAACTGTACTGTGAGGCAGCTGAATTTCTCTTCTTGATGTTTTCATCTCTCTCACTCCCTATAGAACAACCCAAAGCATACAGGCTTTCCTTGACAGCCCTCAAATGGTTGCAGCTATACCCTGGAAATAACTTAACATTCCGGACGATACACATAAACTACAGTACCAGGTTTATCGCGCTCTTCCAGATTGAGACGGCAGCATTTTGTGTATTCTACATATTCATTTATAAGCTCATACATACCAATGCTCAGCAGTCTGAGTGTTACAGTCAGAGTGGATGGATCCAGAGAGCCCAGCTTGCCTCACCTTGGCCCATTGGGCTACTTCTGCTCCGCTATTTCGTCCACAAGCACAGCGAAGGTAGCAGTGGAGGGGCATATGACAGCTTGGCAGGACTCCTGGAGTGGGTTGTTCTCCAGCTGCTTCAGAGAGCCGCTATGAAAAGCCTGTTAGCAGCTCCCTCACTCACACACAACAATAGGGATGATGGGAGAGAAACTCTGGACAGGAGAGAGCAAGTGAGAGTGAAGGAATTTGCCGCCATAACTCTAGGTGTCTGATGTGTAACAATGCTGTCACACAAGGCAGCAGAGTCATAACGTAGTAGAAGAAAGAGAAGAAACTGTAACAGATATACTTATTCCAATGTTTTCGGTCATTTTCCGAGAGTACAGCCACAACAATAGAGAAAATATTAGGATGTTTTTGGAAATGTCCAGTCTTTCCTAGTCTGTCATCTCACATAGAACTGTACATGAAAAATGTCATTATTAAGCCCATAAGAATACAAGTATTCAATGATGCTTATTAATGCGTGCATTACATTGTGGAGAGAGATGCTGCAGACTGGTATTGCGACCTCCAGCTTGGGGTTCAATGACACTGCTGGATTTACAGTGGGAAGCAGCAGGCGGAGCAGAGCAGAGTGTGGGGATGGGGACAGCAGATTAACTAGCGGTTTGACCTTTCTGTAAGACTGACTCATCCACTCACTCCCTTTGTCACAAGATTAAGCATTTGAATGCACGGTAAGGTCGGGGGGGGGGGTACATTACACTCTTAGAAAAAAAATTTGCTATCTGCAACCTAAAAGGGTTCTTCAGCTGTCCCCATGGCAGAACCATTTGAAGAACCCTTGTTGGTTCTAGGTATAACCTTTGATTCCAAGTTGAACCGTTTTGGGTTCCACGTAGAACCCTTTCCACAGAGGGTTTTACATGGAACCCAAAATTGTTCTACCTGGAACCAAAAATAATTATCCAGTGGGGAAAGCCAGAGAACCATTTTAGATCTATTTTTTTTTAGAGTGTATACAGAAAGGTTACTCTCTCTGGTGGAGGAGATTGGACGAGGGCTGTATGGCACCTTGTTCAGACAGAGGAGACGTACTTTCCCAGCCTGGGATTGCATGAGACTGGGTGTTTGGAGGGAGGGATCCTAAAAGATGCTGAGAGTTTGACAGTCACTGCATGAAGCCAGGGACAAATATAGCTCCTAATGTGATCATTTTGGTGTGTGTGTGTGTGTGTGTGTGTTTGCATGGCCATGTTCATGCCTGTGTGCATTTGTATACACACCCTCCTTTTCTCTTGGCCAGCATGCCCATCTATTTGTTACCCAGTGGTCTCTCTGTCTGTCTCTCTCTGTCTGTCTAGCTCAGGTCTCCTTGATCTGCCTTGGCTTCTGTCATTTGCAGCATCATCAGAGATGCAGGGCAGCAAGGAGCATCTATTCTCCTCTGAGTCTCGCTGCTTCTCATCCTCACAGCTGCACACTTCATGCAGAGCCAGAGCGTGTGCAAATCACACATACATATGATCCCTTCTCATGGAAAAGAGCGTCACTCTGCAGCACATTGGCCAATGCAGATGGTGAAGTTAATTGCGTTACAGACTTAAGGCTCCAATAAGCCTTTATCGCTCTATTGCCCCCATACACACACACACACACACACACACACACACACACACACACACACACACACACACACACACACACACACACACACACACTCACACACACACACACACACTTCCCAGATTCCCAGCTCGGACTCAATCTCTCTCTCTGGTTTGTGTTGAGGCATTGCCACGAGAAGCTGAGCAATGTAGAGAGAGGCTCAAACTCCTTTAGGATACCAGGCAGTGAACGTAAACAGATTTACATTAGCTATCTGTGAGACAGGGAGGGAAAACCCAAGAGGTTAATTATTCAACAAATAACGATTTGAGGCTATACGTTGTACTGGTGTTAATGAGGCCACAGGAGATGGAGGGAGCAGGAGCTACAGAGGAGATGGGAGCCTCAGTGTGTCTCTTCTATAGCATATTGATATTGTACACAGAGGATGCCTCTACACGCTAAGATTTTATATGACTCGTTTTATCAATCTGCACTTGCCCTCTGCTTTAGCTGTATATCTCTGTAAAGAAGGTTGGTAAAGACATCACTCTTGCAGATGGGTGAGGTATGTAGCTCAGCCAGCATGTTACAGTCACGATGTACATGTATTTGAATGCAACACTATGGTAACGCTGTCACCATAAACTACACAATAGGGTGAAATCAATTGCAAACCCTCAAACAAACTCAGACATCCTCGACCCCAGACCTAAACAAAATGCCCGATACAACATTATGCTCAATGAACAAATAACTTTTATCCCGCTTTGTTTCGTCAATTCTTCTTCATCTAGTTCATACGAAAGTTGCAATAACATAAAAGCCAAGAAATGAAATATATATTCCACCCAGACCATCTCCTTCTTTATTGCTATATATTAAAGTATTATTTTGCCACAAAATCAAAAGTTGTGCCAAAACTCTGCAAACTACACTACATGACCAAAAGTATGTGGACACCTGCTCATCGAACATCTTATTCCAGAATCATGGGCATTAATATGGAGTTGGTCCCCTCTTTGCTGCTGTAACAGCCTCCACTCTTCTGGAAAGGCTTTCCACATTGCTGCTGGGAACTGCTTCAATTCAGCCACAAGAGCATTAGTGAGGTCGGGCACTGATGTTGGGTGATTAGGCCTGGCTCGCAGTCGGTGTTCCAACTCATCCCAAAGGTGTTTGATGGGGTTAAGGTCAGGGCTTTGTGCAGGCAAGTTCCTTCACAACGATCACGACAAACCATTTCTGTATGGACCTTGCTTTGTGCACAGGGAGCATTGTCATGCTGAAACAGGAAAGTTCCTTCCCCAAACTGTTGCCACAAAGTTGGAAGCACAGAATCGTCTAGAATGCCATTGTATGCTGTAGCGTTAAGATTTCCCTTCACTGGAACGAAGGGGCCTAGCCCGAACCATGAAAAACAGCCCCAGACCATTATTCCTCCTCCACCAAACTTAACAGTTGGCACTATGCATTCGGGCAGGTAAACCCAAATTCGTCCGTCGGACTGCCAGATGGTGAAGCGTGATTCATCACTCCAGAGAACACATTTCCACTGCTCAAGAGTCCGATGGCGGTGAGCTTTACGCCACTCCAGTCGACGCTTGGCATTGCATATGGTGATCTTAGGCTTGTGTATGGCTTCCCGGCCATGGAAACCTAGTTAATGAAGCTCTCCACGAACAGCCCTTGTGCTGACGTTGCTTCCAGAGGCAGTTTGGAACTCGGTAGTGAGTGTTGCAATCAAGGACAGACTTCAGCATTCTGCGGTCCCGTTCTGTGAGCTTGTGTGGCCTACTGTACCACTTCGCAGCTGAGCCGTTGTTGCTCCTGGCCGTTTCCACTTCACAATATCATCACTTACAGTTGACCGGGGCAGTTCTAGCAGAGCCGAAATTTGACGAACTGACATGTTGGAAAGGTAGCATTCTATGACCGTGCCAAGTTGAAAGTCGTTGAGCTCTTCAGTAAGGCCATTCTACTGCCAATGTTTGGCGGTGTACTTGATTTGATATACCTGTCAGCAACGGCTGTGGCTGAAATAGCCGAATCCCCTAATTATTGGGTGTCCACATAGTTTTTATATATAGTGTCCATGTAACGGCTGTCGTGGGAAGAAGGTGAGGACCAAAGCACAGCGTGGTAAGTGTTCATCTTATTTAATGAAAACTGAACACCAAAACAACAAAGAAACAACCGGAACAGTTCTGTCTGGTGTAGACACACAAAAGACTGAAAACTACCACCCACAAAACACAATCGAAAACAGGCTACCTAAATATGGTTCTCAATCAGGGACAACGATTGACAGCTGCCTCTGATTGAGAACCATACCAGGCCAAACACAGAAATAGAAAATCCTAGAAAAAATAACATAGACAACCCACCCAACTCACGCCCTGACCATACTAAAACAAAAGACAAAACAAAGGTACTAAGGTCAGAACGTGACAGTCCATGAAAAATGTAGTATAGTGAACAATTTACAATAGCAGACAGTTACAAATAACAAATGAGTGAGAGAAAGGCTGTAGAGACAGACAAGGGCCCAAGGGGTAAAAAAAACAAAAACTCAACTGAAAATAAAACTTTTTTTTGTGAAGACTTTTGTTGCAGGCACACATATTGGATTCAATAGCACCATTAAAGTATTGTCAGTGTTTGTAAATCTGCTCTTGCTTCAAGGACAGGCCATCGCGTGTGCAGTTTAAACCACGATCAGAGGGAAATTGTATTAGTGTGTAATCATCGACCTTGACTTTTTTGCTGGTGAGGCAGACATTACGCCCCTCGTCCCTCCTTGCTGGCAAAATCAACACACTGAGCAAATCTGATAGGTGAAAACAAAAAGAGAATTGCCAGCTTGGCCTGCATGTATTTTTGTGTTATTCCAATCAATCATCACATTAATAATTTCTTCAATGGTCCTGCTAGTGCTTTTGTTCTAATGAATGTTGAGGCTGGGCTGCGTGAAGGCATTGATTCCTCTGTTTAAATGATTATGATCAGGCACAGATTAATACATTTTACAGCTCATTTGGACACTTCTTATTCAGAAGGCCTTGTTCCTTCTCATCATCCCCTTTCTGCCATTACTGTAGCCACCCCATGCTGGATGACAGACCCCCCACCTCACACCCCCAACCTCCCTGACATGGAGCTATTTTCACCCCCTTCAGTGGTCTGCACTGTCCCAGTCATATTTTAGCCTGTCCGTACATGAGTTGTTGCTCTTCAGGCTCTGTCGCCCTGCATGGAAAAACAGCAGACCTGAAACTACAGGACTTCTCATTAGGAGTCAGAGTGAATAGCACAGATTGGTCTCTCTCTCCCTCTCTCTCTCTCTCTCTCTCTCTCTCTCTCTCTCTCTCTCTCTCTCTCTCTCTCTTCTTTTCTATGTCTCTATGTCTCATCCCCTGCCTCTCATACTCTCGCAGTCCCTTTCTCTCTCTCTAACCCTCTCTTTGGATCAGAAAGTCAGACAGATGGTTGCAGTGTGGAGAGTAAACCTCTATAATGCTTAAGTTTGGCTTTTACATATAAATGTTAATTCATTTGCTCGGGGGCTCAAACGTGTTCATTATTTTCATGCCATGTTTAGCAATGCCATAACAGGAGATTGGTTACACTGGTGATTTACTCAGTGGTTGTTATGGTTGATTTGATGGGGATTACGGTTATGAAGTATATAGTATTTATAAGAGCATTACAGCCTGATCTAGAACATTTGACTCCTTAAGAAATGTCTCAGATCACAGGTGCGTAGGAAAATCAAAATATGAAGTAGAATATTAGAATGGACACCCGCCCACTGCGTAGCCTACAGGGCCTAGTCTACTTTCAAATGAAACACTACAAATCAAAGCAAATCACATTTTGATAGAAAGTGTGAGATTTCGGTCACATGTGGTAGGTAGATCATTAGGGAAAGAGGTTGTAGGACCACCAATACAGCATCAATCAACTTCTATGAAAGACCTCTTTGCAAACTTGCTGAAAATTCCATCCGCGGCCGTTTTCGCTGACAGACATTGATCAGAGATCATAGAAACCTCGTGCTTTCCCTAAGACCTGGCTGTCTAATTTAAAGTAAGGTCTAAAGTTAAGAAGGTAAACTACTGTATAGCCAGCCAGTGCACCAAACAATAAATTATTTAAGAAAATGTTCACACAAAATTATAGCTGAGGAATTCTATTACCTTGATGACTTAGGCTTAGCAGACAAGTTTGAGATGAGCCAGGGTATGCAAGGTAGAGGGAGATCCATACTACACCAGAGAGAGTAGCAGTCTCTGATAGTTTTTATGAGAAAGACACACACACACACACACACACACACACACACACACACACACACACACACACACGCACGCACGCACACAGAGAGACTTTACTCCCTCCACTGCCCTCTTATTATCAACATAATATGGACTTACTGATGATAGAGGTGCTGGTGGCTGGGTGGAGATGTGGTGCTTAAGGGCCAGAGAGATAGATTTATGTCTTTGACTGACACACTGCCTCTGGGCCCCTGAGACCTGTGTGATCAGAATGGTTTGTTTTTAGAGTGATTTTCGTCTAATAGTGGCCCAGCTTTCCAGCCTATGCCACTCTATTAGAGTGTTTTTAGTGATATCAGCTGTGGTGAAGGTTGCTGACCCATACATTGGGACCTCTGTCATACTGTACGCACACAGGTCCATTCATCAAGGTGCTGGTGTTACAGATGGCAGCTAGCTTAGCATTGTGTAGTAGTGACATGTTGTGTGTCCCTGAGATCGGACATACTATTGCTGCCAACCAAAAATAAACATTGGCTTTTTAGGGTCAGCAATAATGACAGTGTCTTGTGAGCTTTGGTACATTGTAGTGAGCATGTGTCAATGTAGTGTGTGGACTGGTACATGCTACATCTACTACTGTAGAAAAACAACTACTGAAAAACAAAAGTTTGCAATTAACTGGAACCTATAACGAGGGACACATCAGCGTACTCATATCTCCAGCATTGCCCTCAATCTCTCTGACAATGTGTCATCTTCTGCTATGAGAAGGTTTTTAGGTTTTTCAATGGAAATGATCTGCTCTAAGATGGATATGTTTCACACTCAATGTGAGTTGTTAGACAGTATATGGGAGATGATTTCAATCTTTGGACTTGGCTTCATTGTGAGGTCTGGGTATTCTGCACTCAGCATTGACGCACCGTGCTGTCTCTGCACCACATTCACAAATGAATGAGCATGTCTGACATAGATAGGAGGGTTACACAACGTTGCTTATCAGTATTGAACAGTGCTGTACTGTACTTTAATCTGTGTTGTTGTAGTTGTTGGACAACCTCCCTGCAGAACAAATACCCGATTAGAAAACCCCAATCTGTGTAGCTTTTCCAGAGAGGAGATGCCTCTAATCAATGTTTTATTCTGCAAAATAAACACATCAATCTTGCTGGGGTCTGTTTAGACTCATCAGAAGCAAACAGTGTCTGGTTTTGGCCTTATCCTCATCATTTATCTCAGATGGGCTTATTCAGTGTTTTTAAAGAAGATCAAAGGGGAAAGAGCTACCACCCTAAGATAAATACCATCTATCTCAGGTTGGTACCTACAACCTTGACACAATCCAGCCTTGATTCTACTACCCACACTGAGAGGAATGGATAATTATGGCTGTGCGTAGCCCAGCAGAGCTGACTATACCCAGTCCTTCTGTTGTACGTTCCACCATGTAAGTAATGCACATCAACTTAGTGCCAGAGACAGGAGGAAGAAACCATCTGGAGGGTTTAGTAACGATCAGGTGTACTGCTGTTTCAGGCTAGATTGGAAAAAATGGAGACAAACAACAATTCGGCTAAGCTTTTAGAAAGCTTAAACATAAAAACATGAATACATGCAAAACATGGATTAAAAAATATATATTAAGCAATCTATGATGCTAAATTAAGGCAGAAAGATTAGGTGACTACTGTACGGATTATTCTAAAGGCTTTAGTGTGAAAATGATCATCGTTATCATGAAACAGATAAACACTGCGATTATCTCACTGACTACAGTATTGTTGGATACAAATACTTCAGCTTTGAAATACAGGAAGTCAAATCAAATCAAATTGTATTTGCGCCGAATACAACCTTACAGTGAAATGCTTACTTACAAGCCCTTAACCAATAACGCAGTTTTAAGAAAATACCTACAAAAAAAGTTAGAGATAAGGATAACAAATAATTAAAGAACAGCAGTAAATAACAATAGCGGGGCTATATACAGGGGGTACCGGTACAGAGTCAATGTGCAGGGGCACCGGTGTCGAGGCAATTGAGGTAATATGTACACGTAGGTAGAGTTATTAAAGTGACTATGCATAGATAATAACAGAGAGTAGCAGCAGCGTAGAAGGTGTGGGGGGGAGGGGGCAATGCAAATAGTCTGGGTAGTCATTTAGTTTTTTAAAATTATTACTATTTTCTACATTGTAGAATAGTAGTGAAGACATCACAACTATGAAATAACACAATGCCTAGAGGTGCATGCTGTCATCAAAGCAAAGGGTGGCTACTTTGAAGAATCTCAAATATAAAGTATATTTTGATTTGGTTAACCCTTTTTTGTTTACTACATGATTCCATTTGTGTTTTTTCATAGTTTTGATGTATTCATTATTATGCTACAATGTAAAAAATAGTCAAAATAAAGAAAATCCCTTGAATGAGTAGGTGTTCTAAAACTTTTGACCAGTAGTGTATGTGTGCGTAAGTGTGTGTTTTGAAGACGGGGAGAGTAATTTACGCTGTTTACACCCTTTGTTAAGTCAAGTTTAAATCATTTCAGGAGTAAAAATGTGCTTAACAAGTCACATAATACGATGAATGGACTCACCCTGTGTGCAATAATAGTGTTTAACATGATTTTTGAATGACTACCCCATCTTTATACCCCACACATACAATTTTCTGTAAGTTCACTCAGTCTAGTAGTGAATTTCAAGCACAGATTCAACGACAAAGACCAGGGAGGTAATCCAATGCCTCAAAAAGAAGGGCACTTATTGATAGATGGGTAAAAAAAAAAGATCAGACATTGAATATTCGTTTGAGCATGGTGAAGTTAAAAAATTATACATGGCGCATCAATACACCCAGTCACTACAAAAATACAGGCGTCCTTTCTATCTCAGTTGACAGAGAGTAAGGAAACCACTCACCACGAGGCCAATGATGATTTTAAAATGAGGATGGATCAACAACATTCTAGTTACTCCACAATACTAACCTACAGTTGAAGTCAGAAGTTTACATACACATTAGTTAGTTTTTCACCATTTCTGACATTCAATCCTAGTAAAACATTCCCTGTCTTAGGTCAGTTAGGATCACCACTTTATTTTAAGAATGTGAAATGTCAGAATAATAATAGAGAGAATGATTTATTTCAGCTTTTATTTCTTTCATCACATTCCCAAAGGGTCAGAAGTTTATATACACTCAATTAGTATTTGGTAGCATTGCCTTTAAATGTTTTAACTTGGGTCAAACGTTTCAGGTAGCCTACCATAAGCTTCCCACAATAAGTTGGGTGAATTCTGGCCCATTCCTCCTGACAGAGCTGGTGTAACTGAGTCAGGTTTGTCGGCCTCCTTGCTCGCACACACTTTTTCAGTTCTGCCCACAAACGTTCTATAGGATTGAGGTCAGGGCTTTGTGATGGCCACTCCAATACCTTGACTTTGTTGTCCTTAAGCCATTTTATCACAACTTTGGAGGTATGCTTGGGGTCAATGTTCATTTGGAAGACCCATTTGCGACCAAGCTTTAACTTCCTGACTGATGTCTTGAGATGTTGCTTCAATATATCCACGTAATTTTCCTCCCTCATGATGTAATCTATTTTGTGAAGTCCACCAGTCCCTCCTGCAGCAAAGCTCCCCCACAACATGATGCTGCCACCTCAGTGCTTTACGTTGGGATGGTGTTCTTCGGCTTGCAAGACTCCCCCTTTTCCTCCAAACATAATTATGGTCATTATGGCCAAACAGTTCTATTTTTGTTTCATCAGACCAGAGGACATTTCTCCAAAATGTATGATATTTGTCCCCATGTGCAGTTTCAAACCGTAATCTGGCTTTATTATGGCGGTTTTGGAGCAGTGGCTTCTTCCTTGCTGAGCGGCTTTTCAGGTTATATCGTTTTACTGTGGATATAGATGCTTTTGTACCTGTTTCCTCCAGCATCTTCACAAAGTCATTTGCTGTTGTTCTGGGATTGATTTGCACTTTTCGCACCAAAGTACTTTCATCTCTAGGAGACAGAACGCATCTCCTTCCTGAGCGGTATGATGACTGAGTGGTCCCATGGTGCAAGGAGGCACTGAGTTTGAAGGTAGGCCTTGAAAAACATCCACTGGTACACCTACAATTGACTCAAATGATGTCATTTAGCCTATCAGAAGCTTCTAAAGCCATTACATAATTTTCTGGAATTTTCTAAACTGTTTAAAGGCACTGTCAACTTAGTGTATGTAAACTTCTGACCCACTGGAATTGTGATACAGTGAATTATAAGTGAAATAATCTGTCTGTGAACAATTGTTGGAAAAATAACTTTTGTCATGCAAAAAGTAGATGTCCTAACCGACTTGCCAAAACTATAGTTTGTTAACAAGAAATCTGTGAAGTGGTTGAAAAACTAGTTTTAATGACTCCAACCTAAGTGTATGTAAACTTCCGACTTCAACTGTACATTCATCATATACGCTGCTACTGCTTTGTATTATTCATCCTGTTCTTCCATTTACTTTTACTACATGTACATATCTTACATGTACATATCTACCTCATCTACCACCGGTACCCCTGCACATTGATATAATCCTGGTACTGACTACATCCATATAGCTGATTTTAAAATCAGATATTATTTTCTTACCTTTGATTTTGAACACTGCGTTGTTGGGGAATAGCTTTAAAGTAAACATTTCACTGTACTGTACACCTATTGTATCCTGTGCACTTGAAAAATAAACAGATTTTATTTGGTCAGCACTGGCTCTCGGTACATCTCACTCCTCAGGGTTAACTTGGCTTTCGTCTGGTTTCATTGAATCTTACAAAGCTTAAAATAACAATGTCTGGCGATAGGTACATTGTTTTGTAGTGTAGTAAAATCCCTAAAAACGTACCTGTAGAGGTCTTACAGTATACTTTCTATATGGAGCATTTATGCTCAGATTTGAAGAAAAGTATCATAATGAAGTAAACCTTGTATGTCTATTAAACAGACTAGCATGTATACTGCAAGACCATAGAACCCATGTGCTGGTGTACCAGTCAATTCATTTCTTTGAAACATGTTCATTCTATCTCTTTCAATCACATTGAACCTACACAGTCAAGCCATTTTTATGGAACGGTCTGCCTACCCATGTCAGAGACGCAAACTCGGTCTCAACCTTTAAGTCTTTACTGAAGACTCATCTCTTCAGTGGGTCATATGATTGAGTGTAGTCTGGCCCAGGAGTGGGAAGGTGAACGGAAAGGCTCTGGAGCAACGAACCTCCCTTGCTGTCTCTGCCTGGCCGGTTCCCCTCTTTCCACTGGGATTCTCTGCCTCTAACCCTATTACAGGGGCTGAGTCACTGGCTTACTGGGGCTCTCTCATGCCGTCCCTGGAAGGGGTGCGTCACCTGAGTGGGTTGATTCACTGATGTGGTCATCCTGTCTGGGTTTGGCGCCCCCACCTTGGGTTGTGCCATGGCGGAGATCTTTGTGGGCTATACTCGGCCCTGTCTCAGGATGGTAAGTTGGTGGTTGAAGATATCCCTCTAGTGGTGTGGGGGCTGTGCTTTGGCAAAGTGGGTGGGGTTATATCCTTCCTGTTTGGCCCTGTCCGGGGGTGTCCTCGGATGGGTCCACAGTGTCTCCTGACCCCTCCTGTCTCAGTCTCCAGTATTTATGCTGCAGTAGTTTATGTGTCGGGGGCTAGGGTCAGTTTGTTTTATCTGGAGTACTTCTCCTGTCCTATTCGGTGTCCTGTGTGAATCTAAGTGTGCGATCTCTAATTCTCTCCTTCTCTCGGAGGAGGACCTGAGCCCTAGGACCATGCCCCAGGATTACCTGACATGATGACTCCTTGCTGTCCCCAGTCCACCTGGCCGTGCTGCTGCTCCAGTTTCAACTGTTCTGCCTTCTTATTATTCGAACATGCTGATCATTTATGAACATTTGAACATCTTGGCCATGTTCTGTTATAATCTCCACCTGGAACAGCCAGAAGAGGACTGGCCACCCCACATAGCCTGGTTCCTCTCTAGGTTTCTTCCTAGGTTTTGGCCTTTCTAGGGAGTTTTTCCTAGCCACCGTGCTTCTACACCTGCATTGCTTGCTGTTTGGGGTTTTAGGCTGGGTTTCTGTACAGCACTTTGAGATATCAGCTCATGTACGAAGGGCTATATAAATAAATTTGATTTGATTTGATTTGAAAAGGAGTCCACCATTCTATCTTTCTCTGTCTCTTTCTCTTGCTCTCTCTATCTCACTTCTTTCTTTATCTCTGAGTCAGAATGAGATCTGCAGGTGCAGAATGATGATGTCTTGTTTATTTGCTTGGAGAAAACCTCAGAGCTAGCTGATGATATTTTGGGAAGGATGTGATTGAGTGATTGAGTGATTTTACTGCCAGAGATGT
The DNA here is from genome assembly GCF_002021735.2 of Oncorhynchus kisutch. Taxonomy (NCBI): domain Eukaryota; kingdom Metazoa; phylum Chordata; class Actinopteri; order Salmoniformes; family Salmonidae; genus Oncorhynchus; species Oncorhynchus kisutch. The sequence goes on from NC_034201.2 coordinate 24,029,582, forward strand.
TCGATCGTGTTCAAGTCCGGGCTCTGGCTGGGCCACTCAAAGACATTCAGAGACTTGTCCCGAAGCCATTCATGCATTGTCTTGCCTGTGTGCTTAGGGTTGTTGACCTGCTGGAACGTGAACCTTCGCCCCAGTCTGAGGCCCTGAGCGCTCTGGAGCAGGTTTTCATCAAGGTTCTCTCGGTACTTTGCTCTGTTCATCTTTCCCTCAAACATTACTAGTCTCCTAGTCCCTGCTGCTGAAAAACATCCCCACAGCATGATGCTGCCACCACCATGCTTAACCGTAGGGATGATGGTGCCAGGTTTCTTCCAGATGTGACCTTTGGCATTCAGGCCATAGTTCAGTCTTGGTTTTATCAGAGAATCTTGTTTCTCATGGTCTGAGAGTCCTTTAGGTTCCTTTTGGCAAACTCTAAGCTGGCGGTCATGTGCCTTTTACTGAGGAGTGGCTTCCATCTGGCCACTCTACCATAAAGCCCTGATTGGTGGAGTGCTGCAGAGATGTTTGTCCTTCTGGAATGTTCTCCAATCTTGACAGAGGAACTCTGTAGCTTTGTCAGAGTGACCATCGGGTTCTTGGTCACCTCTCTGAACAAGGGCCTTCTCCCACGATTGTTCAGTTTGGCCAGCTCTGGGAAGGGTCTTAGGTGGTTCCAAACTTCTTCTATTTAAGAATGATGTAGGCCACTGTGTTCTTGGGGATCTTCAATGCTGCAGAATTATTTTGGGTATCCTTCCCCTGACCTGTGCGTCAACACAATCATGTCCAATCAATTGAATTTACCACAGGTAGACCCCAATCAAGTTGTATAAACATTCCAATTCCATAACATGAAGATTGAATTCAATTAGAATTTAAACAATGTAAATTCTCCTGTCTGTGAGTGAACTGGAATTTCAAATTAAATTGGAATTAGCCCCAACCCTTCTGGGCACAAAATGTTTGAATCAACATTGTTCCAATGTGATTTGTCAACGTAATGTGAGGTGGAATCTACGTGGGAAATACATGGAATTTTAACACGAAATTGTTGCTTTGAGGAAAATTTTTGTCATCATGGTAACCAAATTCAACATAGACAACCCTTGTATAAAATATGTTGAATTTGTACCAATGTCCGAATTTCAACGCACCGTTGCGTCAATTGACTCTAGGGAATCGTAGGGCCGCTAGGGCTGGGCAGCACCTCCTAAGGGAGAATTAATCGATCTACAGCTAACCATTGTTCTCCCATCCAGGGTTTTAACCAAGTCCAGCAATGCTTAACAATGATATTTGTCGCTGACTATTACCATTGTGTATCTCATTCCAAAGGGTAGGTTTAACTAAGCAAATTAAATGTAACCATACTTTATCACTCATATACTGTATCACCAATGATGCTATTTAGTCCTACAGTGCCTTCAGAAAGTATTCACACACCTTGACTTTTCAAAAATGTTTTGTTACAAAGTGGGATTATGTCACCGATCCCTCCGGTACTGCTGCTCATTCCGTGTACCAGTTCCGGAGTTCTACGTCAACAGCTTCTGTGACTGAACTGGTTCATTACCACTAACCACGGACTGTCTTGTCTAATTACACACACCTAGTTCCTATTTCCCCCTGATTAGTAATTGTATATATGTGCCCCCTGTTCAACATAATCTTGTTGGTTATTGTTGCCATGTCTGTTGGACCTGTGTTGTTGTTTCGGCTCTTGCCCTGCGTGATTTGTGCAATTGTTATTATGGATCTCATCCCGTGTATTTATTAGAGATTTAACCTCACTATTTTGTTTGGGTTACATCCCTGCGTGTTTTGTATATGTGTTTGTTTTGGGCTTCGTCCCCTGGCCTTCCACGGCACGGGGACGAATGCATTTGTCATTTTTTGTTCACAATGTACATTAAATACTGTCAATGTAGAAGCACAACTAACATTTGTAAAAGAAAATATGAAAAATAAAACTATCTTGATTAGATAAGTATTCAACACATATTATAATCACCTTTGGCAGCGACTTCAGCTTTCTGGATTGTGCAACATTTACCCATATTTTTTGTAAAATTGGTTGTTGATCATTGCTAGACAACTCTTTTCAGGTCTTGCCATGTTTTCCAGTGGATTTAAGTCAAAACGCTAACTTGGTCATTCACAGTGTAGATTTGGATGTGTTTTAGGTTATTGTCCTGCTGAAAGGTGAATTCATCTCTCAGTATGGTGGAAAGCAGACTGAACCAGGTTTTCCTCTGGGATTTTGCACGTGCTTCGCTCCATTCTGTTAATTTTTCATCCTGAAAGACTCCCCAGTCCTTAACAATTACAAGCATACCCATAACATGATGCAGACACTACTATGCTTGAAAATATGGAGAGTGGTACTCAGTCATGTGTTGTATTGGATTTTCCTAAACATAACACTTTGTGTTCTGAACAAAAAGTCAATTGCTTTGCCACATTTTTTTGCAGTATTACTTTTAGTGCCTTGTTGCAAACAGGATGCATGTTTTGGAATATTTTGTCCACAAGCTTCCTTCTCACTCTGTCAATTAGGTTAGTATTGTGGCGTGACTAAGATGTTGTTCCATTTTCAGTTCGTTCACAGTCATTCAACTCGGGAACTGTTCTCAAGTCACAGTTGGCCTCATGGTGAAATCCCGAAACACTTTCCTTAGTCTCCAGAAACTGAGTTAGGAAGGACACCTGCACCTCTGTAGTGACTGGGTGTATTGATACACCTTCCAAAGTGGAATTAATAACTTCACCATGCTCAAAAGGATATCACGTTTCAGGAGTAGACACAGACTGTCATCGTAACAAGTTTATTACTAGAACAGGGACAGCCAAAACAACAGGTCAAGGGCAGGCAGGGGTCAGTAATCCAGATCAGAGTCCATAAGGTACAGAATGGCAGGCAGGCTCAGGGTCAGGGCAGGGAGAACGGTCAAACCTAGAAAAAGACAGGAGCAAGGGGAAAAACGCTGGCTTGACAAACAAAATGAACTGGCAACAGAAAAACAGAACACAGGTATAAATACACTGTGGATAACGGGGAAGATGGGTGACACCTGGAGGGGGGTGGAGACAAGCACAAAGACAGGTGAAAAAGATCAGGGTGTGACAGGTATTGAATGTCTGCTTTATCTTCTTCTTTTTTTTACCAATCTACCAAAATATAAAGCCCTTTTTACAGGAAGGATAGGAGAGTGCAAGCAAGCTAGTGACTCAGCTCCCGTAATTGGGTCAGAGGCAAATAATCCCAGTGGAGAGAGAGAAGCCGGCCAGGCAGAGACAGCCAGGGTGGTTCGTCACGCCAGTGCCTTTTTTTGTTGCCATTTTATTAGGATCCCCATTAGCTGTTGCAAAAGCAGCAGCTACTCTTCCTGGGGTCCACATGAAACATGAAACATGACATAATACAGAACAGTAATAGACAATAACAGCTCAAGGACAGAACTACATAAATAATTAAAATGGCAAATGTAGCCTACATGTCAATACCAAAACATACACACAAACTATCTAGGTCAAATAGGGGAGAGGTGCCATGAGGTGTTGCTTTATCTGTTTTTTTTAAAACCAGGTTTGCAGTTCATTTGAGCAACATGAGATGGACCGGAGTTCCATGCAATAATGGCTCTATATAATACGATACGCTTTCTTGAATTTGGGGACTGTGAAAAGACCCCTGGTGGTTTGTCTAGTGGGTTAAGTGTGTGTGTCATCGCTGTTGATTATGCAAACAATTTTGGATTTTCAACACATACCTTTTTCTTATAAAAATAAGTGATGCAGTCAGTCTCTCCTCAACTCGTAGCCAAGAGAGACTGGCATGCTTAGTATTTATATCAGTCCTCTGATTACAATGAAGATGCCGCTCTGTTCTGGGTCAGCTGCAGCTTAACTTTCCTTGCATCACCCGACCACACTACTGGACAATAATCAAGATAAGACAAAACTAGAGCCCAAAGGACTTTTTGGAATTTAGTGTCAAAAAAGCAGAGCATCTCTTTATTGCAGACAGACCTCTCCCCGTCTTTACAAACATGGAATCTATATGTTTGGACCATGACAGTTTACAATGTAAGGTAACGCCAAGTAATTTTGTCTCAACTTGTTCAACAGCCACACCATTCATTACCAGATTTAGCTGAGATCTAGAACTTAGGGAATAATTTGGTCAGGACCAGTTTATTACTGGCCACCCATTCCAAAACAGACTGCAACTCTTTGTTAAGGGTTTCAGTGACATCATTAGCTGTGGTTGCTGATGCATATATGGTTGAATCATCAACATACATGGACACACATGCTTTGTGTAATGCCAGTGGCATGTCATAGGAAAAATAGAAAAGAGTAGAGGGTCTAGAGAGTGCCCACATTTGACATTAGCGAAGCTTCCATTAAAGAAAATCCTTTGAGTTATATTAGATAGATTGCTCTGGATCCATTATATGGCAGAGGTTGAAAAGCCATAACACATACATTTTTTAACAATAGGTTATGGTCAGTAATATCAAAGGCTGCACTGAAATTTAACAGTACAGCTCCCACAATCTTCTTATCAATTTATTTCAATCGTGAGTAATTTGTGTCAGTGCAGTACATGTTGAGTGCCCTTCTCTATAAGCATGCTGGAAGTCTTGTTAATTTGTTTACAGAGAAATAGCATTGTATTTGGTCAAACACAATTCTTTCCAACAGTTTACTAAGAGCTGGCAGCAAGTTTATAGGTCTGCTGTTAGAACCAGTAAAGGCCTCTTTACCACTCTTACTTTGGCAAATATTTTCCTCTAGGCTCAGATTTAAGATTTGACAGATAGGAGTGGCTATAGAGTCAACTGCCATCCACAGTAGCTTTCCATCTAAGTTGTCAATGCCAGGAGGTTTGTCATTATTGGCATCATTTTTCCACCTCTCCCACATTAACTTTGCAAAATTCAAACTTGCAATGCATTTCCTTCATTATTATTTTTTTATGCATGAAAAGATGTTCGTTGTTGGCATTTCTTCCTAAATTTGGCCACTTTGCCAATTAAGTAATCATTTAAATAAATAGCAACATCAATGGTTTTGTGATGACTAAGCCATCTGATTCGATAAAATATAGAGTTGAATTGGTATTTTTGCCCATCATTTAATTTAAAGTACTCAAGTTTTTTTCCCCACGATTCTTTAAATCACTGATCTTGGCTTTTTAATATAGTTTCTTCTTTTTTGTTGAGTTTAGTCACATCATTTCTCAATTTGCAGTAAGTCAGTCAGTCAGCCAGTCAGATGTGCAGACAGATTCATTAGCCACTCCTTTTGCTCCATATCTTCAACCATACCGTTTTTCAATTCCTCATCAATCCATGGAGCCTTAACAGTTCTAACAGTAAGTTTCTTACATTTGAACAGGTGCATGTTTATCAATAATTGGAAGAAGCAATTTCATAATTTCATCAAGTCCAGTGTCTGGATACTCCTTATTAATCACATCAGACCAATAAATATGTTTAACATCATCCACATTAGAGGCACAGCTAAATATTTTGTATGATCTCTTATACACTATTTTAGGCCCAGTTTTTGGAACTTTGGCTTTCCTGGATATTGCCCTAATATTGTGATGGATACAGCTTTAGAACAGTTCTACAGTATTAGTCAAATGTGATTGATACATGTGGATAATCTTGTCCCTGTAGTGTTTGTAAATACCCTGGTAGGCTGATTAATAACCTGAACCAGATTATAAGCACTGGTTGCAGTGAGTAGCTTCCTCTTGAGAAGACAGCTTGATGAAAGCCTGTCAATACTCGGGTCCACAGGAAAGTGGACCTCTCTGTTTACATCACATACACTATCAAGCATTTCACTCATATTATTTAGATCCTGACTGTTAGCACTTGGTGGCCTATAGCGACACCGTTGCCATTCACTTTCACACTCTTGGGTCAGACTACACTCAATCGTGGGACCTACTCAAGAGATGAGTCTTTAGTAAAGACGTAAAGGTTGAGACCGAGTCTGCGTCTCTCACATGGATGAGCAGACCATTCCATAAAAATGTAGCTCTCTAGGAGAAAGCCCTGCCTCCAGCTGTTTCCTTAGAAACTGTAGGACCAATAAGGAGGGCTGCATCTTGTGACCGAAGCCTACGTGTATGTTTGTATGGCAGGACCAAATCAGTGCGATAGGTGGGATCAAGTCCATGTAATGCTTTGTAAGTTATCAGTAAAACCTTGTAATCAGCCATAGCCTTAACAGGAAGAAAAAAAAAAGAAACAAAAGGAGGCTAGCTGGAGTAATATGATCTTTTTTATTATTCTAGTGAAGATTCTGGCAGCCGTATTTAGCACTAGATTAAGTTTATTTAGTGCATTATCCGGGTAGCTGGAGAGGAAATCACTGCAGTAGTCCAAAGTAACACCTAGGTCCTTCACAGTTTTATTTGAGATGACTGTACAACCATCGAGATTCATTGTCAGATCTGACAGCAGATCTCTTTGTTTCTTGGGACCTAGAACTAGCTTCTTTGTTTTGTCTGAGTTTAAAAGTAAAAAATGTGCAGCCCTTCATTGTGAGGTATTGGTCTTTGTGGTTGAATTTATTTTTAGAATTCACTACTTGACTGCGGGACATTACAGATAATTGTATACAGTATGTGGGGTACAGAGATGAGGTAGACACCAAAAAGATCACACTATTATTGCAGACATAATCCATTCAACTTATTATGTGACGTCTTAAGCAAAATTGTACTTAAAATAAATTATAAAACATAATTCCACTTTCACATTATGGGGTATTGTGTGTAGGCCAGTGACAAAAGAAATCTACATTTAATCCATTTTAAATTCAGGCTGTAACACAGCAAAATGTGGAAAAAGTCAAGGGGGTGTGAAGACTTTCTGAAGGTACTGTAGCATGCATAGGTCATCACCGGTCTGTGGAGATCTTCACAGCTGCTGTAATAGTCTGTGCAGAATCTCAAAAAACCTTGTTCACTTGCACCATGTAGTTTTAGTGCTCCTGAGTGGCACAGCGGTCTAAGGCACTGCATCTCAGTGATAGATGCATCACTACAGGCCCTGGTTTGATTCCAGGCTGTACCACAACCGGTTGTGATTGGGAGTCCCATAGGATGGCGCACAGTTGGCCCAGCGTCGTCCGGGATAGAGTTTGGTCGGGGTAGGACATTATTGTAAATAATAATTTGTTATTAACTGGCTTGCCTAGTTAAATAAATAAAATTAAAAATGATGTAATATTAACTGCAAATCCAGGTAATTTGGTTCTGCTATTAGATTAAGTACAGTGATAAGACATTAATCTGTTGTTTAAATAAATATCTGGCATTCTTTTTCCATTTTAAATTGGTTGTGCATTTAGATTGTTGAAACCATAGTGATAACAATTCAACTAACTTTTGGCTGTCTTTTTGAGAGGGTGAATATAGGTTGTAATCTCATTGATTAACGTCTCAACCAAATATTACCCAATAATCCACGTAGAAATTATGTGGTGTGCCCAGTGTGTTAAAGCAATTTTGATTGCTGTTTATCTCCTCACCATACCCTTAAGACACATCAAAACATAGTTTGTTCTTAACTGACTTGCCTAGGTAAATAAAGGTTCAATAAATAAAAAATAAATAAACCCACTCAACCTTTTACTCGAAGGTTGTTGGTAGAGTGTGTGATTGTTTTTGTAGACCTGGACAGAACCTTTTTGTTTGACCTGAGCTCTTCACAAACATGGCATCACTGTGTGACCCCTCTCACACTCTCTTTCCCCACTGGATTGAAGTGTGCTTTCATAACTCTAAAGTGCTTTTTGCTTGATTGTCCTTGCACTCTGTGTAGAGAGCCACTCGACAAGGTTCAGCTGCTGTAGAACAACTCCTCCTCCTTTCTCTTTCTATAATAGGCATAATATCAGTGGGCACAGTGTAGTGTTTACATCCCATCCTCAAGACCTCATCTGGCAACATTTATGTCCTGGTTCCTCTGTATAATTACCTATGGGAAGAGCAGAGGTTGATTTCACACGGCCAGGCTCTCTCTCTCAACGCCAAGCAGCTTTTAATGCCAAAGATGCTATTTACTCACAGATCAACAAGGCCTGTCAAACATCATGTTCCAGGGGTCCTTCAGATGTCAGTGAGTGTGTGTGCGCGTGTGTGTATGTGCATGTGTTCATGTGTGTGTTCCTGTCTGCGTGTGTTCTTGTCTGTATGTGTTTCTGTCTGTGAGTGTTCCTGTGTGCATGGGTGTGATGTCTGTATGTGTGTGTGTGTGCCTCCGCAGTACTCGGCTGCAATCCGTCTAACACCAGCAACAATCAAATCTGCACAAAAGAACACTCCCTTTCGGGGAGTTACAATTGTAACATTTAACGCTGTCTTCACTAAACAGCAACTAGAACGTTTCTCATGCCTTTTCCTTTCTATTCTCCTCCACTGGAGTGTTAGCTCCTCGGAGTGCTGCTGTTTCAGGATGCCATCATCTACATCCTTCCCTGTTCCAACGGAACACAATCAGTACAGTTCTATGGAAAACGCAAAGACATAATGGGAGCAATATGTTTTTTTTCTCTCTCTGCTGGCTGTGGGGAGAGAGTGAAACATGAAGGCACAGGCCTGGAATGACAGATGCTAATTTCATTAGCGACTCCTGAGGAGCACTTTGGGGAGTCCTCGGCTGGATTGAAAGAAGGTCATGAGGTGTAGGTGAAATGCATGTCCAGTTGGCCCTCCCACGCATGCTGCCTGCCTCACCTGGGACCACTTTAGAGATACCAGTTTTTTTTATAGTCAAAAGACTACAGTAGCACAAGGCTCTTGACAATCAAAGAAACCATTACTGCAGTTGTTTAACATAGGAGTCAACCTATTTCCCTAGTGTCAAAATGATGAAACATTTCTATTATGTAATAAAGTTTATTTTCTACTTCGAATGGAGCACACTGTTAATAGCATGTATTGCATCACATGAAATAATGTCTCAATAGAGCTGGGCAATATGGACAAAATTACATATGGTTATAAATTGACACATTTTGGGGGTATAAAGATAAATCAGTGATAAATGATGCTTAATACTTTTGGGGGAGGTGCTAGAGGTGGGCAATATGGACAAAATAAGTAACAACAAAGACAACAACAAAAAAATGTTTTATCGACAGTTACTTTTATATAAGTGGGAGGGCTATAGACAATTTTATTCCAATGCCAAGTAAGACAACTGAGATGGAAGACTATGAATGAACAAGTGAGATATTTCATGTAACACACCCAGGAAATGCATGATTGATATATGTGCAACTTGTCAAAATAGGATCCAGAATTTGCTCTTCAGAGAATTTGCCGACTCTTTTGTGCATATTGGCCTATAGGCTATACTATTCACCACCTGATGAAGTGGGAACTCAAAACACTTGATACATCCGTCAATAAATGTCAGCTTATGTCCTGCAAAAACTTTCCAGCACTAGGCCGTTCTGTGTGGTGCATATGTTGGATTTATAAACTGTATGTGTAGACGACTTGACAGAAATGTTAGCGGAAGATGAATGTAGAACTTTTGTTGCACATAGATCCAGATGATGCTGCATGCCATTTCACGCAATGACGCTGTAGGTGTGAACGAGGAGCTACTCCGGTTGTAAAGTGGTGCCATGACCTCATTATTAAGAGGTGAGAAAGACATGATATATGCCTACTCGAAGAAAGCTGTGACACCTCCCTCTGTACCTAGAACAACAGTAGTACTTTGAAAACTGTATTTTCCCATAATTGCATTTTGAGTAACGGTCATATGCTTGTGCTTCTCAGAATGCATCTCTCCCACCTCCATCCACACAGTCCGGAGAGTGCACACAGTCCTGAGTGGGAGTGAGAGTCGGGCAGCCTGACAGGCAGATACTTTCATAGCAGGAATCAACATAATGCATAGGCTATTACTGTTGAGTCAGGCTATTACAGTGTTGACCAAATAATGGTTTTAGAACAATCTATAGGAACTGTGTGTAGCAAAATCACAGAAAATTACAGACATAAGCAAAATGCTTCGGTAAGAGGAAGGCAGTATTGGTGTCCTTCATTTTCAGCTTATTATGCCAGTTAAATGACTCACCCACATAAGTTTACCTGGATGCACATGTATTAGCTTAGAAGTTTTTTAAATTGTTTGGGCTAGTGGCTTCTAGCACCAAACACACTGCAATACAGACCTCCCATGTAATAATTAATATAACTCTGTGTTCATTGAGCAGCTTTGCTGCATGTGCTAGGCAGTGGAGACCAACTTCAGGAATGCACAATTTGCGGCAGATGCAGGCGGTGACTCTACTTCCGTCGACGGCGTCATTTTCCCCTGACCGCTGGGATACTTTTTTGGGCTATGAACCCAGCGTGAACCGGCAGAGTTCGCCCATTGGTTGTTTGCGTCACGTCACCTTAGCTGAGGAACGGACCTAAACACTGTGAAGCAGGATGTGACGTCCCTCTGATGTTACCTCTCCATGTCAAAGTTTCCAATATAAAATATCTAGAATCATCTTCACCTTAGCCATTCATGACTTAACTATTGTTAACACAAAACTGACCTTAGTATTTGGCAGCAATGCCATATGACTGGTGATACTGCTCTGGGTAGGTCTTGTTAGTATGCACTGATTTAGGATCAGTGGACCCTCCCCCAAATCCAAACTTTCACCACTGTGACAACATTTCTACCAAGCTGACATTAGATCAGTGTCTTGGGGGAAATTAATCCTACTCTGGTTACTGGAGTGAAGAGGAAGCGCAGTATCATTTATGTCTAATAACACTGCTATCCTGGCAGGCCACTATGATTATTCACCCTGCCCCGTCTCTATGTAATTCCTCTCTCTCACAGTCTTCCATCCATTGAAACACCAGATGGACCCAGCAATAGTTCCAAAGCACACTAGTACTAAATCCCCATCAATAGCCTTTTACACATCCACACGTCCAAACAAAAGTGAGCAATAGTTTGATTATAGCAGCAGAAATATGTTTGTATTTTTTATGACAATGCTGGGAAGACCTGCCTGAGAGGTAACATATGATTTATTTTAATTTGCCTACAGTGGGTGTCAAGGCTGTGCAGTCTGAAAGTGTTGCAAAAGCTCAAATGGGCGATGAGACGCTAGGAGAATAGCGCCGACTTAAAAAATGTACCAGGCATCTATTCAATACTTTCTATTCTGGACACAATACATCATTGATTTGCTAATAATGCCCAAGAAACATCTTTTCAGCACTGTGTTGTGTTCTCTATTTGTGTTATTATATTGTGGAACCGGTGGGGTAGTTCCTCTAAAGGTACACTTGTTCTCAAACAGGGATAATGTAAACTCCGTTATCACCATTTACCGAGTGTTTCTGCATATACTGCACATTTAAAAGCAAGGTCTAATGTATCACATTAAAATTGCATGTGGTAAAATTTCACTTTTTCCTGGGCACCACAAAATGGGCATAGAAGTTAGAAAGAGTGACAGTGCAGCAATCCTCTTACATGCATTGCATAGGCTGCCGTAAGTGACAGACTCAATGATTGTCAGTGAGTCCAGCACTTACTCAGTTATTTCAATGCCTCGACTTTCAGTGATGTAAAAATGCATGTATCCTCTGAAAGAGCAGTAGAGTTAAAAGAGAACAGGGAAAATATCTCACCGTTTAAGAAGTGTCAGGCTGTAAAGAAGTGATTCCAACTATATCTAAGTTTCATAGACTCAGTTGCTATGTAGGACTTTTCCCAGCAAGTACTTTGCATCAAGTGAGTGTGCTGTCATGTTTAATAAAAACACTAACTTACCCTGACACATATTCCTATGAATACCCAATTTTGAGTACTTACTTTGTTACTTCTTGTAGCTGCATCCTCCCCCAATTCTCTTGAAAAGGTTTACAGGTATTTTGCTCAATCTAACAATTCTCAATTTACATCAACAACATAGCTCAGGCAGTAGGAAGCTCTCTCATCCATTTATATGCAGATGATACAGTCTTATACTCAGCTGGCCCCTCTCCGGATTTTGTGCTAAACGCTCTACAACAAAGCTTTCTTAGTGTCCAACAAGCTTCCTCTGCCCTTAACCTTGTTCTGAACACCTCCGACACAAAGGTCATGTGGTTTGGTAAGAAGAATGCCCCTCTCCTCACAGGTGTGATTACTACTAATAAAATGAGCCCTTAATTGATCATTTCCAAATCTAAATGGAGTAATGGTAGAAAGTCACCACGAAAATAGCTCCAGGTGAGAAGTGATCAAGTTGTGAGAGTCTGTCTATCAGAGCCTGGTCTATTTGCAGGACCACTCAAAAGAGGTGACTTTCAATCCCCAGCAATTACTCCAGTAAATGAATCAAACGCTGTGAGTGATCATAACCAACAGCAGAACCAAAGCGCCTGCAGGACAAGTGTTGAAGAAACCTAGCTAGTTAACTTAACTAGCTAGCCTAGTTAGCTTAGCTGGCTAGCCTGGATGGTTAACTAGCTAGTTTAGCTATAAACAGGAAGATTGGTTGGAATGTAATAATGGTCTGTCACTTGATTCCAATAGTCAGCTAATCAAATCAAATCAAATGTTATGTCACATGCGTCGAATACAACAAGTGTAGACCTTACAGTTAAATGCTTACTTACAAGCACTTAATCAACAATGCTTTAAGAAGTTTTAAGTAAAAAATTGAATATAGAAAATAAAAGTAACAAATAATTAAATACCCCCTGTACCAGTACTGGTACCCCCTCTACTGGTACAGGGGGTACCAGTACAGAGTCAATGTGCAGGGGCACCGGTTAGTCAAGGTAATTGAGGTAATATGTACATGTAGGTAGAGTTAAAGTGACTATGCCTAGATTATAAACAGAGAGAAGCAGCAGCATAAAAGAGGGGTCTGGGTAGCCATTTGATGAGCTGTTCAGGAGTCTTATGGCTTGGGGGCTAGAACCGGCCTTTTGGACCGAGACTTGGCGCTATGGTGCCAATTCCCGTGCGGTAGCAGAGAGAACAGTCTATGACTAGGGTGGCTGGAGTCTTTGACCATTTTTAGGTCCTTTCTCTGACATAGCCTGGTATAGAGGTTCTGGATGGCAGGAAGCTTGGCCCCAGTGATGTACTGGGCTGTAAGCACTACCCTCTGTAGTGCCCTGCGGTCGGAGGCCGAGCAGTTGCCATACCAGGTGGTGATACTCTCAATGGTGCAGCTGTAGAACATTTTGAGGATCTGAGGACCCATGACAAATCTTTTCAGTCTCCCGAGGGACAATATAAGCTTTGTCGTGCCCTCTTCACGACTGTCTTAGTGTTTTTGGACCATGACCATTTGTTGGTGATGTGGACACTAAGGAATTTGAAGCTCTCAACTGTTCCACTACAGCCCGTCGATGAGAATGGGGGTGTGCTCGGCCCTCCTTTTCCTGTAGTCCACAATCATCTCCTTCAATCCATCTCCTTTGCACCGCACGGCCAGGTCTCTGACCTCCTCCTTATAGTCTGTCACATAGTTGTCGGTGATCAGGCCTACCACTGTTGTGTCATTGGCAAACTTAATGATGATGTTGGAATCGTGCCTGGCCATCCACTCATGACTGAACAGGGAATACAGGAGGGAAATGAGCACACACCACTGAGGGGCCCCCGTGTTGAGGATCAGCGTGGCGGATGTGTTGTTCCCTACCCTCACCACCTGGGGGTGGACCGTCAGGAAGTCCAGGATTCAGTTGCAGAGGGAGGTGTTTAGTCCCAGGGTCCTTAGCTTAGTGATGAGCTTTGAGGGCACTATGGTGTTAAACACTGAGCTATAGTCAATGAATAGCATTCTCACATAGGTGTTCCTTTTGTCCAGGTAGAAAAAGGCAGTGTTGAGTGCAATAGAGATTGCATCATCTGAAGATCTGTTGGGGCAGTATGCAAATTAGAGTGGGTCTAGGGTTTCTGGGATAATGGTGATGATGTGAGCCATGGCCGGCCTTTCAAAGAACTTCATGGCTACGGACGTGAGTGCTACGGGTCGGTAGTCATTTAGGGAGGTTAATTTTGACCTGTTTAAAGGTCTTACTCACATCGGCTACGGAGAGTGTGATCACACATTCATCCAGCTGGTGTTCTCATACATTTTTCAGTGTTACTTGTCTCGAAGAGAGCATAGAAGTAATTTTTCAAATCAAATCAAATGTTATTGGTCACATACACATGATTAGCATATGTTAATGCAATTGTAGCGAATTGCTTTTGCTTCTAGTTCCGACAGTGCAGTAATATCTAGCAAGTAATCTAACAATTCACCAACAACTACCTAATACACACAAATCTAAATGGATGGAATAAGAACATGTAGATATAAAAATATGGATGAGCAGTGGCCGAGCAACATAGGCAAGGTGCAATAGATGGTATAAGGTACAGTATGTACATATGAGATGAGTAATGTAAAATATGTTAACATTATTAAAGTGCCATTATAAAGTGACTAGTGATCCATTTATTAAAGTGGCCAGTGATATGTCAGCAGCCTCTCTGAGTTAGTGATGTTTAGCAGTCTGATGGCCTTGAGATAGAAGCTGTTTTTCAGTCTCTCGGTCCCAGCTTTGATGCACCTGTACTGAACTCGCCTTCTGGATGGTAGCGGGGTGAACAGAAAGTGGCTCGGGTGGTTGTTGTCCTTGATGATCTTTTTGGCCTTTCTAAGACATCGGGTGCTGTAGGTGTCTTAGAGGGCAGGTAGTTTGCCCCCGGTGATGCATTGTGTAGACTGCACCACCCTACAGAGAGCCCTGCGGTTGAGGGCGGTGCAGTTGCCGTACCAGGTGATGATACAGCCGACAGGATGCTCTCGATTATGCATCTGTACAAGTTTGTCAAATCAAATCAAATCAAATCAAATTTATTTATATAGCCCTTCGTACATCAGCTGATATCTCAAAGTGCTGTACAGAAACCCAGCCTAAAACCCCAAACAGCAAGCAATGCAGGTGTAGAAGCACGGTGGCTAGGAAAAACTCCCTAGAAAGGCCAATACCTAGGAAGAAACCTAGAGAGGAACCAGGCTATGTGGGGTGGCCAGTCCTCTTCTGGCTGTGCCGGGTGGAGATTATAACAGAACATGGCCAAGATGTTCAAACGTTCATAAATGACCAGCATGGTCGAATAATAATAAGGCAGAACAGTTGAAACTGGAGCAGCAGCACAGTCAGGTGGAAGTTGAAACTGGAGCAGCAGCATGGCCAGGTGGACTGGGGACAGCAAGGAGTCATCATGTCAGGTAGTCCTGGGGCATGGTCCTAGTGCTCAGGTCAGTTGAAACTGGAACAGCAGCATGGCCAGGTGGACTGGGGACAGCAAGGAGTCATCATGTCAGGTAGTCCTGGGGCATGGTCCTAGGGCTCAGGTCCTCCGAGAGAGAGAAAGAAAGAGAGAAGGAGAGAATTAGAGAACACACACTTAGATTCACACAGGACACCGAATAGGACAGGAGAAGTACTCCAGATATAACAAACTGACCCCAGCCCCCCGACACATAAACTACTGCAGCATAAATACTGGAGGCTGAGACAGGAGGGGTCAGGAGACACTGTGGCCCCATCCGAGGACACCCCCGGACAGGGCCAAACAGGAAGGATATAACCCCACCCACTTTGCCAAAGCACAGCCCCCACACCACTAGAGGGATGTCTTCAACCACCAACTTACCATCCTGAGACAAGGCTGAGTATAGCCCACAAAGATCTCCGCCACGGCACAACCCAAGGGGGGGGCGCCAACCCAGACAGGATGACCACAACAGTGAATCAACCCACTCAGGTGATGCACCCCCTCCAGGGACGACATGAGAGAGCCCCAGCAAGCCAGTGACTCAGCCCCTGTAATAGGGTTAGAGGCAGAGAATCCCAGTGGAAAGAGGGGAACCGGCCAGGCAGAGACAGCAAGGGCGGTTCGTTGCTCCAGAGCCTTTCCGTTCACCTTCCCACTCCTGGGCCAGACTACACTCAATCATATGACCCACTGAAGAGATGAGTCTTCAGTAAAGACTTAAAGGTTGAGACCGAGTTTGCGTCTCTGACATGGGTAGGCAGACCGTTCCATAAAAATGGAGCTCTATAGGAGAAAGCCCTGCCTCCAGCTGTTTGCTTAGAAATTCTAAGGACAATTAGGAGGCCTACGTCTTGTGACCGTAGCGTACGTGTAGGTATGTACGGCAGGACCAAATCAGAGAGATAGGTAGGAGCAAGCCCATGTAATGCTTTGTAGGTTAACAGTAAAACCTTGAAATCAGCCCTTGCTTTGACAGGAAGCCAGTGTAGAGAGGCTAGCACTGGAGTAATATGATCAAATTTTTTGGTTCTAGTCAGGATTCTAGCAGCCGTATTTAGCACTAACTGAAGTTTATTTAGTGCTTTATCCGGGTAGCCGGAAAATAGAGCATTGCAGTAGTCTAACCTAGAAGTGACAAAAGCATGGATTAATTTTTCTGCATCATTTTTGGACAGAAAGTTTCTGATTTTTGCAATGTTACGTAGATGGAAAAAAGCTGTCCTCGAAATGGTCTTGATATGTTCTTCAAAAGAGAGATCAGGGTCCAGAGTAACGCCGAGGTCCTTCACAGTTTTATTTGAGACGACTGTACAACCATTAAGATTAATTGTTTAGGGTTTTAGGTGACAAGCCAAATTTCTTCAGCCTCCTAAGGTTGAAGAGGCGCTGTTGCGCCTTCTACACCACACTGTTTGTGTGGGTGGACCATTTCAGTTTGTCTGTGATGTGTACCCGAGGAACTTAACACTTTCCACTTTATCCACTACTGTCCCTTCGATGTGGGTGGGAGGGTGCTCTGCTGTTTCGTGAAGTCCACGATCATCTCCTTTCTTTAGCTCGTCTGGTAGGTTTGTGTCATTGGGAAACTCACGGCTGTGCTTCCCTTTGTAGTCTGTAATAGTTGCAATGGGAAAACGAGCGTCGGAGCTGGTGTAGTACGATTCAATCTTAGTCCTGTATTGACGCTTTGCCTATTTGATGGTTCGTCGGAGGGTATAGCGGGATTTCTTATAAGCTTCCGGGCTAGAGTCCTTGAAAGTGGCAGCTCTACCCTTTAGCTCAGTGTGGATGTTGCCTGTAATCCATGGCTTCTGATTGGGGTATGTACGTACGGTCACTGTGGGGACGATGTCATCGATGCACTTATTGATGAAGCCAGTGTACTCCTCAATACCATCGGAAGAATCCCGGAACATATTCCTGTGCTAGCAAAACAGTCCTGTAGTTTAGCATCTGCTTCATCTGACCACTTTCTTATTGACTGAGTCACTGGTGCTTCCTGCTTTAGTTTTTGCTTGTATTAGGAAGAACAGATTTGAGTTTCCCTGCATTAAAGTCCCCGGCCACTAGGAGCGCCGCCTCTGCATGAGCCTTTTCCAGTTTGCTTCTGGCAGTATACAGCTCATTGAGTGCGGTCTTGGTGCACTTGGTCTTAGTTCACTTAGTTAATCTTTTGGCATGTTCTGTTCATGTAATACAGTATCTCTATGATCAGACAATTATCTATGTGTTCAATATTGTTATTAAGTGACCCATAATACCATCTTTGATGACTTGTGAAATCTTACTCATAATGGTGTTACAAATAATCAGGGAATTAAGGGCCTATATTTCAGAAATAGAGCAGGTGTTTGGAAAGGAGAGAGAGCAGTGAATGTTGTTGGTGGAAGAATGAATTCTCGTATATTTATTCATGATGACATCTGTGTCACAATCCATATTTTCTAAGGCTGCTTGTGTTTGGACCAGCTCTAAATCCTGTCGATGGAGTATCACTCTAATTGGTAGTTTTGAAACCCATATCAAAATAAAAAATGAGCCCTGGAAGGATTCACTGTCAATTCTAGCCTGGATATTCATATAACAGGTTGGGGAATTGTCTCAGAGGTGAGATTCACACAACAACACAACAAAGCCAAGAGTAAGCCAAAGCTTTAACCTTCCTGAAATTCCTGAAATTCACCAATGCTCTTGTTTTGATGTTCTATCTCTCCTACATAAAACCAGTGTTCTTTGACTGTCCCCATGGGATAACCCTTTTTGGTTCCATGTAACCCAAATGGGTACTACCTGGAACCAAAAAGGGTTATTCAAAGGGTTCTTCTATCGGGACAGCCGAAGAACCCTTTTAGGTTCTAGATGGGACCTTTTTTTCAAAGATTGTATTCCTCTTCACAGCTTCTTCTTGGAATCTTTAAACATTTCTTATAAACAGCAATGATAACTCCCCAGATGTACTGTATTAAAACTGTAGGCTACATCTCCACATGCAAGTCAAGTAGCTCAGGAGCATTGTGTCTCGTGCTGCTGGCTTATTAGGGATTTCCCTTTATCGATAAAAAAATCATGAACCCAAGCAGCTGAAGCTCCACACCACCACCAACAACAACCCCATGCGTTCCCTGGTGTCTCTGGGCTGTCTTCACTGACCACTTATTAAGATGCTGGATGGGCCGTGACTGTTAAACAATGCTTACTATTATTCATCAGCTCTGACCACGCTATGGCTGGGAGGGGGAGTAAAAGAAAGTGCTGCGTAGGAGAACCTTTGTGGTTATTTCCTCCCTTGCTGGATGGACTGGCAGGCCACAGCATATTAAGTGGAGGAGGGGAATGTTTTTTTCCTTCTATTTTTACAGTCCTTCTTTTCTTTCAGAGATACCCCCCCATACCCCCTCCCACCCTCCAAAAGACACATGCACACACATACATACAAACGTACACGCACCCACGCACCCACACGCACACACACACACACACACACATCGTCAGACAGCCCTGCCTGTAACTTCCCACATGTGTCTGGGCTTCTAAATCTGGCTGGTGACCAGAAGGCTGTAACTCAGCACTAGAAGCCAGTGTGGTGCAGAATCTCCAGTCCCCACCAGTAGCACAGGAGAGCGGAGTAGAGTAGCCTCCAACTTAACCTAACATAGCAGGCGTAAAAACAGCCTCCAATGAGATGGCTGGGATAACAGAGTGTGCGTAGTGTCCAGGAAATACCTCACGAATTGGGCAGGGACTTGGCCGGGGAGTGTGTTATTGGAAAAGCTGACAAGGGGGCTGCCTGGAGTCTGTCAGAGGAGGCCTCATGCAACTTTTTAAGAGGAGCTCAATCTCCTTTTATCTGCCTGACACTCCCTGAGTTAGTGAGAGCTCACTGAGAGCCCTGAGAGAGAAAGAGAGAGATATATAGGAGAAGGAGAGCAAGACAGAGGGAGAGGTAAGTTTAGTTTTCGCTCAGTTCCTGTCCTTTGTTTTAGGGGGACATTTAAGTTTCCTACTCATAACTGTTGACTGGTGGGAGGGGGAGTATGCATGGAGAAAGAAGCCTGTTCTTTACTTAAAACAGTATTGCCTCATTGTTCTGAAGAAACTAAAGACATTTTGCCTTCATCTTTTGAAAATAGTATTTTTAGTTTAGTCTCAGTCGCTCTGTTTTTTGCTTTAGGTTTTTCCCGACGTTCACAAAAGTATATTTTAGAACAGCTGTTTACGGAGACCTCTGGACTGAGGCTGGAAATTCATGTATTGCCAGGAGAGGTTACGAAGGTGGAAAGCCACAACTATTTAATAAAAATTAATTGCAAAAAAGATTTCCAAGGGTGTTGATCTGTAACCCTCGGGGCTGCTAGCGAGTGAACGCTGGGGCTGACCGGCCCACTTCCCCATATCAGTCCTGTCGGCATCACATTTGGTTTCAATTACTTTGCCCCTCTGGGATACGTGTTGCTATAAATAAGTAACAACGCACTTACTGTGGAAAGAGTTCCGACAGCAGCAGCCTTACTGTTCTGGGGGCCTATTGAGAGGGGCTGCATGCTTTATATTGACTAGTTTCAGCAGGGTAGGAGGGGGTTGTGGCTACTGGTATGTCTATGTATAGCCTATGTGTATTGGCAGGGTTAGGAGGGGTGGTCTTTGGCAAAACTCTTCCCAAAATAGTGTTGTGAACAACAGCTGCTGTGTGTCCATAGGGACTGTACTAAACCCTGATATAGCAGTAAGGATCCAAGCAGGTGTTAAGTGTTTATTCGCGTTGTTGATATTTCCTGTGACCTCGTGAGTCATAAGCAGGGGGGCCGGTGTTAGGAATCCAAGAGGAGGCAGGATATGTAGATATTTTCTCAGAGAGAGAAAAACACAGTAAACTGAGATGACAGAGATGGGGACATTACTGTTATTCATTCTGTATAAAGCCACTGAATAAAAGCACCCACATATTCCTGCTGGACACACTCTCACAATATATCACTCTTTTTCTCTTTGAACATCCATACACATGTGAACGCCTATTTTTGGCTCTCACATGTACAGTACTGTCATGTATTGTATGTACTGTATGTACATTCACACATGCACAGTATTTCCTTAATGTGCAGTCTCAGCTGTGCATTGCAAACTCTATTGTGCATTTTACTGTGCATTCCTGCATTTCTGTGAGCAAACAAGCCAAATAGAAGGTGTCCATTCCTCTGCATCAGATGTGAAAGGAAGGCCTATGAGATTCAACAGCTCCTTTCCAGTCTGCCCCAGAGACAGAGTTTACTGAAAATGTCTGAGTTTTTCTCACAAGGATCTATGCCAAGGCTCAGTATATAACACAGACACACTTCAAAAGGAGAGCTCGTTCTCATCTGCTTAAAATCTAGCTCGACTGTGCAGTGATGTTTTCTCTGCTCACTGGAAACCAGAGTGCGAGAGAGAGATGAGAAAAGAGAGAGGGAAAAGAGAGAGCGACAGAGGGAGAGGAGAGAGATGCAGAGTAATGCTGAGTGATAATGTGCGGATTAGGCTTTTGAATAGGAGCCACTTGATCAGTGGTGTATTTTTTTTTTTAGGTTAGGGAGCAAAAATGTAAAAAGAATTGTACCAACAGATGTAGCCAATTGAATAGCCTAGCATTATAGCTTATTATCACGGCTCAGGCTGAGACCCAGATGCAGACACAGGAGGCAGCTAGTACGAGTCTCAGAGTTTATTACAGTACAATGGGCAGGCAATCGGTAGGTCAAAGCAGGAAAAGAGTCGTATTCCAAATCAGAGTCAGGCAGGTGCAGGATCAGGGACAGGCAGAAAGGTCAGAACTGGAAGTCTAGGAAAAACAAAAACTAAAGCACAGGACAACACGGTAACACGCTGGTAGGACTAGATGGGACAAGACGAACTGGCAACAGGCAAGCAGAAAACGCAGGTCCAAATACACGAGGTAATGGGAGACACCTGGTGGGGGTTGGAGACAATCACAAGACAGGTGAAACAGATCAGGGTGTGACATCTGGCGTCCTACCCTGGGACATACCTGGTTGACTGGGGTGTAGACGGCGGAAGTTCACATCGAGGGCTCAGTCCGGGATATTAATGGTGGGGACCCAACTCCGGGCCATAACCCTCCCAGTCAACCAGGTACTGGAATACACTGCCTGGAAACAGGACATAAAGGGCTGTGAGAAAGGGGTTTAATTCTAGATACATGGAAAGTGGGATGTATATGGAGCGTGCGAGACAACAGAAGGCCAGCTGCAGAGTTACCTGGAGATACCGTCCCGGCTCTCTTCCAGGTATTGCGACAGCGAAAGACGAACATCTGGGCAGAAGGTATGCTGACCTCTTCCTCTTGTTCTGGGAAGAGTGAGGGCTGATATCCCAAGGAACACTCAAAAGGCAAGAGACCAGTACCAGAACATGGAAGGGTTTTCCAGGCATATTCCACCCACACGAGTTGCTGGCTCCAGGTGGTGCGATTGGTGGAGACGAGGCAACAAAGAGTCGTCTCCAGGTCCTGATTGGCTCGCTCCGACTGGCTGCTAGACTGGGGATGAAAACTAGAGGACAGGCTGGCCGATGACCCAATGAGGGTGCAGAACGCCTTCCAGAACCGGAATGAAAACTGAGGACCGCGATCGGACCATGGCGACTGGAAGTCCATGGATCCGGAAGACGTGCTGCACCATGAGCTGAGGGCAACTTAAGAAAGTGCATAAAATGGGTGGCTTTGAAAAACCTATCCACCGCCGTAAGGATGGTGGTGTTGCCATCTGAAGCAGGGAGACTAGTGACAAAGTCCAAGGATATATGGAACCATGGGTGGTGAGGAACAGGGAATGGTTGAAGGAGCCTTGCAGGTTCTTATTGTCCGGCCACACCAATAATAGATGTTGTACCCCTTCTAACCAGTGCCTCCACTCCTCCAACGTTGTCTTAACTGCAAGTTATTCTCAATTTCCCAGGTCATAGTTCCTGTTGCGGGGTTAAGATGATGGGAAAGGAAGACTCAGGAATGCAGCTTCTGGAAGCAAGGGTACTGTAACCCCGGACGAAACAACGGTAGAAATTAACAAACCCCAGGAAAGGTTGCAGCTGCTCACTGGATGTGGGTTGAGGTCAATCCACCACCGCTCTCACCTTGTCAGGGTCCATCTGACTATTCCCTGCAGTGATGACATATCCTAAGAAGGAGATGGTGGAGCGATGGAATTCACATATCTCCTCCTTCTCGAAAAGCTGGTTCTCCAAGAGATGCTGGAGGATCTGTCGGACATGGAGGATGTACTCTTAAACAGACTGGGAATAAATTAGGATTTCATTGAGGTAGACAAACATAAATCGGTTCAACATGTCACGGAGCACATCATTGACCAGGATCTGGAACATGTGGGAGCATTGGTCAGTCAGAATGGCATCAACAGGAACTCGTAGTGCCCGCTAGCCGTGTAAAAGGCTGTCTTCCACTTGTCTCCTTCCCGTATCCGAACCAGATGATGGGCGTTCAGAAGGTCCAACTTGGAGAAGATGACCGCCCCCTGGAGAGGCTCCAAAGCCGAGGAGGTGAGTAATAGCGGTAACGTTTTTTAATCGTAATGTCATTAAGACCCCGGTAGTCGATACATGGATTCAGGGTCTTGTCCTTCTTCTCCACAAAGAAGAACCCTACGCCGGCGGGGGAGGCAGAGAGACGCATAATCCCTGCAGCGAGAGAGTCCTCAATATACCCTTCCATCACTTTGGTCTCCGGATCCGACAGGGGATAAAGTCGCCCCGAGGTGGTGTGGTAACCGGGAGAAAGTCGATAGCACAGTCGTAGGGCAGAGGAAGAGATGTGGCATGGGCAGAATTGAAAATCTCCCTTAAGTCCTGGTACTCCGCGGGAACGGTGGAGAGATCCTGTCACGGTGCAGCGTGGTGAGCGTACATTTTCCTTTATTTATGTAAATGTCGCCAACAAAACAAGAAACAAAGAAACGACCATGAAGCTTACTACGGCTATAGTGCCACTAAAAAAGAAAACTACCCACAAAATACAAAGGAAAAAAGGCTGCCTAAGTATGATTCCCAATCAGAGACAACGATAGACAGCTGTCCCTGATTGAGAACCATACCCGGCCAAAACATAGAAACAGAAAACATAGAAATAATGAAACTAGAATGCCCACCATAGTCACACCCTGGCCTACCCAAAATAGAGAATAAAAGCCTCTCTATGGCCAGGGCATGACAGATCCGAAGCTTTACCCAAGCGTTGCTGCAGCGTGGATGAGTTATTGTCTGCGTCGACTGCAGACAATGTGCATAGCAAAATGGACTCCAACCCATGATGGAACCCGTAGCTCCATCGATAAGGGGGTTATGCCTCTGGAGCCATGAAAATCTCAAAACTATGGGTACATGAGGAGACTCCAGGAGCAGAAACTGCATAGGCTCACTGTGGTTGCCTGACATTCGCAGGTTGATAGGAACCATATTGTCAGTGACTCTGCCAATAGAGCACCCATCCAGCACTCTGACGTCCATCGGGATGGAAAGAAGTTGAGTGGCGATACCCAGCTCTGACACCAGGGTAGTGTCCATAAAGCTTTCGTCGGCGCTAGAGTCAATGAACAGTCGGATGGACTGGTCTCCCCACAACAATCTAGCCCTGCCCAGTTGAATGGGCTTCAGAGGAGGTGAGTCGACAGCCCATTGTAATTTCCTAGGGAACTTAAGTGATACATCTTTCCAGATGGTCAAGGCTATGAGGGATTCAAGGTCCATGTGCAGCTCTCGGGCTGCAAGCTCATTTTTATTCACCTGTGATAATCCGTGAAGGAACGTATCGAACTGGGCTTCTGAGTTGCAGGCACTCTCAGCCGCCAACATGCGGAAATCTACCGCTCAGTCTGCCACACTACAGGAGTCTTGATGCAGTTGGAGCAGCTTACAGTAGTTTTTCCTGTAAAAGTTGTGTCATACTGCACTACAGAAATGCTCATTATAAAAATTCAGAAGACAAAACATATTTTACATAGGTTTAAAGATTCACTTCTTGTTAAACCAACAACGGTGTCATATTTATAAAATGCTTTTCGGCAAAAGCATACTTAGCCCAGAACATACCTAGCCCAGAACATAGCCCAGTTGACAAATTATTACAAACAGTAACCAGCCAAGCAGAAGCGTTACAAAACTCAGAAATAGAGATCAAATTAATCCCTTACCTTTGATCTTCATTTGGTGGCAATCAGAAGACATTCATTTACTCAATAAATGTTCCTTTTGTTTGACAAAGTCTCTTTATATCCAAAAACCTCTGTTTTGTTAGCGCGTTTTCTTCAGTAATTTTCAAAATATGCTTTTGAACCATAGCTAAACAAGCATTTGTGTAAGAGTATTGATAGCTAGCATAGCATTAAGCCTAGCATTCAGCATGCAACATTTTCACAAAAACAAGAAAAGCATTAAAATAAAATAATTTACCTTTGAAGAACTTCAGATGTTTTCAATGAGGAGACTCTCAGTTAGATAGCAAATGTTCAGTTTTTCCAAAAAGATTATTTGTGTCGGAGAAATCGCTCCGTTTTGTTCATCACGTTTGGCTAAGAAAACCCCCTGAAAATTCAGTCATTACAACGCCGAACTTTTTTCCAAATTAACTCCATAATATCGACAGAAACATGGCAAACGTTGTTTAGAATCAATCTTCAAGGTGTTTTTCACATATCTATTCGATGATAAATCATTCGTGGCAGTTTGGTTTCTCCTCTGAACCAAATTGAAAAATGCATGCAGCTGGAGATTACGCAATAATTTCGACGGAGGACACCAAGCGGACACCTGGTAAATGTAGTCCTTATGGTCAATCTTCCAATGATATGCTTACAAATACGTCACAATGCTGCAGACACCTTGGGGAAACGACAGAAAGTGTAGGCTCATTCCTTGCGCATTCACAGCCATATAAGGAGACATTGGAACACAGCGCCTCCAAAATCTGGGGCATTTCCTGTTTGAAATTTCATCTTGGTTTCGCCTGTAGCATCAGTTCTGGGGCACTCACAGATAATATCTTTGCAGTTTTGGAAACGTCAGAGTGTTTTCTTTCCAAAGCTGCCAATTATATGCATAGTCGAGCATCTTTTCGTGACAAAATATCTTGTTTAAAACGGGAACGTTTTTCATCCAAAAATGAAATACTGCCCCCAGAGGTGCTAGCATCCCACGTACCCTAGAGAGGTTAGCTGGAGAGATTTTTACCTTGTCAGATCAGGGATTCGATCTAGCAACATTTTGGTTACTGGCCCAACGGTCTAACCACTAGGCTACCTGCCTTCCCAGATTCAAGAGGTAGTCACCTAGAATGTATTTCAATTAACAGGTGTGCTTTGCTAAAACTTAATTTGTGGAACTTTTTCATGTGTTTGAGCCAATCAGTTGTGTTGTGACAAGGTAGGGGTGGTATAGAGAAGATAGCCCTATTTGGTAAAAGACCAAGTCCATATTAGAGCAGTCACAAAAACCATTAAGCACTATGATGAAACTGGTTCTCATGAGGACCGCCACAGGAAAGGGAGACCCAGAGTTACCTCTGCTGTAGAGGATAAGTTTATAAGAGTTAACTGCACCTCAGATTGCAACCCAAATAAATGCTTCACAGAGTTCAAGTAACAGACATATCTCAACATTAACTGTTCAGAGGAGACAGCATGAATCAGGCCTTCATGGCAAATTACTGAAAGGAAACCAGGACGAAAGGACGCCAACAAGAAGAAGAGACTTGTTAGGGCGAAGAAACATGTGCACTGGATATTAGACCGGTGGAAATCTGTCCTTTGGTCTGATTTTTGGTTCTAACCACCATGTCTTTGTGAGACGCAGTGTAGGTAAATGGAGGTCCTCCGCATGTGTGGTGTTTATTTGTGGTAAAAAACTGTTGAGAAGCCTTTTTGTCCTAGACTTGGCACTCCGATACCGCTTTCCATGCGATAGTAAAGAGAATACTATATGACGGGTGGCTGGGGTCTTTGACAATTTTTAGGGCCTTCCTCTGACACCCCCTGGTGTAGAGGTCCTGGATGGCAGGCAGCTTAACCCTAGTGATGTACTGGGCCGTACACACTACCCTCTGTAGTGCTCTGCGGTCAGAGACCGAGCAATTGCCATACCAGGCAGTGATGGAACCAGTCAGGATGCTCTCAATGTTGCAGCTGTAGAACCTTTTGAGGATCTGGGGACCCATGCCAAATCTTTTTAGTATCCTGAGGGGGAATAGGCTTTGTCATTCCCTCTTCACAACTGTCTTGGTGTTCGGACCATTCTAGTTTGTTGGTGATGTGGACACCAAGGAACTTGAAGCTCCCAACCTGCTCCACTACAGGCCATTGATGAGAATGGGGGCGTGCTCGGTCCTCCTTTTCCTGTAGTCCACAATCATCTCCTTTGTCTTGGTTACATTGAGGTATAGGTTGTTATTCTGGCACCACCCGGACAGGTCTCTGACCTCCTCCCTATAGGCTGTCTCGTCATTGTCGGTGTTCAGGCCTACCACTGTTGTGTCGTCTGCAAACTTAATGATGCTGTTGTAATCGTACCTGGCCATGCAGGCGTGGGTGAACAGGGAGTATAGGAGGAGACTGAGCATGCACCCCTGGGGAGCTCCAGTGTTGAGGATCAGAGTGGCACATATGTTGCTACCTACCCTCACCACCTGGGGGTGGCCCGTCAGGAAGTACAGGATCCAGTTGCAGAGGGAAGTGTTTAGTCCCAGGATCCTTAGCTTAGTGATGAGCTTTGAGGGTACTATGGTGTTGAACGCTGAGCTGTAGTCAATGAATAGCATTCTCACATAAGTGTTCCTTTTGTCCAGGTGCGAAAGGGCAGTGTTGAGTGCAATAGCGATTGCATCATCTGTGGATCTGTTTGGGTGGTATGCAAATATAAGTGGGTCTAGGGTTTCTGGGATAATGGTGTTACCAACCTTTCAAAGCACTTCATGGCTACGAACATGACGTGGGTCTGTAGTCATTTAGGCAGGTTGCCTTTGGGTTCTT
Organism: Oncorhynchus kisutch; assembly: GCF_002021735.2. NCBI lineage: Eukaryota > Metazoa > Chordata > Actinopteri > Salmoniformes > Salmonidae > Oncorhynchus > Oncorhynchus kisutch. The sequence continues at coordinate 24,056,919 of NC_034201.2, forward strand.
GGGCACAGGAATTATGGTGGTCTCCTTGAAACATGTTGGTATTACAGACTCAATCAGGGACATGTTGAAAATGTCAGTGAAGACACCTACCAGTTGGTCAGCACATAACCGGAGCACACGTCCTGGTAATCCGTCTGGCCCCGCAGCCTTGTGTATGTTGACCTATTTAAAGGTCTTACTCACGTTGTCTACGGAGAGCGCGACCACACAGTCGTCCGGAACAGCTGATGCTCACATGCATGCCTCACTGTTGCTTGCCTCGATGCGAGCATAGAAGTGATTTAGCTCGCCTGGTAGGCTCGTGTCACTGGGCAGCTCGCGGCTGTGCTTCCCTTTGTAGTCTGTAATATTTTGCAAGCCTTGCCACATAAGACAAGCGTCAGAGCCGGTGTAGTGTCATTCAATCCTAGCCCTGTGTTGACGCTTTCTCTGTTTGATGGTTCATCGCAGGGCATAGCAGGATTTCTTATAAGCTTCCGGGTAAGAGTCCTGCACCTTGAATGCAGGAGCTCTACCCTTTAGCTCAGTGCAAATGTTGCCTGTAATCCATGGCTTCTGGTTGCGGTATGTACGTACAGTCACTGTTGGGACGACGTCCTCAATGCACTTATTGATAAAGCCAGTGACTGATGTGGTGTCCTGCCATCTGAAAACATGTTCCAGTCTGTGATAGCAAAACAGTCCTGTAGTTTAGCATCTGCTTCATCTGACCACTTTTTGTATAGACAGAGTCAATGGTGCTTTGTGCTTTAATTTTTGCTTGTAAGCAGGAATCAGGAGGACAGAGTTGTGGTCAGATTTACCAAATGGAGGGCGAGGGAGAGCTTTGTACGTGTCTCTGTATGTGGAGTACAGCTGATCTAGATTTTTTTCCCTCTGGTTGCATATTTAACATGTTGATAGAAATTTGGTAGAATTGATTTCAGTTACCCTGCATTAAAGTCTCCGGCCACTAGGAGTGCCGCCTCTGGGTGAGGAGTTTCCTGTTTGCTTATTTCCTTATACAGCTGACTGACTGCGGTCTTAGTGCCAGTATCTGTCTGTGGTGGTAAATAAACAGCTACGAAAGGTATAGCTGAAAACTCGCTAGGCAAGTAGTGTGGCCTGAAATGGAGACACTTTCAGTGGTTTATTTAGAATTCAAGGCACACTTAACCAGCATTGCTACCATTCTGCAATGATACGCTATCTCACCTGGTTTGCACTTATTAGGACTATCATTTGTTTGTCAACAGGACAATGACCCAAAACACACCTCCAGGGATATCTGACCAAGAAGAGTGATGGAGTGATACATCAGATGACCTGGTCTCCACAATCAGCGGACCTCAACCCAATTGAGATGGTTTGGGATGAGTTGGACCACAGAGTGAAGGAAAAGCAGCCGACAAGTTCTCAGCATATGTGGGGAACTCCTTCAAGACTGTTGAAAAAGCATTCCAGGTGAAGTTGGTTGAGAGAATGCCAAGCGTGTGCAAAGCTATCATCAAGGCAAAGTGTGGCTACTTTGAAGAATCTCAAATATAAAATACATTTTGATTTCTTGAACACTTTTTTGGGTACTACATGATTCCATATGTGTTATTTGCTAGTTTTGATGTCTTCACTATTATTCTACAATGTAGAAAATAGTAAAATAAAACATTTACTTGAATGAGTAGGTGTGTCCAAACTTTTGACTTGTACTGTATATTGTTGTTGTTGATGTTCATATTCCAGTGTCTTGGGAGACAATGAATAATTGCAAGTTTGTGAGTTCTTGTATTATTTCTTTCCTTTTTGGTTAGTTCTGGCAGTTTGATGAGCAAAATACAGCATGTCCTGTGTCATGTAAAAATCATCCCAGTGTGAAATAGTTCGCAATAGTTCTGATCGTTCTGATTGTGACGTCATGCTGTAAGATTTCTCCCAGCATAAAAATTTTACCATTTCAATAATTGCACGCGCATCTCTTTATGAGGATGGCTGTGCTCATACGGATGTTTCTCTCTCACCCTCCCTCGACCTCGAAAAACTGTTCTGTGGGCACGCTCATATGCTTCACACATCTGCCAATCAATGGTGGCCAGGAGTATTGACTCTGACCAACAGAAGCTTGTTGAGGCGTGAGGTCAACTTATAAATACCTGGAGGGTTGATGTGCGTAGAGATGTTTTGCGATTGCTAAGACTTGGGCGCTATGTTTTCGACTGACAGTGCATATAAATGATTTGTTTGTTAGTTGGGTTAGTTAGTTAGCTAGCTAGCTATACAAACAAGTTAAAACTGCACACCTCTGAGAACAAACCATTTCGACCAGTTTACAGCTAATTATGCCAGTTAGCTAGCTAAATCAAGTTTGAGGGGGTGTGAGAGAAACATCCGCACGAGCTCAGCTATCCACAAGTACGTGCATGCAATTATTGACTGGGAACATTTTCAAGCTGTGAAAATGTTTACAACGTAACGTCACAATCACAACACAATCAGAACAATTTATCAACTGTTTCACGCTGGGAAGATTTTTACATGACGTCCTGGCTTGAAATTCTGTGAGCATCTCCTCCATGGTTGCACTGAGGATTTTTTCGTTTCTCTCTCCAGATCATTAGGGCTTCATTAGGGTGCACAAACTCACTGCAAAAGATAATTGGGGAGCAGCAGTCAAAAGCAATTGTCCTGAAGAGTCATTCACCCCTCTTGGCATGGGCACCAACAAATTAAATGTGAAGGTTTTATGATGAAGGCATTAATTGTGTCATATTGATCACTTCCTTCAATATTACTTTTATTACCTTTATTCCCTAACTACAGCTAGTCACCTCATGCCTTTTAAATAGTCCTCCCTGCACAGGCTCAATTTGGTCATTTTAAAAATCTATGCACAGTTTTACTGACTGCTGTTCTGTCTTCAAAGCAATGCAAAATACTATTGAGTCTCATTCAGATCACTTGAGGTCGAGTACAGTCCTTTTCCTCATATAACACCAAAGCTGCCAGAGGTGTTTCTCTCTGTAAGTGTATAGATACTAAGTAGAGTTGCATGTGTTGTCTATGGCCTATGGAGTATGGGGCAAACAGGGTCACCTCTGGCTTCTCTCTCTGTGTCTAATTTACTCTGCAAAGTCCTGTTAGAGAGTAGAATGACTGATTGGTACTAAAGGTAATGGTATTACTGTATAGAAACTGTCTCCAGTGGAGGATGTTACTGTGCATACTGAAGAGCTGTAGGTGAAGGATAAGGTAGAGGGGAAACCACCATGCCCTGATCAAATAACGGTTTCATGTTCCACAAGACGTACCATTAGCCTGAGAATATATTGCACTGTGACATTTCTCAAAGTGTAATAACAGTCTGTAATATATACAACGCCTGACCTGACCATGCAGACTGTACCACAATCTGTATATTCTTGAGATATAACAGCCGACCTGGATGAAAGTATTTAGTATTTGCAGAAAAGCATCCCCAAAGAATGATGTTTTCACCTCCATGCTTCACGGTTGGGATGGTGTTCTTGGGGTTGTACTCATCCTTCTTCTTCCTCCAAACACGGCGAGTGGAGTTTAGGCCAAAATGCTATATTTTTGTCTCATCAGACCACATGACCTTCTCCCATTCCTGCTCTGGATCATCCAGATTGTCATTTGCAAACTTCAGACGGGCCTGGACATGCGCTGGCTTGAGCAGGGGGACCTTGCGTGCGCTGCAGGATTTTAATCCATGACGGTGTAATGTGTTACTAATGGTTTTCTTTGAGACTGTGGTCCCAGCTCTCTTCAGGTCATTGACCAGGTCCTGCCGTGTAGTTCTGGGCTGATCCCTCACCTTCCTCATGATCATTGGTGCCCCACGAGGTGAGATCTTGCATGGAGCCCCCGGCCGAGGGTGATTGACCGCTTCCATTTTCTAATAATTGCGCTAACAGTTGTTGCCTTCTCACCAAGCTGCTTGCATATTGTCCTGTAGCCCATCCCATCCTTGTGCAGGTCTACAATTTTATCCCTGATGTCCTTCTACAGCTCTCTGGTCTTGGCCATTGTGGAGAGATTGGAGTCTGTTTAATTGAGTGTGTGGACAGGTGTCTTTTATACAGGTAACGAGTTCAAACAGGTGCAGTTAATACAGGTAATGAGTGGAGAACATGAGGGATTCTTTAAGAAAAGCTAACAGGTCTGTGATTGCCGGAATTCTTACTGTTTGGTAGGTGATCAAATAATTATGTCATGCAATAAAATGCAAATTAATTACTTATTAATTACTTAAAAATCATACAATGTGATTTTCTGGATTTTTGTTTTAGATTCCATCTCACATTTGAAGTGTATTACCTATTATAAAAAATTACAGACCTCTACATGCTTTGTAATTAGGAAAACCTGCAAAATCGGCAGTGTATCAAATACTTGTTCTCCCCACTGTTTGCAATTGCTTGACCGGCTACTTGTATCCAACCCTATTGAAGAAATTGCTAATTTAGAAAGTGAAATTGTCTTATGATTGTGGCCCAACCTTTTTGGTTGACATGGAATTGGATCCATTTAATATGTAAAACAAGAAGTGCTCAAGAAGAAAGCAGAGTGTAGTAATAATTGGGTTGAGATCTCAAGAGAGATTAAATTCATTGGCTTTATCTGAAAGTCTACATGAAAGTGGCCAAACATGTTCTTTTGAGTCCGATGTACTAATATGAAATACTTTTATCTGAGTGTTTGTGGTTTCTCTATTGAAAAATCCTTAACTCAATCAGGGATTTTCATTTAGAAGGACATTAGAAAATACGTTTTCATTGATATTGTAAACACTCTTATTTGATATGCAAAATCCCTATTAAATAGACAGCAAATGATCCTATTCAAAGTAGCCCTGTTGATCTTAAGGTAATGGGGAAAATGTGTGGGTGAAGATACAAGGACTCTAAATCTATTGTAAATATTATGTACATGAACACTGGGAAAGGGAAGCACCTCTTGTCCCGAATTAATATTTTGTCATATTGTTGGTGAGAGAACTAGTGTGCCATCTGGTTAAATAAAGCCTTTAGCTGCTCCCATCCCCTGCAGGCCCTCCAATAGTGGAGTATTTCCTAGCAACAGTGTGTGTGTGTGTGTGTGTGTGTGTGTGTGTGTGTGTGTGTGTGTGTGTGTGTGTGTGTGTGTGTGTGTGTGTGTGTGTGTGTGTGTGTGTGCGCGCACATGTTCATGCCTGTGTGTTCCTGTCTGCGTGTGTTATTGTCTGTGTGTGTTTTTGTCTGTGTATTCCTGTGTGTGTTATCTCTATGTGTGTGTGTGCGTACGTGAGGGAGAGAGGTACTGAACCAGTACAAGGTGTTTCATATTCTCTGGCTCCATCTCAATCCCTTTGTAATTCAGGGGCTAAACAGAAACTATGAGATCCACATACTCTTCTATCTGTCAGCCTCCAAGCCTAGAAGCAGTATCAAAAACACTTACTCTTAAAGAGATACTGTTAGTATCAAGTTTTCAGCTAACCATTTACTGTAAGAGTGGATGGCCATAGCTATTTATAGATAGTTGATGGTAGTTATTTCTCCATGTGTCACATGTTACATTTGAATTTACTGCATTTGGATGGCATGTACTGTATGCCATTTTGATTATACACCCACATTTGGCTGGAATGTCAGAACACCATCTCCTGATAGGCAACATGTGTGAACGTCACAGTATTATTGAGCAATAGACTCAGTTCAGTACAGCTCTCCACATCATCATAGCCCTACTCCAGAGACCTCTTCTTGGATGCAGTTGTTGTACACTGTTCACACTCCACTGTGGCTGATACCTGTTATTCAACAACCTGCCACAGCATTTATGACAATCTAATGATTAAGGTGTTAGCCTCTCATAGTGTGGAGAGAGAGAGAGGGGGGGGGGGAGAGGGGGAGAGAGAGAGGGGGAGAGAGAGGGGGGGGAGAGAGAGAGTCCAATGCATCTGCGATCACTGTCTTCTCCCAAGGGAGGGAGGCGAGAAGCGTGATGCGCTTGATTCCCTCTGACCTGTCAACACACTATAAGCTGACCGGTGGGAGGGTTCCTTTGTTTTTCTCTCTCTCTCTGATTCAGATAAGCTTTATTAGCATGAATTACAAGGCCACTTTCTAAAGCAAAGTGAGATAGTGACATCATCAACAACGACAGCAAAATATAAATAATGGTGATTAGAGAAAGGGAACATTAGGAACACCTGCTCTTTCCATGACATACAGTAGACTGACCAGTTGAAAGCTATGATCCCTTATGATCCCTTAAGCTATGATCACCTGTTATCCAATCCATTTCAATTAGTGTAGATGAACGGAAGGAGACAGGTTAAAGAAGGATTTTTAAGCCTTTTAGACAATTGAGACATGGGTTGTGTATGTATTCCATTCAGCGTTCCATTCAGCGTGAATAGCGCACATACAAAGTGCCTTTGAACGGGGTATGGTAGTAGACGCCAACTTGACAAGCAGCCAACTTGACAAGCATTGGAGTGAACATTAGCCAGCATCCCTGTGTAATGCTTTAGACTGGTACTGGTTTCACTGGGATCTGGCTTTCTTCTGAAAGATCATGATTGAAGTTTTTTCTAAGTTTACTATTAGTACCCATCTTTGGCAGTACTGCTCTACAAGGGACAGGCTCTGTTGTAATCTTTGTTCTGTGGGTGACAACAAAATTCAGTTGTCAGGGTACATCATGCACTTCGTATGTGTGTCATGGAGGGTGAGGACTGAAGCTGCAGATTGCTCCAGCATTTTTGGTAGTTAATTTCTATAAATATTTTTGGACTCCACGTCTTTGGGAAAACAATTCTGTTATTTTGCTTCCAATTTTTATTACACATTTGTTATTCATACATTAGGATTTCAAGGTGTAATACATTTTCCCCCATATCAATTTGGAGGAGTTAGTTTAATAGTCCATCGTGCCAAATTGAAGTCTACAAAGCAGGCAAAACCTTTTCTTGTGTTCCTTTTGATATTTAGATTTATGAGTGTGGAGGGAGTAAACGTGACCTGAGGTGTGATGTTTGGGGAGGAAGCCGCTTCTGGTATTCATTATGCTGCAAAATATCTTTCCCAGATTACTGCATACACAGATGCCTCTGTAGTTATTGGTGTCGAATTTGTCTCATTTTTTATAGATGGGCGTTATTAGACCTTCATTGTAGATTCCAGGGAAACATCCCATTTCCAGCATTAAGTTGAATAATTTAAGCAGTGCGTCCTCCAGCTTAGGGCTGCTCAGTTTCAGCATTAAGTTGAATAATTTAAGCAGTGCGTCCTCCAGCTTAGGGCTGCTCAGTTTCAGCATTAAGTTGAATAATTTAAGCAGTGCGTCCTCCAGCTTAGGGCTGCTCAGTTTCAGCATTAAGTTGAATAATGTAAGCAGTGCGTCCTCCAGCTTAGGGCTGCTCAGTTTCAGCATTAAGTTGAATAATTTAAGCAGTGCGTCCTGCAGCTTAGGGCTGCTCAGTTTCAGCATTAAGTTGAATAATTTAAGCAGTGCGTCCTCCAGCTTAGGGCTGCTCAGTTTCAGCATTAAGTTGAATAATTTAAGCAGTGCGTCCTCCAGCTTAGGGCTGCTCAGTTTCAGCATTAAGTTGAATAATGTAAGCAGTGCGTCCTCCAGCTTAGGGCTGCTCAGTTTCAGCATTAAGTTGAATAATTTAAGCAGTGCGTCCTGCAGCTTAGGGCTGCTCAGTTTCAGCATTAAGTTGAATAATTTAAGCAGTGCGTCCTGCAGCTTAGGGCTGCTCAGTTTCAGCATTAAGTTGAATAATTTAAGCAGTGCGTCCTCCAGCTTAGGGCTGCTCAGTTTCAGCATTAAGTTGAATAATTTAAGCAGTGCGTCCTCCAGCTTAGGGCTGCTCAGTTTCAGCATTAAGTTGAATAATTTAAGCAGTGCGTCCTCCAGCTTAGGGCTGCTCAGTTTCAGCATTAAGTTGAATAATTTAAGCAGTGCGTCCTCCAGCTTAGGGCTGCTCAGTTTCAGCATTAAGTTGAATAATTTAAGCAGTGCGTCCTCCAGCTTAGGGCTGCTCAGTTTCAGCATTAAGTTGAATAATTTAAGCAGTGCGTCCTCCAGTTTAGGGCTGCTCAGTTTCAGCATTAAGTTGAATAATTTAAGCAGTGCGTCCTCCAGTTTAGGGCTGCTCAGTTTCAGCATTAAGTTGAATAATGTAAGCAGTGCGTCCTCCAGCTTAGGGCTGCTCAGTTTCAGCATTAAGTTGAATAATTTAAGCAGTGCGTCCTGCAGCTTAGGTCTGCTCAGTTTCAGCATTAAGTTGAATAATTTCAGCAGTGCGTCCTGCAGCTTAGGGCTGCTCAGTTTCAGCATTAAGTTGAATCATTTAAGCAGTGCGTCCTCCAGCTTAGGGCTGCTCAGTTTCAGCATTAAGTTGAATAATTTAAGCAGTGCGTCCTCCAGCTTAGGGCTGCTCAGTTTCAGCATTTCATTATGGATGTTGTTTTATTTGAAAGTTTTGATTTGATATTTGATTTCAGTAGCTCTGATAGTGAAGTCGCTCTGTCTCTCACCCTCTCTGGTCTATCCCTCCCTGCCTCTCTCCTTAATCCCGTCTTTAATTACACATGTGGAGGGCTCTCTCTCTCCCTCACTTTGAGGCCACATGTCTTAAACACAGCGGAGTGCTGCTCCTTTCAACCCCTAGCCCATGTAATTCCTCCTCAACATTTTTGAAGTAGTGTCAGTTTGAAGCAAATTGGAATAGTTTGGCTGAGACTTTCTCTGCCCTACTTGTGGTCGCTCAGATATTCAGCGAGACCTCAAACAAGTAATATTATGGTAATTGTAGGGCTTGTTGACTTTGGTGATGTAAAAATCACTACATGGATAGAGATACATTTGGCCTCTACTGCAACAGTACTTTTTGAATGAAGTTAGACTTGAGTCTTTGAATCCAATGGTATGTATCCCTCTGTTCTTTAACATGAATACAGCAATTTAGATGAGTGGGTGACTTCAGTACATGGGCCCTGATACCCATTAAACAATGATGTTCAGAGGTATCTTATCTTATACAAGTATATATGTTGGAGGGCATTGTAAGCCAAAAACAGTCATAGAGGGCCACACACACACATGCCTTGCCAAGTTGCCTTAATCAGGGTTATAAAGCTCGTTGGTAAGCTTGATTTGAAAAGCTCACTCTCCTACTGTATTTATAAGAAAGTAAAAATACAGAGCATGTTGAGCTGATAGTATTCATTGTGCCATGCAGACAGCAATCACAGGCTGTATTCTCACCTTCAGACAAGCGTTAGTTAATGCATTCTGTTGATTGTGTAGCTGGAACTCAATGATTTATGAATGACTGAGAGAACACTTTGTTATATTTGGAGCAGATTCAACGCTCATTAGGTTGTTGACTGTAATGCCATGACCTTTAAAAGAAATCGGATTTAATTGGCCATGCATATCTACATTATGTAAAGTGGAACAGTGTGTCCATGTAATAAGACAATGAGGCAAAGGAGACAATAAGGCCTAGATAGCTCTTATAAATGTTGTGTGGTGAAAGTGAAGATTAGGACTGCTTGTGAATGGCAAAATGTTAATTAGTTAAATGTGCTCATGGCATATTTTCTTCCCATAATTGTGCATATACAGTAAATGTATTATATCTCAAGTCTGCTTCTTCCCAGCCTAAACTTACTGTAGACATAAACAATGTTAGGATCCATTCAGAAGCCTCTTGCACTAGACACAGTAGAAGACATTTTGTGTATTTTCAAATTTGGACAGGCATTGCCTCTGAATGGAGAACTGGGACAGAAGTTGGCAGAATCTGGTACCAAACCACATGTTGTCTATAAAAGAGCCTAGTGGAGAGATGCCCAGTGATTTGGCAAGCGAGAAGAACCAACAACATTCAGCAATGCTTGGGATGCCTTTGATCAGAAACAGACTTTGTTTTGTGCCGCTGTTCTTTCTTTAGGCACTAACTAACTATCTAGTTATCGTTAGACGGTAGCTAGACAGCGGGATGAAACCTTCAAATGGCAGTGTTCTGATGGGACTCCATTTATTTTTCCTGGCGCATCAGTTTTTCCTTCTGTGCACCAGTCCCTTTTGGGTGTAAAATACCATGGTTTGCCCTCAGATTTATCCGCTCACATTTTTTCATCCCGAAATCAAGGGTGACACTGTTGACTCTTTTGCCTGATTAACACTATAGGCCCACCCAAACCTCTTGGATATTTTATTTTCACATTGTCCTTTTTCCAGCACGGTTACAGCAACTATGGTGGATGCGTAACCAAGCCAGCCAAGTAAAGCTTGGCTTGGCTTGTCCCTATAGTGTGAAGTAGACGTATTTGTATGAGGGGACTAACTCTGTATGTAATACAACAGGAGGTTATTGTGGCTGATGTACAGTGGGATGACACACCAGTGAGTCACACAGAGATACGATTTACCGATGGCCTCCAACAGGGTAATGGTTAATACTCAAACAGTCATGTTTGCAGTAATAATACTGTGTGTGAATCCTGTTTCTCTCGGTCGGTTTGTTTCTGTACTGTACAGCGTGTACACACCACCTGGGGTTGCTGACAGCTGTATCCACATACATTTTTTATATCACCAGCTACCTGGTGAGATTGACTGAAAGGAACCTCCTCCCCCCTAGTTGATGTAGTGTAGGTGGAGTGTTGCTCTTGTGTCATGCTCTGGTGGCCCTGGATCTGGTGAGCCACAGTCTGCAAGCCTTGATTTGAGCCAGTACTAACACCCCCTGTTAAATTAATCAAGCACTAAGTCTGTTTTTGCACAGTTCTGCTCTAAACTCAATGTTTACTTTGGAAATAGAAGACTAGATGCCAACCTGGAGGTGCAATACGTGGTAAACTAGACTTCATGGAAGGTAACAGAGTATTTGGTCCTGTTCTGAACCACACCAATTTAGTCTGGAGCACCTGTAAGGATGGAAGAACAAGTGCTTCCTGAGTGGTGCAGTTGTCTAAGGCATTGCATCGCAGTGCTAGCTATGCCACTAGAGTACTGGTTTGAGTCCAGGCCCTGTCGCAGCCGGCCGAGACCGGAAGACCCATGGGGCGGCATACAATTGGCCCAGCGTCGTCTGGGTTAGGGGAGTGTTTGGCCGGCCTGGCTGTCCTTGTCCCATTGCGCGCTAGCGACTCCTGTGGCGGGCTGGATGCATGCACGCTGACACAGTCACCAGTTGTACGGTGTTTTCTCCGACACATTGGTCTGGCTGGCTTCTGGGTTAAGTGGGCATTGTGTCAAGAAGCAGTGCGGATTGTCTGAGTCATGTTTCGGAGGACGCACGGATCTTGACCTCCACCTCTCCCGAATCCGTACGGGAGTTGCAGCGATGGGACAAGACTGTAACTATCAATTGGATACCACAAAATTGAGGAGAAAAAAAATTTGGAAAAAAAGTATGGAAGAACACTGGTACACACTATTTCATATGGATCAGGACTGAAATATAAGAGCTATGCACAAAGTAGATGTCATGTTCTCCATAAACATCATCACCATCATCATCAAAACAATGTGTCCCTGTACATGCCTACCGTTTACTATGCCCTACATACAAACACTGAAGTGCAACAGTACAATCAGATTTTTGGTTTTGCTGACTGGCTTTAGAGGGCTGTCTAGTGTCATTTGTAGCAGTTAGCGGTGTGTGGTTGTCAAATGCGATTGGCTTTGGCAGCGGAGCCAGCCACTCAAAGCACTGTAGAAAGTAAAATTGTATTTTGCACAGAGTTATTAGGCTATTATTATGGAGCTTGAAGTGAACAGTGCCTTCTCCCACTTTACAGGCGGACAATTAGAATCATCAGTAATGGACACTATCAGCACATCAATGGTGCAGAGAGGGAGTAATGGATATATAGAAAGCTTATGGGACAATGAATCAGTTTGATTCCTAACTAAACTGTCTTTCATTGTGTCCGAACACAATGGCTGACTACGGCTTCAACAGTAGAGCCAGAATGTACTGTTTGGGGCATGTTGGATTCAGAATGCATAGGCTTAATTTACAGGAAGTCACTTACCCTCTTTTTCTTCTTCTCTTGCAGATGACCCAAGAACAGTGCACTCATAGGAACAATGTCCAGAGCTCAGAGAAACCACACGTGTACAAAGTGGGAATTTACGGCTGGCGGAAACGTTGCCTTTACTTCTTTGTGCTCCTGTTAATGATCCTGATCCTGGTCAACCTCGCTTTAACCATCTGGATAGTAAAGGTCATGAATTTCACCATAGTAAGTCCTACTCCCTACCTGCCGGTCTCTTTTTATTTGTGATTTATTTTTATGACTGTTGGGGCATTGATTATTTGATTTGCTTAGAAGTGTGCTGGAATAATAGTTTTTTTCTCCACAGGGGGGCTATAATGACGGGCTGGTAATTGCGAGCTGTGGCACTTTAGTACAGCGACTTCATTTTCACTCTCAGTGGTCGATCTGCTATGGTCTTAGTCCACTTAGCTAACTCCAAGCTAGGGGTCTCTCTCCTCCCCTCGTCTCTCCTTCTATTTCTCCCCTACTTCCATCCCTGCATCTTAGTTTCCGAGTACCCCACTGTTCTTTTCTTCTCTCACAGAGAGAGTTCAACTCAGGGCATGTTTAGTACAACGGCCTCAAAGTACAAGTCTAGAACCGATGACACTGTCACTTCCTGCACAGGAGAGAGGTGACAGCGCAGGATGCAGGTTGGCATTTATTGTCATAGGGTGACATCAGCAAAGGAGAGTGGTGACATCAGGGCCATACACTAAAGTATATTATACATGTGTACCATTCATATTAATGCCGTGTATACAGTACTTAGCTCTAGACTGCGGAGTTTGACATTCATTTCCGCTGTGATTCTCTGTATATCTGTTGTATTAGTCAGTAGCTCAAGCCCTGTGAGCCATGCCGTTTGAGTGTCTGGCTGCTTTTTGCTTAGTAATCCTCAGCACCTGCGATGAGTCAGATACTTGTAGTGCTGCATGCCTCCCCTCCTTGTCTGAATAAACCATGAGAACAGGTTGATGTTTCACAGTGGAGTTTCATCCGAGTTGCACTCCGAGGTCTATCGGTGTGGTTACCCAAAGCAATTTGGATAACTGGTGTGTCCGTCTGCATCTGTGCTGGACACTGGGTGGCTATATAAGGGTTCTAACCTTTATCCAAATAGATGCAAGTGGGATGTCATGGCAAGTGGGATATCATGGTGAAAAGTGATCCAGTTAAATTGCAGTATAAAACTTTGATTTTACCATCATCCTTGTAGGGAAGGAACTACAGTCCCTTTAAAAGATTAATGTATGTGGGCGGGGAGCTTGTATTCATGAGCTCTCCTTGACTGACAACACTTTGAAACACCTTTGTGGTCGTTCCCGGGTAACAAGGTAAACAAAAAAGTATTAATTCCATGATTCCAAGCCTAAATAGTATACCTCACCCCATTCTCTCTGCAAAATGCTCTCATGGTCAACAGAACTGAAAATGAACTATTGAATATCAGACAAACAGCAGCAATACGCAAATATATTTATATTGCTTTGCAACTAATTAGAGAAGACAGTTCACTGATACACTTCTTCACATGAATTAGTAAAGCCTGAGTCACCTTAGAAACTTAGGCATAAAGGAATGTACATGAAAACAACATGGACAATTTATTGGTGCTTCTGCATAAGCATTGTAAATTACAATATGTATCATATCAGTGTTCATCAGACATTTACAATTGGCCAGCATAGCTGAAATATTGATCAACATGAACACTCATGATAAATAAAGATGAGAAATAATTGTGAGACACATTTTTTGTTGTTGTTGTTATAAGCCTAATATAGGCAACCAGCCTCCCTACAATGTGCAGGACCCCATTAATTTGTACAATTTGTGACACTCATCTCTCGTCCGAATGCCTGAATAAAACGATACAAAGTAACAAAATGAGACATGTCACGTAAAAAAAGAGATTGATGGGGAGGGGAGCAGGAGAGGATGGGGACTCATGTACCCCGCTTCAATCAAGCGGGCATCAGTCACCCTGAAGATTGAAGCGGGAGACTCCTCCAGCTATGGCTTCCTTGTCAGGCCTGGGATGGATATCTCGCACAGCTTCCCCTCGTTGAAGTGGAGATCCAGTTTTTGAATTTTGTTTTTGAATAGGGAAATGTTTCAAATCAAATCTAATTGTATTTGTCACATATACGTTGAGCAGATGTTATTGCGGGTGTAGCGAAATGCTACACCCGCAATAACTCCAACAGCGCAGTAATATCTAACATTTCACAACAATACACAGAACCTAAAAGAAAAATAATGGATTTAAGAAATGTATAAATATTAGGATGAGCAATGTCGGAGTGTCATAGACTAAATACAGTAGAATAGAATACAGTACATAACGTATAAGACTAGTGTTCCATTATTAAAGTGGCCAGTGATTTCGAGTCTATGTATATGGGGCAGCAGCCTCTAAGGTGCAGGGTTACGTAACCGGGTGGAAGCCGCCTAGTGATGGCTATTTAACAGTCTGATGGCCTTGAGATAGAAGCTGTTTTCAGTCTCTCAGTCCCAGCTTTGATGCACCTGTACTGACCTCTCCTTCTGGATGATAACGTGGTGAACAGGCAGCGGCTCGGGAGGTTGTTGTCCTTGATGATCTTTTTGTCTTTCCTGTGACATCGGGTGGTTTGGGTGTCCTAAAGGCCAATGATGCGTTGGGCAGACCGCACCACCCTCTGGAGAGCTCTGTGGTTGTGGGTGGTGCAGTTGCCGACCAGGCGGTGATACAGCCCGACAGGATGCTCTCAATATGTTAAATGGGTAGTGAATTGAATGTCCTTTTATTTACTGTTATTATGTTATCAATTTGTTGATGTCCTGATCTACTCATTCTACAATGTGTTTCTGGTGTTTTTAAAGTGCTCAATTGTAAATATACAATATTTGGTTGAGGACTTTTTTGTGAAACTTTTCAATGTTTGTATATGGAATTTTTTGTGTGCCTGAAATCCTCAATTGATTTGAAACGAATTAATATGACTTACAGCATGTTGGGTCTGTCTTCACAGA
The DNA here is from genome assembly GCF_002021735.2 of Oncorhynchus kisutch. NCBI lineage: Eukaryota > Metazoa > Chordata > Actinopteri > Salmoniformes > Salmonidae > Oncorhynchus > Oncorhynchus kisutch. The sequence goes on from NC_034201.2 coordinate 24,071,981, forward strand.
CTTTACAGCATATCCCCCATTCTTTTTTGGGAAAGCTGATTTTATGTCACAACATTCCTGCTGCGGTGGATGCCTGGGAAGCTGAGCAGACAGAGTAGATGTTGAATTTTCTAAAATGCATATCATTACAAATTTGATGAAGTGAATGAATAATATGCCTGCCTCCTGAATCCAAGCGTTTGACACGGGGGGAGGGGACCAGTAACTTTATGATCAACTTTGTCAATGTACCAGCTACAGTCATTTTTCATAATTATGTCAACCGACTATGAACTTAATTCAAATATCATCCAATTTGATGAAAAACATGATTTTCACTGTTAGGAAACTTTAATATAAATGATCCAATTGGTGATTAGAAAATAATCCAGCCTTTTAGCAGTTGGACCATTGCTGATGCCCTCAACAACCGTCAGCAGCCACTAACCAATACATATTTCAGTAGGCCCTATACTACGATATCCCTATTTTTCCATAAATAGTGTAACTAGAGACCGATCAATAAAGGCTTTAATACTTCACCAGTTAACAGACCTCTTTTCTGGGCGTAATGTATTCCTATGTGATTTCATACAGGGTGCAATGAACGGAGCAGGTTTCAAATCATATTCCTTGATGGTGCCAGAATGTATAGAATCATTTTGCATACAGTATCATTTTAATGACATCCGTGAATGCTTCTTGAACGTTTGTTTTAATGTAATATATTTGAAACGGCTACAAAACTCCGAAATTCTGACAATTTCTTATTTTTTTACCACAATTCTGGCAATATTTAGCTAAATACATATAACTGACATACTTGGGCTATCATGTTGTTTTGTCCTCATTATAACACACATTTTAAGCCATTATTGGTCTTATTACACCAATTATTCTATTCAGTTCTGGTCATTTAAAATCAATGCAGTTCCTCCCATTGAAATAAATGGCTGCTGGGACTGATTATAGACTAAATCTATGATGAATTTATATAGGGTCTCATTGTTCTGTTTAAAATGTGGTATAGTTATCATATTCCAGGGTACACTCTTAGGTTGTTTTCATACATAGTTCTGAGCTATAGTTCGAATCAGAGTTTAATTGTTTGTTACATTGTACTTTTTCACATTGTCAAATGTCAAATAACTAAAATGCCTAAACAAAACCATATGTTTTACATGTTCAAGTAATTTGTTTATTTGAAAAAATGCTCACATTAAATGAATCTATGATTATCAAGAAGCATAGCTTGTCCCAAACTTCATATTACTTACACTTTGACGTTCAAACAACATGCAGGAGGAAACAGTGCAATAGAAGCTGTAACTGCAAGGTGAGTAGGCTATAATAAGTAGCCTATATCCCCAGTATAGGCCCCGTCTCCCTTAATCTGCATCGGATGTGTTCATAAATGTGTTGCTACTCACAGAATGTTTCAGAGATATCAAGTTATGTTTCAAACAACCAATAATAATGCACACCTCTGGTGATTTTCCTGTGTTTGGTCTGGACCACGTTCTCACCTGCAGCGAACCGCACCATGGTATGAATGAAATTGGACAGAGACCACCCTTTTTGAACAACCATGGTGGGTTGTTTAGTGCACGCCCAAGTACCAGTCCAAACGAACAAAACTAAGGAAATACTCTCCAAAGCAATTTGGTCTGAAAGCACCCTGAGCACATTCTTTTGATCTAGAACCTAAAATGGTTATTCAGGTGTCCCCATAGGAGAACACTTTGAAAAAGCCTTTTTAGTTCTAGCTATAAACCTTTACACAGAGGGTTCTACATGGAACCCAAAAGGGTTCTACCCGGAACCAAAAAGGGTTCTACCCGGAACCAAAAAGGGTTATTATATGGGGACAGCCTAAGAACCCTTTTGAAACCCATTAATTTAAGAGTGTACCATGTGATAACAGAGCACATCCCAATACTGTCCATTCTGGATCCATAGACAAAAAAATGCATGGATGTATGACCTTGGACCCCCCAAGGTGGGCACATATAGATGTCATTACCATTACAATTGTTTCATACATTAATATGTATTGTATTAAGTTAATACCTTATCAAATTGCCTTCGATAACCCACAAAAATAACCCACAGACATGAAAATTATCATTAGACTTTGCCACCCCAAGTATATATATAAATATGTGAAATTTGGCCTGCTGGCCCATGGACTATAAAGGTATTGCTGTCTCATGTACTTTAAATGGTCTCAAGGTCACAGGTTGTATGGAAAGAGTTTGATGACAGAACTGGAGATCCATGGAGGCAGAAGAGCAGATGGCTAATTTACAGATTTATGTTGTATTTAATTGCTCCGAAGCCCAACAGTGCTGCATGACACGTCAAGGATGGGGTTTGGATGAAAGTCGAGTTACAGTGGGACTGTGAAAATTAATGTGGAGAGGGTGGGGGCCGTAGGTGGGAGTGCATGTGTGTGTGTCTGTGCGTGCTTACATGATGTATTTCTACAAAAAGATGTCCAGTCCTGTACTAACTATCTTTGCTGTATATTTTTTCAGTATAACCCAGAATGACAGTTCACATGCACATGTAATACTCCTCAGTATTTCAATAACATGACAAGGAAATGTAAACATATTCCCATTAAATGTTCATTAAATATTTCCATTACATTTCCATTCCCAGGTGATTGTAATGCAAAATAAGCCAATTTCAGACTGCTAGGTTTCTCAGGCAATACAATTTGCCACTATTTTCCAGCTTGCATGAGATCATAATGTCACGCCCTGATCTGTTTCATCTGTCCTTGTGATTGTCTCCACCCCCTCCAGGTGTCACTTGTTTTTTTTGTCATGATACATAAGATCTTTTCATCAGTAGAATGTTATTCATATCATAAACAGCACTGCCAGTTCTAATTCAAGCCTCCACTCTATCCATCTTCACAAGCAGCTTGTCAAAACGTAGAATGCCAGAGCTACAGGTCAACAGTGAATGAGTCAAATCTCTTCCGTTGCACGTTTCCCCACACACACACACACACACACACACACACACACACACACACACACACACACACACACACACACACACAGGCCTACTGGCAGTTTCACCCCAGAATTAACTGAACTCATGGGGAGGAAGCAATACGTATCGTTTGAGAAGCTGGAGCTGGTTGTGTTTCAATGACAGAGTTGGTGAGGTCTCTGATCCCCTAGGCTGTTTTTTTTTTAGCGTTTAGTAATTGCAGTTCTGTGTCTTAAAAGTACATCAAAGGAAGTAGCTAGCTGTAGGAGTCAGAGTCAGTGTCCAGTCACAGAGCAGGCTTGATGCCAGACCAAGCGGATTCAAACAGTAGGCTGTAATTCCTCAGACTCCCACTCTCCCTTTCAGACCTAGTGCTTGTCTGAACTCCTCGTCGTGTTAAATATGGATGTTCTAATGCAAGTGAAACTCTGGTCTAGATTATGACAGATTAAAGTACAGTGCACTCCTTGCTATTGCAGCACACAATTACAAAGTTAATGGGGAAACGGAGACAGATCTATTGGCAGTAGTTATATCTGGGTTCCCCCGTTTAAATTCATATCATTTTACTGTTCTGGACTGGGCTAACAAGGCGAACTTCACTAATATCATGTGTCAGCAGTAATGGTAATTAGTCACACTGTCCTTATCCTGGGTCTTCCTGTAAAAGTCACTCATACTTATAAACCTTCCTCATTAAGAACAGGAAGAGAGATAAGTGGGGCGTACAGATTCAGACACGTCTTGGCACGTGTCAGAGACAGATGAGTCATGCAGGGTTACATGAACCTGGTCTTTTCCCCAACCTCCTCCACTGTGCTGCTGCAGCATTTTTTAACCATGGGCACAAAGATTACAGGGCTCTTTGTCCTGAGAGTCAGAGGTAGCCATCCTATTCAAACAGGAGCCTTGCTGCTCTGGTTCTATCTGGGCCCCATGCCAGGCCATCCTGCACCGCTGGCCTTGCCTGGGAGAGGCTTCTATCTAATGTGGTGAGAGGGGAGCATGGGTGGCCTCCCTGGAGCAGCTGCTCCACCCAAGACATCCATCCGTAGCCCTCGCAGTCCTCTCTCTGGAACATGGATCATCGCTCTGGGCAGACTGATCTAGGGCTCAGGATGGAGCAGCAACAGTCCCGCTTTACGCTCCACAGGGCCAGAGACATATCATTCTCATCCCCAGGCCAGTCCTATGTTTTCTGGCCATGCGTTTTCATTGGTGCTGCGTGTGTGCTCTCAGGCCTGGGCTGAGCTAAGCGGGGCCTGTCATATAAAGGGGCCGTGGAGCTTGTTCTTCTCTTCAGAGGCATAATTCCCATAGGGTGCACAGGGGCACATGCCCCCTTAGATTTGACCTTTAAAATTGTTTGAATTGTTTACATTTTGTTATTTAATTTTTTCTCTGTAATACTACTTTTTTATGAAGTTGGCTTTAGCTAGCCCATATTGGTTCCATTTCAGGTTGTCAATCAAGTTAGAGTAGCTAGCTTGTCTTACGATCTAAACTGGCATGCTTGCTGGCAAGGTTGGTAGACTTTAGAAAAGCAAGCAATAACTAAATATACTGAATAAGACTCACTTTCCTTTCAATCATTTATCCATATTTTAGCAGAGATGCATATTTAGTTTCTTAAAATAAATAACCACCAGTCAGGAGGATACAGACAGCTCCAGAGGTCTGATTAAATAGACAGAAAAATATACTTTTTCTTTTACATCGAATTAAGCTTAATGATTATGGCTCTAGATTTGCAGGAAAAAGCGGTCTCAGGTGTTTGAAAAGGCTAGTCTCCAACTTACGCATAGGGGCCTAGCCCCCCTACGGACCACCCCCCAACCATCCTCTCATACATTGTGCCCCCTCAGAATTTGAGGTGCATAACTCTCCTGGTTCTGTTTGTTTATAGAAGCCAGTGAGGGGCCACGGTGGCAGCGCTAGTTTTCTGCATTTTGCACTGAACATTTTGTCGTATTCTATTAACCTCTGAGATGTTTATCCTATGTCTCTCTACATTCTCCACAGTCGTTCTCTCTGCTCACTACTATGTACTTTTTCTCTCTCTCTCTCTGATGCCCCATCTCTCTCTCTTTCGCTCTTTTTATCTCTCTCACACAGTCTCTCTCTATCTTACATTCTCTCTCATGGAACACTGCAGATTGTGTCTGTGCAGCGAGTCAGTGTTGGACAACTCGTCTTGTGTTGCTTTCACTGGCATCAGCAGAAACGTCTAGGGAGTATACTGTATAGTCTGGCTTTGTAATATATGTGGAATTAAATATACAACAAGCTGGAAGGCCACATTTGTCATCATGTTGATTACCTGAGAAATACACAGACATATGGTTATTTTATCCCCTGGTCCGCTTAATCAAAAGCAACTACACCATGACAGACCCAGCAACATTTGTCTCCACAATAAGACCATAAGTTCTACACATACTGTACGTGGTGCATGAATTGAGACACCTAGAAAATGAAAGTGCTGAATAAATGCCAGCCATTCATCCATTCAATTCATTTTTCTGCTCATTGATCTGTCAATTATTTGTCCTCAAAATTTGAGATTCATCGGCCATCACTGTAAATTTAACAAACCATGTTGTTTTGTCTCTTCATTTTGTCTGTTTGCAAAAATAAAAATAAAATGTAATATACAGTACCAGTCAAAAGTTGACACACCTACTCATTCAAGGGTTTCTTTATTTTTACTATTTTCTACATTGTAAAATAATAGTGAAGACAAACTATGAAATAACAGATATGGAAGCATGTAGTAGCCAAAAAAGTGTGGTAATCAAAATACATTTTATATTTGAGATTCTTCAAAGTAGCCATCCTTTGCCTTGATGGTCGCTTTGCACACTCTTGGCATTGTCTTAACCAGCTTCATAAGGTAGTCACCTGGAATGCATTTCAAAAACAGGTGTGCCTTGTTAAAAGTTAAGATGGAAAGAAACTAACGTGTTTGAGCCAATCAGTTGTGTTGTGACAAGGTATGGATGGTATACAGAAGATTTGGTAAAAGACTAAGTCCATATTATGGCAAGAAAAGCTCAAATAAGCAAAGAGACAACAGTCAATCATTACTTTAAGACATGAAGATCAGTTAATTCAGAACTTTGAAAGTTTCTTCAGGTGCAGTCGCAAAAGCCATCAAGCGCCTTGATGAAACTGGCTCTCATGAGAACTTCCACAGGAAAGGAAGACCCAGAGTTCATTAGAGTTTTCCAGCCTCAGAAATTGCAGCCCAAATAAATGCTTCACAGAGTTCAAATAACAGACACATTAACTGTTCAGAGGACACTGCGTGAATCAGTCCTTTATGGTCAAATTGCTGCAAATAAACCATTAAAGGACACCAATAAGGAGGTGACTGCTTGGGCCAAGAAACACGAGCAATGGACATAGACATTGGAAATCTGTCCTTTGGTTTGATGATTACAAATTAGGTGAGTGGATGATCTCCGCACGGAGGTGACCAAGAACCCGATGGTCACTCTGACTTTGGTCCAGAGTTCCTCTGTGGAGATGGGAGAACCTTCCAGAAGGACCTCTGCAGCACTCCACAAATCAGGCCTTTATGGTAAAGTGCCAATACGCAAGCCTTTCCGTTAAAGACACATGACAGCCCACTTGGAGTTTGCCAAAAGGCATCTAAATGACTCTCAGACCATGAGAAACAAGATTCTCTGGTCTGATGAAACCAAGATTGAACTCTTTGGCCTGAATGCCAAGCATCACGTCTAAAGGAAACCTGGCACCATCCCTATGGTGAAGCATCATGCTGTGGGGATGTTTTTCAGCGGCAGGGACTGGGAGACTAGTCAGGATCGAGGGAAAGATGAACGGAGCAAAGTATAGCGAGATCCTTGATGAAAACTAGCTCAGGACCTCAGACTGGGGCAAAGGACAACAACCCTAAGCACACAGCCAAGCTTGTACCATCATACCCAAGAATAACCAAGGCTGTAATCACTGCCTAAGGTGCTTCAACAATGTACTTAGTAAAGGGTCTGAATACATATGTGAACCCTTTGGAATTATCTGGATTTCTGCATAAATTGGTCATAAAATGAGATTTGATGACTTACAACATCAGACAAACAAAGTCTGCTTCAACGAATAACACACATTTATTGTATTTTTCTTGTCTATATTGAATACATCATTTAAACATTCAGTGTAGGTTGGAAAATGTATGTGAACCACTAGGCTAATGACTTCTGCAAAAGCTAAGTGGAGTCAGGAGTCAGCTAACCTGGAGTACAATCATTGAGACTAGATTGGAGATGTTGGTTAGAGCTGCCCTGCCCTATAAAAAACACTCACAAAAGTTGAGTTTGCTATTCACAAGAAGCTTTGCCTGATGTGAACCATGCCTCGAACAAAAGAGATCTCAGAAGACCCAAGGATAAGAATTGTTGACTTGCATAAAGCTGGAAAGGATTACAAAAGTATCTCTAAAAGCATTGATGTTCATCAGTCTACAGTAAGACAAATGGTCTATAAATGGTGAAAGTTCAGCACTCTTGCTACTCTCCCTAGGAGTGGCCATCCTGCAAAGATGACTGCAAGATCACAGCGCAGAATGCTCAATGAGGTTAGGAATAATCCTAGAGTGTCAGCTAAAGACTTACAGAAATCTCTGGAACATGCTAACATCTCTGTTGACGAGTCTACGATACGTAAAACACTAAACAATGGGAGGACACCACGGAAGAAGCCACTGCTGTCCAAAAAAAACATTGCTGCACATCTGAAGTTCGCAAAAGAGCATCTGGATGTTCCACAGCGCTACTGGCAAAATATTCTGTGGACAGATGAAACTAAAGTTGAGTTGTTTGAAAGGAACACACAACACTATCCGTGGAGGAAGGCACACCAACACCAAAACCTCATCCCAACTGTAAAGTATGGTGAAGGGAGCATCATGGTTAGGAGCTGCTTTGCTGCCTCAGGGCCTGGACAGTTTGCTATTATCAACAGAAAAATTCATTCCCAATTTGCAGGAGAATGTAAGGTTCTGTTTGCCTATTGAAGCTCAACAGAAGTTGGGTGATGCAACAAGGCAATGACCCAAAACACAGAAGTAAATCAACAACAGAATGGCTTCAGAAGAAAATGTCTTCTGGAGAGGCCCAGTCAGAGTCCTGACCTCAACCCAATTGAGATGCTGTGACATGACCTCAAGAGAGCGGTTCACACCAGACATCCCAAGAATATTGCTGAACTGAAACAGTTTTGTAAAGCGGAATGGTCCAAAATTCCTCCTGACCATTGTATAAGTCTTGATTTGCAACTACAGAAAAATTTTATGTCCAATTAATGCAGAAGTCCAAGTAATTCCAAAGGGTTCACATACTTTTTCTTGCCACTTTATGTAAATGTACATTTTCGTTTTTTTAAATATATATTATAAAAAAAATGTAAAAACATGTTTCTGCTTTGTCATGATGGGGTATTGTGTGTAGATTGATGAGGAAAGAAATTTGATTTAATCCATTTTAGAATAAGGCTGTAACGTAACAAAAATGTGTGAAAAGGGGACTAAATACTTTCCGAAGGTACTGTACAGTAAATACAACCGATGGTGACACATACACACATTGCAGCAGCTGCACACACAATGAGGTAAAAGAACATTGATGAGCTTTGATTTTCCAATTCCCGTTAGTGTTTCAATGAGCTACACTAAAGGCTCCTTCTCTTTCCATTCCTGTATCAACTGAATAATAGTTTTCCCATGAAGAACGGTCTCTGTCCTACACGAATTTGTCCACTTCGCTTTGAAACAACCCATTATCTCCCATGCAGACTCCAGATTGTTGGATTCGCTGCCTGTTTAATTCTAACTCTGTCGATGATGTGTGGGCCGCTGACTGGCTGGCTCTCGCTCTGGACAATTAAGTCTCACTACACAGAAACAGCATGGAAAGGTCAAAGACAGAGAGCATGGAGAAATAGGCAGCTTGTTTTTCCACCATTCAGATGTAATTCATTTACAAAATGAAGAGCAGATTGGAGAATGGGCTGGAATTGGATTGTGTTTGAAAGTGTGAGGGGTGGATTGTAGGCCTACATACACAAGTGAATTTGCCACAACATTGTCCATATTAGGAGAGCATCCCCTTACACTACCACTTTCTCTCCCATGACTCGACACTTTAAAGAATCATACAAATAATATATTGTAAAGTTGCTGCATGTTTTCAGTCTCCTTCCTTCATTGTGTCATGGATCCCTTAGAGGTCTTACATCATCCTTGGTCTCCCTTTGAACATACATAAATGTACATAGTAATAACCCCCATTCCTTTGTTTAGAGTGGAATTTGTTTGTACCTGCAGATAGATCATGTGACATGAAAAGGCAAGGGAGAGTAGGAGTTTAAAGATAAAGGGAGGTCATTGTCTCTTAAAAATGGAGATCAAAGACACTAGTGTTCTTTCCCTGAGGATGTTGTACTGCATTGTACTGCAGTTTAACCAGTCAGTGGTGTTTCTGTAGTAGCCCCTGGATGGCTCATAGTACTGCAGTTTAACCCCTCAGTGGTGTTAAAGATGCTGGAGGAAACCGGTACAAAAGTATCTATATCCACAGTAAACACGAGTCCTATATCAACATAACCTGAAAGGCCGCTCAGCAAGGAAGAAGCCACTGCTCCAAAACCGCCAAAAAAGCCAGACTACGGTTTGCACATGGGGACAAAGATCGTACTTTTTGGAGAAATGTCCTCTGGTCTGATGAAACAAAAATAGAACTGTTTGGCCATAATGACCATTGTTATGTTGTGAGGAAAAAGGGGGAGGCTTGCAAGCCGAAGAATACCATCTCAACTGTGAAGCACGGGGGTGGCAGCATCATGTTGTGGGGGTGCTTTGCTGCAGGAGGGACTGGTGCACTTCATAAAATAGATGGCATCATGAGGTAGGAAAATGATGTGGATATATTGAAGCAACATCAAGACATCAGTCAGGAAGATAAAGCTTGGTTGCAAATGGGTCTTCCAAATGGACATTGACCCCAAGCATACTTCCAAAGTTGTGGAAAAATGGCTTAAGAAAAACAAAGTTAAGGTATTGGAGTGGACATCACAAAGCCCTGACTTCAATACTATAGAACATTTGTGTGCGGAACTGAAAAAGTGTGTGCAAGCAAGGAGGCCTACAAACCTGACTCAGTTACACCAGCTCTGTCAGGAGGAATGGGCCAAAATTCACCCAACTTATTATGGGAAGCTTGTGTAAGGCTACCCGAAACATTTGACCCAAGTTAAACAATTTAAAGGCAATGCACCCAAATACTAATCGAGTGTATGTAAACTTCTGACCCACTGGGAAAGTGATGAAAGAAATAAAAGCTGAAATAAATAATTTGCTCTACTATGATTCTGAATTTTCACATTCTTACTGTACCTGATGGTTTGCTCCTCTGTCTGGACCGGCACTTCATTGACTCATTAATGTCGCTTCTCATATGTATATACTGTACTCTATATCATCTACTGCATCTTGCCTATGCCGTTTGACCATCACTCATTCATATATTTTTATGTACATATTCTTATTCATTCCTTTACACTTGTGTGTATAAGGTAGTTTTGAAAGTGTTAGATATTACTGCATGGTCAGAACTAGAAGCACAAGTATTTCGCAACACTCACATTGACATCTACTAACCATGTGTATGTGACAAATAAAATTAGATTTGAGTGGTTATCTGGCTCAGACACTGATTTAAAAGAAAGAACAATAAAATGCAGATTCTCAGCCTTTCACGACTTCCGCCGAAGCTGGTGCCTCTCCTTGTTCGGGCAGCGTTCGACGCTCACCGTGACCAGCTTACTAGCTTCCACCGATCCATGTTTCTGTTTTCCATTTGTTCTGTCTTGAGTGGACACACCTGGTTCCCATTAAGTTATTATAATTTCCCTATTTAACCCTCTGGTTCCCATGATGTTTTGTGCGTGATTGTTCCTGGTTTGTGTTAGCCTTTTGTGTTAGGGTTTGTGATCCCTATGTGGATTTATTTTTCCTGATTATTTTCCTGAGTAAAGTTCGTTATTTTACTCAGTTCTGTGTCCTGTGCCTGACTCCGTTCTCACCTCTGCACAACTAACACCTGACAGCCTACAACATACATATTAGTAAGTCACTCCATTTTCAGGTGAAACTCCCTCAGTGTCAATATTGGGGCGTCAGGGTAGCCTAGTGGTTAGAGTGTTAGAGTTGTAACCGGAAGGTTGCAAGTTCAAACCCCCAAGGTACAAATCTGTCATTCTGCCCCTGAACAGGCAGTTAAACCCACTGTTCCTAGGCTGTCATTGAAAATAAGAATTAGTTCTTAACTGACTTGCCTAGTTAAATAAAGGTAAAATAAATAAATAAATAAAATTGAGGATGGGACACTGTCTGTATGTGCCTTCAATTATATTGGGGATGGCCAACTGTGGTCCTGGAGAGCAACATCTAACTAATACACTTGAAACCGATTGAGGTCTCAATTCATTTATTGAGGTCTGAAGATCATTTGTAGATTATTGAGTGATTGTGTGTTAATCCCGTGTCATACATTCCAAAAGAGAACAAATTTACAATCAAACATGTCCAGTCGATCAGAACTCATTTCCACACACGCATTGAAAAGCATTCAGTGTGACATTTAGCAAAACTGAGAGAAAAATAATTGTGTACCTTTTTAAAACCCTTCATTTAAATGCTTATTTCTTGAAAGGGAATTGACAACTCATAAGAATGGCTCTGTTTGACCTGCTCTGGCAGCCATAGGAGCTGTCTTAGAAATGGCTATTACTAATAGGCAGGGTCATTAATTAGACTCTGGACAGGGGCGAAGGTGGCAGTTACAGCAATTGTTGTGCCTCTGTGATGTATAACGTACACTGCATTACAATGGGAGACCAAAGCACCCCTGTGGAATATTAAACATTAGGAGGACCAACCCTGGGTGATTGGAACACTTTCTAGTTGCATATTAGCATTTCTATTCAGGGAGTAAACAAACAAAAAAACAGAAGTTACAAGCGGCTGAGTGGCGGTATAAAATTTGGCATGAGATATGATTCTGTTGCAATATGGATATTGCACGTCGATATTGTGATTTCGATGTGAATTTAATTAATTTTGCAGCCCTAGTACATACTGCACTCCACATTCAGGGTTATTCATTGATAGCAGATCAATTTAATGATAGTGATTATTGTAATAGCCTTCTGTACATTTTTACAAGGAAATAAAGTTTCCCAAACTATGACAAACGTTAGTGTGGGAAAGATTTGCTAACATTTACATTTTAGTCATTTAACAGATGCGCTCATCCAGAGCGACTTACAGATAGTGCTTAAATCTCAACAAAGCTAGGTGGGACAACCACATACTGTATCAGAGGCATAGTAAGTACACTTTTCCTCAATAAAGTAGCTATCAGCAAAGTCTGAGCTAGAAAAGGGGTGGGGCAAGTGCAAGTGTTGATTCAATAATGTTTTTTTTAGGTGTGGGAGGGCCAAGAGACCTTTGGTGGCAGAACGGAGTTCTCGGGTTGGTATATAGGGTTTGAGCATAGCCTGAAATCAGGGAGGGACAGTTCCCTGACAAGCACCATGGTCTTGTCATAGAGGTGAGCTTTGACTGGAAGCCAGTGGAGTGGAGGGACATGGGAGAACTTGGGAAGGTTGAAAACCAGGCATGCTGCAGCATTCTGGATAAGTTGCAGGGGTTTGATAACAAGCGGGAAGCCCAGACAATAGTGATTTGCAGAAGTCCAGGTGGGAGTGCCTGGATTAGGACCTGCACCGCTTCCTGTGTGAGGTAGGGTCGTACTCTACAGATGTTGTAGAGCATGAACCTGCAGGAGCGAGTCACTGCTTTGATATTTGCAGTGAACGACAGGGTGTTGTCCAGGGTCACATAAAAGGTTCTTTACTCTCTGGGAGGGTGACACTGGAGTTGTCAACTGTGATGGAAAGGTCTTTGAGCGGGCAGGCCTTCCTGGGAAGAAGAGCAGCTCCATCTTGTCAAGGTGGAGCTTGAGGTGGTGGGCAGACATCAAAGCTGAGATATCTGGCAGGCACACAGAGACACATGTCGCCACCTGGGTGTCAGAAAGGGGGAAAGGAGAAAAGTAGTTGCGTGTAATCTGCATAGCAATGAAAGGAGTGAATGTGAGGATATGATGGAGCCGAGTGATTTGGTGTATAGAGAGAAGAAGGCCTAGAACCAAGCCCTGGTGGACACCTGTAGGGTTCATGGTGTTGAAGGCAGTGGATAGATCTAGGAGGATGAGAACAGAGGAGAGAGTCAGCATTGGCAGTGCACAGAGCCTCTGACACAGAGAAGAGCAGTCTCGGTTGAGTGACTTTGAAGCCTGACTGGTTAGGGTCAAGAAGATTGTTCTGAGAGAGATAAGAGAGTGGATCAGAGACAGCATGCTCAAGTTTTTTGGAAAGAAAAGAAAGAAGGGATACAGGTCTATAGTTTTTGACGTCAGATGTGTCGAGTGTTGGTTTCTTGAGGAGAGGAGCGACTCAGGAAATTGGTCAGGGATGAGTTGATGAGAGAAGTAAGGAATGGGAGAAGGTCTCCAGAGATGGTCTGGAGAAGGGGGGGTTCAAGTGGGCAGGTTGTCGGGGCGGCCAGAACTCACTAGTCGCAGGATTTCATCTGGAGTGTGAGGGGAGAAAGAGGTCAAGACGTAATGTAGTTCTGGGTGAGTAGGACCAGTAGGACTGAGTGAATGAAGTGTGGATGTCGTCAACCTTCTTTTCAAAGTGGTTGACAAAGTCGTTCGCTGAGAGGGAGGAGGGGGTAGTGGAGGATTATGGAGGGAGGAGAAGGTGGAAAAGAGTTTCCTAGGGTTAAAGGCAGACACTTGAAATTTAGAGTGATATAAAGTGTATTTAGCAGCAGATACAGAGGAAGGGAAGGTAGAGAGGAGGGAGTGAAAGGATGATGTCTTCCGTAAGTTTAGGTTTCCTCCATTTTCGCTCAGCTGCCCGTTGCCCTGTTCTGTAAGCTCGCAAAGAGTCACTCAGCCACGGAACAGGATGGGAGGGCCGAGCCGGCCGGGAGGAAAGGGGACAGTGCAAGTCATAGGATGCGGAAATGGAGGAGAGTAGGGTCGAAGAGTCAGAATCAGGAAACAGGAGGGCGAAGGATTTATCGGAAGGGAGAGATGATAGGAGAGAATAGGAAAGAGTAGTGGGAGAGAGAGGGATGATTGTGACAGCGCATGACCATCTGGGTAGGGGCTGGGTGGTTAGGGTTGGAGGAAAGGGAGGCAGAAAAGGAAACAAAGTAATGATCAGAGACCTGGAGGGGTGTTGCAGTGAGATTAGTAGGTTAACAGCTTCTAGTAAATTTGAGGTCAAGTGAAGTGCCTGCCTTGTGAGTTGGAGGGGATTGGGAAAGGGTGAGGTCAAAAGAGGCGAGGAGGGGAAAGAGAGAGTTTGAAAAAATTAATCGAAGGCAGACATTGGGAGGTTGAAGTCTCCAAGTACAAAAGATTAGCTTATCAAGGTGTCAAGCTCATTGAGGAACTATCCATGTCCCCGTTAGGGCAAAAAGTCAAGGGACTGAAGTGAAGCATAGGCTGAGATGAACTCTGCATTTTTGACTGCAGTTCGGCAGTTCCAAAAGCTGCCAGAGACCCAGAATTCTACATGTGTTGTGTGCGCAGGGCACACTAAATTGGAAGGGTTGCCAAGGGATAGGGAGCTTCTGTAAAGCCTACAGAGAGGAGCGAACAGGTATAGAAAATAACTAGGTAAGATACTCAAGTGAGAGAGTGGTGTGTAGCCTTCTTCTCTTTCCTTTCTCGAACAACTGGCGACAGTCTAGTTTTTGCAGACGAGACTGCCCCTGACACGACCGCAGCTTCTAGCTGTCGCTGAGAAACCAGGGAAGACTGAAGTACTAACACTAATTGCTAATTGCCAAGCAGAGGTGAAGAGCACACCTCCCTGTATTAATTGCTGATAGCCTAGGAGAGGAGCTACTCTCCCTCCAATACAGCCACTGCTTCCCAAAACAAGTCACAAATTGCCTTGCCGCTTGGTCCTGGTTGATGGGTCAACAATCATCTGCAAGTTATGAGCAGTCAGCAGTTCACACACCAAGTAAGCTGCTGGGAAAACAGGCAACACTTAAAGTAGATTGTCCTAGCTAGCAAATAGACAGTACTAGACAACAGATAAAGACAAAAATTATACTTATCACTCCTGGAGATATCAGGAGTCCTCTAGCTATAGAAGGAAGCCCTTTTCTCCCTAACGCTGCACTTTGTCTCAATGCCAAACATTTTCTCAGATAGACGCTTTCTCCCAATTGATCTGTTGTGAATATCAATACTAGCATTCACAGATCAGTGTTATTACTTGGAATTATTTCTTGACTTGCAAGCTTACTACAGGGACTCCGAGAGAACAGGAGGTATAGATCGTCTCGGGCCGACTCTTTTCTCTGTGTATATCAATGATGTTGCTCTTGCTGCGGGCGATTCCCTGATCCACCTCTACGCAGACGACACCATTCTATACCCTTTCGGCCCGTCTTCGGACACTGTGCTATCTAACCTCCAAACAAGCTTCATTGCCATACAACACTCCTTCCGTGGCCTCCAACTGCTCTTAAACGCTAGTAAAACCAAATGCATGCTTTTCAACCGGTCGCTGCCTGCACCCGCATGCCCGACTAGCATCACCACCCTGGATGGTTCCGACCTAGAATATGTGGACGTCTATAAGTACCTAGGTGTCTGGCTAGACTGCAAACTCTCCTTCCAGACTCATATCAAACATCTCCAATCGAAAATCAAGAGTCGGCTTTCTATTCCGCAACAATGCCTCCTTCACTCACGCCGCCAAGCTTACCCTAGTAAAACTGACTATCCTACCGATCCTCGACTTCTACGATGTCATCTACAAAATGGCTTCCAACACTCTACTCAGCAAACTGGATGCAGTCTATCACAGTGCCATCCGTTTTGTCACTAAAGCACCTTATACCACCCACCACTGCGACTTGTATGCTCTAGTCGGCTGGCCCTCGCTACATATTCGTCGCCAGACCCACTGGCTCCAGGTCATCTACAAGTCCATGCTAGGTAAAGCTCCGCCTTATCTCAGCTCACTGGTCACGATGGCAACACCCATCCGTAGCACGCGCTCCAGCAGGTGTATCTCACTGATCATCCCTAAAGCCAACACCTCATTTGGCCGCCTTTCGTTCCAGTACTCTGCTGCCTGTGACTGGAACGAATTGCAAAAATCGCTGAAGTTGGAGACTTTTATCTCCCTCACCAACTTCAAACATCAGCAATCTGAGCAGCTAACCGATCGCTGCAGCTATACATAGTCTATTGGTAAATAGCCCACCCTTTTTCACCTACCTCATCCCCATACTGTTTTTATTTATTTACTTTTCTGCTCTTTTGCACACCAATATCTCCACCTGTACATGACCATCTGATCATTCATCACTCCAGTGTTAATCTGCAAAATTGTAATTATTTGCCTACCTCCTCATGCCTTTTGCACACATTGTATATAGACTCCCCCTTTGTTTTCTACTGTGTTATTGACTTGTTAATTGTTTACTCCATGTGTAACTCTTTGTTGTCTGCTCACACTGCTATGCTTTATCTTGGCCAGGTCGCAGTTGCAAATGAGAACTTGTTCTCAACTACCCTACCTGGTTAAATAAAGGTGGAAAAAAAAAAAATCGTTGACAAGGGAAATGTATTTCAGATCTTCTATATACCCCCTTCTCTACCTCTTTCTCTCTCTTTCCATAAAACAACTGACATACTGCACAGTTTTGAGTGTTCAAAATAATCATATGTGAAAAATAGACATGAATATATTGTAAATTACTTATCCAATTCAGCGTTAAACAGCCTTGACAATATTGTACATTCCCAGTGGATAGACAGGATGCCACTTCTGACGTGGCATAGCCTGAAGGACATGGTTTTATCATGGAGAGAAAAGCACCACAAGGTAGAGATCAAAAGGTAGACAGGAGATAACTCTGACAACTTGCCCTATTATATAGGGCTGACTCTCTATCTGCAGGGGATGGGAGATAACATTAGGGGGAATGCAGCACTATTTAATGTACTACCCCAATGTGCTAGTTGAAATGAAAAGCTGTAGAATCTTCCTCTCAAATACATATTTTGGGATTAAATTGGATTTACTCACTCTTACTCATACCACAAAGAATAGACAAAGCACTTCTACTGTATATTATGTAAAACATTTTGAAAAATACTATATCGTCTTTCACGTGCTTTCTACCCTGTGGTGAAACACTAACCCTTGGGGAACAATGAATACCTATGCAGTCACACAGATTACAATTCCTTTACAAATGCTGTTTGGATGGGGATGGTGTACAGTGTATAATAGGGTAAATGTTTGGCATCTCCCATGTGAAATCAACATTAAAGCCAGGATAAAGGAGTGTGATAGGCCTGACTAAAGTAATGCCAAGGCCTGTGAATCTCTCACTCGACTTGATCAGGGGAGAGAGCAAGGGTTGCAATTGGTTTACAATGCCCCAGGGGTAAAAAAAAATACCTCTGCACCAGCTAAGATGTAACTTCCCCTTTCCCACTCCACCACTACCTAGTGTATTGTAAATCCTGTACTACCCCAGCCCCTCTCCTCTACACACCTCTAGCCAGTCAGACGTAGCGTAATACAAGTCACCTCCAATGAATTAAAAGGTTATCTCTAGAGCTGCAGGAACATGTCTTAGTCCAGAGGGAGCATACATTGTCATTGACATCTCCCTGATAATATAGATGGGACAACCTGCTGCACTATTGGCTATATTTTACATCACTGGGTCCAAGGACAGTGCAAGATATCATAGCTCGATAGAAACATGTACCACGGAATGTACTGTAGAATAACTCAATAAAATGGCCTTTTGTTAAGTGTTAGACAGTGGATGACAAAGAGAGAAGAAGTGTTTTGATTGGGGGGGGGAACCATAGCAGTCATATTGAAGAGGAGGACAGAGAGTGAATAAGACGCTTGGCTTTGTCCAATGGATATAGTGTCTCTGCAGAAGGGGAGTAAAAAGCCTTCTCCACTCTGCTGTGGCAGAATCTATTACCTTGAAGCCAGCACTTCCCTTTGATGTTGTGCCTTAAAAACAAGGCTATTCAATCTCCCTGGTCAGACTCAATAAAGCCCGGGTGTCGTAAATTTCTACATGCAGGTTTTTATGGAATCCTGATCTAGTGGCACGGATCTGGGGGAGAGGCTAGGAGGCTAGGAGGCTAGGACAAAGACCTAATTTGAAGTGTCTTGGGAAAAAACAGAATGAATGCAAACAAAGAGAAATGAGGCACTTTAGCTTTTGCTGCCGTCTAGGAGGGGAACAAAGTTTGCAGGTTGTGGTGGAAAGACGACTGCCCCCTGCTTTAGCGGTTTGGTCAGGTCAATTCCAGGACATTGTGTTTCATCAACATCCCAGTCAATCAATGTCCAAACTGTGTCTCTTCAACTCGGAGAGAGCACTGTCGCACAGTCAAGGCTTGAGCGTGACTGCCAATGCCTCTTCCCAGAACCTCTCTCAGCCTCTCTCATATCTGCTCAGGAAAAAATTTAACTGTTTACAATTAGCTGTGAGAGATTAGATATTAAGGGGTGCTAACTGCACTGTTTGGTCTTGTATCACGAGCCATCCATTACAGCTCAGCAACCGTAGGTGAGGGGGCTCTAGTATGTTCTGGCACAGCGGTTTTTCTATTCACATAACAATCAATGTCACGGCAGGCCTCGATTCAGCACTCCTATAGGCGGCCCAGGGTTGTGTTGGGTGGCCCAGATGAATATGAAGTTAAAATGAAATCTATAGCAGCTGATGGTGATGAGTTGCAGATGGGAGGCTGGAAAAAAGTAATGAAGCCCCGTCTCTTATATCAGGGTCAGTAGTGGGCACACTGTTTATTTGCCAGGTTAAATAAACGGGACAGATATCAAAAGACATGCCAAACGGCTGATTCATACAAACTTTTTGGCATCATTGATCGTCATGAAAGTATTCACACCCCTTGACTTATTCCACATTTTGTTGTGTTACAGCCTGAATTCTAAAAGGATTAAACACTTTTTTTTTACAGACAATACACAATAATGACAAATTGAATTGACTGAAAATGAAATACCTATGAAATACCTATATCTATTCACCCCCCTGAGTCATTACATGTTAGAATCAGTCTTTTGTGGTAAGTCTCTAAGAGCTTTGCACACCTGGATTGTACAATATATATATATTTTTTAATTAACTCTTCAAGCTCCTTGAAGTTGGTTATTGATAGATGCTAGACAAACGTTATCAAGTATTGTGAAAGATTTTCAAGGCGATTTAAGTCTAAACTGTAACTAGGCCGCTCAGGAACATTCAATGTGATCTTAGATATCAACTCCAGCGCAGTCGGACTATATTCAGACTCCTTGACTTTTTGCACATTTCCGTACGTTTACAGCCCTATTCTAAAATGGATTAAATAAAACAAATCCTCATCAATCTACACACAATGCACCATAATAACAAAGTGAAAACAGGTTTTAAGAAATTTTTGCAAATGTATTGAACATAAAAAAAACGGAACTACCAAACAGAGCAATTGGGGGAGAAGGTCCTTGGTTAGGGAGGTGACCAAGAGCCCAATGGTCACTCTGACAGAGCTCCAGAGTTTGTCTGTGGAGATGTGAGAACCTTCCAGAAGGACAACCATCTCTGCAGCACTCCACCCATCAGGCCTTTATGGTAGAGTGGCCAGACGGATCATCCGTTCACCTACTCTGCGTCTCAAAAAGACACCGTTGATGGAACCAAAAATCTCAAATTTGGACTCATCAGATGCAGGACAGATTTGTCAATTGCTTGTATTTCTTGGCCCAAGCAAGTCTCTTATTCTTATTGGTGTCCTTTAGTATGGGTTTCTTTGCAGCAATTTGACCATGAAGGCCTGATTCACACAGTCTCCTCTGAACAGTTGATGTTGAGATGTGTCTGTTACTTTAACTCTGTGAAGCATTTATTTTGGTTGCAATTTCTGATCTGGTAACTCTAATGAACTTATCCTCTGCAGCAGAGGTAACTCTGGGTCTTCTTTTCCTGTGGTGGTCCTCATGAGAGCCAGTTTCATCATAGTGCTTGATGATTTTTGCAACTGCACTTGAAGAAACTTTCAAAGTTCCTTGAAATTTTCCCAGATTGGCTGACCTTAATGTGTTAAAGTAACGATGGATGGTTGTTTCTCTTTGTTTATTTGAGCTGTTCTTGCCATAATATTGATTTGATCTTTTACCAAATAGGGGTATCTTCTGTACCTTGTCGCAACACAACTCATTAGCTCAAACGCATTAAGAAGGAAAGAAATTCCACAAATGAAGTTGGACAAGGCACACCTGTTAATTGAAATGCATTCCAGGTGACTAACTCATGAATCTGGTTGAGAGAATGTCAAGATTGTGCAAAGCTGTCATCAAGAAAAAGTGGCTACTTTGAAGAATCTCAAATATATTTTGATTTTACACTTTTTTGGTTACTACTACTATGAATCCATATGTGTTATTTCATAGTTGTGATGTCTTCACTATTATTCTATAATATAGAAAATAGTACAAATAAAGAAAGGTGTGTCAAACTTTTGTCAAACAAAAATATGACATTGTCATTATGGGGTGTTGTGTGAAGGAAAAAAACAATTTAATCAATTTTAGAATAAGGCTGCAATGTAACACAAAATAAGTAAAGGGTGTGAGTACATCCCGAATGCACTGAATATTTGGCCTTGTGTTTTAGGTGATTGTGCTGCTGAAAGGTGAATTTGTCTCCCAGTGTCTGTTGGAAAGCAGACTGAACCATGTTTATCTCTAGGATTTTGCTTGTGCTTCGCTCTGTTCTGTTTCATTTTATCCTAAAATGCTCCCTAGTCTTTCCGATGACAAGCATAACCATAACACGATGCAGCCACAACTATGCTTGAAAATATGAAGAGTGGTACTCAGTGATGTGTTGGATTTTCCTAAATTGTATTGCTTTATATTCAGGAGATAAAGTTAATTTCTCAGCCACATATTTTTCAGTTTTACTTTAGTGCCTTATTGCAAACAGGATGCATGTTTTGGAATATTTTTATTCAGTACAGGCTTCCTTCTTTTCACTGCTAATCTGTACTCAGTTTTCTAATATCACAGCCATTTAACTCTAAGTGTTTTAAAGTCACCATTGGCCTCATGGTGAAATCCCTGAGTGGTTTCCTTCCTCTCCAACAGCTGCATTAGGAAGGACACCTGTATCGTTTTAGTGACTTGGTATATTGATACCCCATCCAAAGTGTAATTAATAACTTCACCATGCTCAAAGGGATAATCAATGTCTGCTTCTTTATCTTAAACCCATCTAACAATAGGTGCCCTTCTTTGCAAGCATTGGAATTACCTCCCTGGTCTTTGTGGTTGAATTTGTGTTTGAAATTCACTGCTCAACTGAGAGACCTTACACATACTTGTGTGCATCGGGTACAGAGATGAGGTAGTCATTCAAAAATCATGCTAAACACTATTATTGCACACAGAGTGAGTCCATGCAACTTAATAAGTGACTTGTTCAGCACATTTTTACTCCTGAACTTATTTATGATTGACATAACAAATGGATTGAAAACTTATTGATTCAAGACTTTTCAGCTTTTCATTTGTATTAAACTCAGCAACGTCCCTTTTTCAGGACCCGGTCTTCCAAAGATAATTCGTAAAAATCCAAATAACTTCACAGATCGGCATTGTTAAAGGGTTTAAACACTGTTTCCCATGCTTGTTTATTGAAACATAAACAATTAATTAATGAACATGCACCTGTGGAACTGTCGTTAAGACACTAACAGTTTACAGACGGTAGGCAATTAACGTCACAGTTATGAAAACTTAGGACACTAAAGAGGCCTTTCTACTGACTCTGAAAAACACCAAAAGAAAGATGCCCAGGGTCCCTGCTCATCTGCGTGAACGTGCATTAGACATGCTGTAAAGAGGTATGAGGACTGCAGATGTGGCCATGGCAATAAATTGCAATGTCCGTACTGTGAGACGCCTAAGACAGTGCTACAGGGAGACAGAATGGACAGATAATGGTCCTCACAGTAACAGACCACATGTAACAACACCTGCACATGATTGGCACAGGATGGCAACAACAACTGCCTGAGTTACACCAGGAACGCACAATCCCTCCATCAGTGCTCAGACTGTCCGCAATAGGCTGAGAGTCTGGACTGAGGGCTGGTAGGCCTGTTGTAAGGCAAGTCCTCACCAGACATCACTGGCAACAATGTTGCCTATGGGCACAAACCCATCGTTGCTGGACCAGACAGGACTGGCAAAAAGTGCTCTTCACTGACGGGTCGCGGTTTTGTCACACCAGGGGTGATGGTTTATTGTCGAAGGAATGAGCGTTACACCGAGGCCTGTACTCTGGAGCGGGATCGATTTGGAGGCGGAGGGTCCGTCATGGTCTGGGGTGGTGTGTCACAGTATCATCGGACTGAGCTTGTTGTCATTGCAGGCAATCTCAACGCTGTGCGTTACAGGGAAGACATCGTCCTCCCTCATGTGGTACCCTTCCTGCAGACTCATCCTGACGTGACCCTCCAGCATGACAATGCCACCAGCCATATTGCTCGTTCTTTGCGTGATTTCCTGCAAGACAGGAATGTCAGTGTTCTGCCATGGCCAGCGAAGAGCCCTGATCTCAATCCCATTGAGCACGTCTGGGACCTGTTGGAACAGAGGGTGAGGGCTAGGGGCCATTCCCCGCAGAAATGTCCGGGAACTTGCAGGTTCCTTGGTGGAAGAATGGGGTAACATCTCACAGCAAGAACTGTCAAATGTTGTGCAGTCCATGAGGAGGAGATGCACTGCAGTACTTAATGCAGCTGGTGGCCACACCAGATACTAACTGTTACTTTTAAACCCCTCTTCGTTCAGGGACACATTATTCCATTTCTGTTAGTCATATGTCTGTGGAACTTGTTCAGTTTATGTCTCGGTTGTTGAATCTTGTTATGTTCATACAAATATTTACACATGTTAAGTTTGCTGAAAATAAGCGCAGTTGACAGTGAGATTTGCGGAGTTTACATTTGAACATTTTAGAAAATAGAATTCCACTTTGACATTATGGGGTATTGTGTGTATGCCAGTGACACAAAACCTCAAGTTAATCTATTTAAAATTAAGTCTGTAACACAACAAAATGTGGAATAAGTCAAGGGGTGTGAATACTTTAAGAAGGCATTGTATGAACATTGTCTGTGCCAGACCTCACCCTGTTGAGTTTCAACTGAAATTTTCCAAGATGAACTAGCTAGCTAGCTAGCTTGATAAACAGTGCTGACAATTCAATTTGGGCTAGCTAGCTAAATTATACAGCCAGCACTTTGCGTGTTACAATAACCAAACAGTTGGATAAATGTGATGTATGACAGGATTGGATGTTACATGCAATTTCAATGTTGTTTGAGTTGCTTTGTGTATCAGCACATTTGATTGATATAATCTCACTGCAATACTGCTCACTGTGTCCATGTTGCTTGACATAGGCATCACTCAAGGTGAGCAAAGCTCCCCATCTACTCAGCCTACTAGCTTCCTGCCCACTCAGTCTGTATTTTCAGACTCCCTCATAGTTTGACATAAGACAAAAAATACTTTCTCAAATTTTGATTCACATCTTGCTTTATCTGAGAGTAGAATCCTTTTTCAGGAGTTTAATTATTGCATTGAATCAAACGTTTGTTTTTGATTTAACAGGGAAGGAATGTTCAATAATAATTGAATCTCTAATTAGTGATAGTAATATGTTGTCAAGCAGAGATTCCTATAACAGAGAAGTACTGTCTCTCCCAGTACAATACAATCATTTCCTCTGTTAGTCACAAAGGTATTGTTTTTAATCATCCCACTATTTGTTCTTGCTTCAAGTGATGGGGGAATAAGTTACATGTTTATGCTCTCATTAGATAATAGCCCTGAGGTCCCTCAATATTGACATTATAAATCATAGTGATCTCAAAGCGCTGCACACACAGCTCGGCTCTGTTCAGCGGGTGGGTCACCTGTACTGATGAATGTGCATACTTTAGCTAAAGGGGGCGGACAACCTCCAGATTCTTATGCAAATGAGCGTTGGGGCCCCTGCTTTGTCCTCTCCTCTTGACAGCATGGCAGATAAGATCTAGCGGCTTGACGGAAAAGACCCTTAAAAGCTGTTGACAAGGAGCACCGTTGTTTTGGCTGCATGTTCGGCTCCCGCTTGCTCACCGCTGTCCCTCAAAGTCACATCAAGAGATGAAATCTATATCTTAGCCAGGTCCACTGTCGCAAACACACCCACACAGGAAGAAAAGCAGGCAGGCATGCACACATGCATGCACACATGCACGCACACACATACTAAAAATACAAGCTACACACAAGCCACACAAGCAACATCCCACATTCTCGGGTCCACGATTAATATTAAGCTCCCAGCGCATTGACAGTCGTGCCTGGGTGTTTCGAGTGGAAATTAATTTACTCCCTGATGCTGCTTAAACTCTGGCATGCAAGTGCAGGTTTGTTGACTTCCGACAGACCGGAGCAGTGTGGAGCGGGGAGAGGAGAGTGGAGTAGAGGAAAAAGAGGAGAGCGGAGAAGACACACCTGAGTGTTATGGGGCCACTCTGACAACGAATGCCTCTCTGCATTATTCATGACATGCGTCCTGCCTGTCCTCCCCGGCTGCACCGCACCACACCACTCACTCAGAAGAGAGCATAGAGGGGGTGTGGGGGCTGAGAGAGGGGGAATGAGTGAGGGAGAGAGAGAGGGGGAGGAGAGAGAGGAAAAGGGAAGGAGAGAGACAGAGGGTCCTATCCCCAAACACAGTCATGAAGAAGTAGTTGGCGTAACACTACAGTAGGTAAGGGATTATGGCTCTCTCACTTCAAATTGTCCAAGGGATGTCCAGGGGGTTAAGACCTTTCATCTGTTTTGTCCCAAAATAATCCCCCCCCCCCAGGGGGACATTTGTTGAACATTTTGCTTACCCATTAAAGCATTGGAATAACGTATATCATGCAAACCAAATGGGAACCTGATGAAAAACTCTCCCTTTTCGTTCTGTGGACGTTTTTTGTTAGCTGTGTTACTCTCACGTTGAGCTCTTTTGGGAGAGGTATGCAAGGCTCACAAAATCTGGGGAATTTGAGTTTCCTACCGAGAGTTCCTACCCAGTGCCGTTGCTACAGCAAAGCTCAGATGCTCCATCTCCGAAGATGTGAGTTTTTGTAACAGAGGGAGAGATGAAGGATGAAGAAGTGATTATATTTTCAACTATTCAGATAGTTTATGAAATGGAAGAGCTACGGGGGTAACGAGTCCATAATATTACAGTAAAACCAGGAAAGAGAGAATCAGCGTCTTTAATGTGAGTCAGTGGTTGAATCTGATGATGAAGACACTTTCCCCTATGGAGCAAAGGGGAAAATACTGCAGAGTGGCAAAATATACCACTTGTTGTCATATAGGCTATTATCTTCTTCAAAGTGTCTACGATACTTACATTTAGCAGCAATATCATCTCCTATGGTTCTACAGGAAAGAGATACCTATTCACGCCACGTTCAGGTCTCACTTACTTTAAACTTCTCACTATCTTGACAGAATTCTAATAGAGGAAGTAGAAAGTGTTGGGTAGAGGCGAGAAGGCGTTTTAAAGCATTCAGATCTAGAAGGATTGCTCAGGTCTTGATCTCCATTTGGGAATGGTCCTCAGAACTCCTCAGGATCAAAGATGTTGGAAAACAAAGAGGCTTGGTTTCTCCTCATGATCACATGGAGGGATAGAAAGAGATAGAGAGCTCCTGTCTCTTATCAGACAAGGCACTCATCTTCACAATGATTCACCACGCTTATTTATTGACCAGGGGAAGCAAGAGGTCAAAGTCAAACTTGTTGGAATCAAAGCAGCTCTGTGAACTCCTTTCTTGTCTCCAAAGCTCACTTCATTGTTGTTTAATATATCCTTTAGTCTGACATGATTCAGTAACACACAGAAACAGATAGGGGTTTTGTGAACACTGTTCCACTATTCAGTGACTGTCATTGGGGTATTTATACCTGTACTGCAGTTAGCCGATTTATGCCTATATAGTCAAAGTTCTGTTGATCTTTTTTTTGTATTTAATTAACCTTTATTTAACTAGGCAGGTCAGTGAAGAACAAAGTCTTATTTACAATGACGGCCAAACCCAGACGACGCTGGGCCAATTGTGCGCCGCCCTATGGAACTCCCAATCACGGCCGGATGTGATTCAGCCTGAATTCAAACCAGGGACTGTAGTGACGCCTCTTGTGCTGAGATGCAGTGCCTTAGACCACTGCGCCACTCGGGTGCCAAGATCAACATCAAAATATTTGTATCCAAAGAAGTATGGATGGGATGAATTAATTATATGTGTGAATTTTGCATAAAAATTCAGCAATGTAACTAGGGTTAGAGTTCGGGAAGCATAGAAATGCAGTAATAGAGCCAAAACTTTTTTTTAAATGTCCACCCCAACCCATGAAAAATACAGCAGGGTTGACACATGCTGGTGTGGCTGGCACCTACTACCATACCCTGTTCAAAGGCACTTAAATATTTATTTGTGATCATTGTGGTCCTTGCAGTGTGCCATCTCAAATATGTAATTGGAACCGTATGATTCACGAAATCCACTTAAACAGTATTGTTGTCTGAAAACCATCTAAACAATGTTTTGTACTGATGGAAAATAAAGGTCTTGACAACTTCATTCACAAATGTAACCTTTTAATGTAAAAGATCAATGCAAACATCATCATCCTAGCATCACACGGAACACATCCATAGCCAAACTCATTCCATAAAACAGTTTAAATCACAGGTTGCGCTGACGAAAAACCAAACATAAGTTAGCGACCTAACAGCTAGACTTGTTTACAATGTACCACATCACAAGGGAGAACTGTAATATTTTTTTGCAAATAGTTTAAAGCAGCTAAATTGTGTTGTGTGACAAAACTGCACATTTTAGAGTGGCCTTTTGTTGTCTCCAGCACAAGGTGCATCATGCTGTTCAATTAGCTTCTTGATATGCCACACCTGTCAGGTGGATGGATTATCTTGGCAAAGGAGGAATGCTCACTAACAGGGATGTAAACACATTTGTTTATGTAATTTGAGAGAAATAAGCTTTTTGTGCATATGGAACATTTCTAGGATATTTAATTTCAGCACATAAAACACGAGACAAACACTTTCCATGTTGCATGTATATTTTTGTTCAGTGTTAAAAATTAGTACGAGGCACGAACCTCGGTGTCCTCATATGTAATTACAGCAATGTACACATGGAATATTTATGTCTTTGTTTTATCAGCAACAGATGGAATCATCTCAACTCATACCAAAATAAATATTGACCATATCCTATTCCTTCTCTCTTTCTCTACAGGATGGTATGGGCAATTTAAGAATAACAGAGAAGGGTCTGAAATTGGAGGGGGACTCTGAGTTCCTCCAACCTCTGTATGCCAAAGAAATTCAGTCCAGACCAGTAAGTACTGCATCTGCACTTCCACCACCATAGAATTACAAAGGAAAGTAGTATCAGAGAGAGGTGATGTCATAGGCGATGGAGCGATAGATGCTCACTCACACTCTGCCTGGCAGTAATAATACCACAGAGCATGCATTGGATGAATAGATTGATAATGTGTGGGGCTTTATCTGATCTCGCACCAGCAAAGAGAGAGAGCAGTCCGGCCACAGTGGAGGTGAACGGAATAGTAATTATTGATAGGGGTGAAAAATGGGAGAAGATAAATTGTCCAGTCCAGGGGAGATACAGAAGGGGAAAAAATATAACCTCTCTCTCTCTCTCTCTCTCTCTCTCTCTCTCTCTCTCTCTCTCTCATCTGAGTAGGTGATATTAATGAGGCCTTACAGAGAGACTGTTAATTGCTTGTATACTGCATTAACAGGGATGAGAGGGGAATGGGGATCAAGGTTACTGTAGTAGGACAAAGAGTCTTGAAGGCCAGAAATGCACTTTCAATTAATTTATGAGGGGCCTAATATACTAACTGAACATTATTCCCATGGAAACTATTAATTTGAATCTCATGTGCTGAGCCACATTGTTAAAGTGATATGTCAATTCAGGAATATCAATATTTTGCTTATTTACTGTGTTGCTTAGGAACCTTGATAAGCATGGAGGGACCTCATATTATCTAAAATATACATGAGATGCATTATCTTGCCGACTTTAAGCACAACACAAAGGCTGGCTGCTATCTTTAATTAAGAAGTTGACTGAAGCATGAAAAATTACTCTGGCAAGTAAGACAGATCCAGGCTTCAGACGTGATATGCATTCCAGATTGGCTGTTGAAAATGGAAATGATCTATAAAACATACAGTCCTAGTTACACACTCATGCTGAGCACCAGGGTCACTAATGGGGGATTGTGTATTGTCGATAGCATTGTTTGTTTACCTGCTTTGTCTCCATAGGGCAGCCCACTGTTCCTGCAATCCTCCAAAAATGTGTCCGTCAATATCCTAAATGGAAAGAATCAGCTGGTCACACAACTTATTGCAGGTAATATCATACAACACAACAGGAGACAGTCACACATCCATGGAGGGTGTGCGCTAATATGCACACCATACACAGCAATGCAAATCCCTGTACTTGAACTAGAGTTATTTTCAGCAGACACAAAAAATAACAGATATTTCAATCCATGTACACCTACAGCCAAACACCTCTCCCATGTTAAACTGCATGTTAAACTGCATTTGCCTTCTGGCTGTTGATTATCTGGCGAAGATAATGGATGAGTGAGTAAGTATGCTAGAGACTCCACTCTAGACACAGCAAAGCAGAATCAATTGTCTGTGTGACGGTGTCAGTCGCCCTGTCACGCCCTGACCTGAGTATTCTTTGTTTTATTTATATATTTTGGTTAGGTCAGGGTGTGACATGGGTGATGTATGTGTTTTTGTAGGTTTATGGGGTTGTTTACCATCTAGGTGTTTATGTATGTCTGTGGTTGCCTAGATTGGTTCTCAATTAGAGGCAGCTGTTCATTGTTGTCTCTGATTGGGAACCATATTTAGGCAGCCATCTTCTTTGGGTATTTCGTGGGTTATTGTCTATGTCTAGTTGCCTGTGTCTGCACTATTTATATATTTAGCGTCACATTCGTTTGTTGTTTTTTCATGTTTTTAGTGTTCTTTCTTCATTAAATATAGAACATGTATTCATATCACGCTGCGCCTTGGTCTCCTCCATTCGACAAACGTGACATGCCCTCTGCTCAGATCGCTTGTTCCTCGCCACTACATGAAACCTTTTCAGGATCATCAGAGTCAATTAGTTGTTTTACTCTGCTGTTTGTTGTACTATCAATAACAGTTTGATTTGGTGTAGGGGCTGTGTTTTTTGGTCTACCTTTGGTTCGTCTTAGTTATATTTGCCTGTAGTTATAGTTCAGTAATTGTCTCTTTGCATAAATCATATCAGGTATGAAGGTAAGAACCAGATGCAGACAACGTCGAATTAACAATGGTTTAATAATCCAACTGTGGCAGGCAATAGACAGGTCAAGACAGGCAGGGGTGGGTAAACCAGAGGTGGGGCAAGGGTACCGGATGGCAGGCAGGTTCAGGTTCAGGGTAGGCAGAGATCAATAATCCAGAGGTGTGGTAAATGTACAGGTTGGCAGGCAGGCTCAGGGTCAGGGGCAGGAAGAGTGGTCAGGCAGGTGGGCTAAGAGTCAGGACAGGAAAGGGTCAAAACCAAGAGGGCGAGAAAAAGAGACACTGGGAAAAGCAGGAGCTGAGAACAAAAACATTGGTTGACTTGACAAACAAGACAAACTGGCCACAGACAAACAGAGAACACGGGTATAAATACACAGGTGATGATGGGGAAGATGGGCGTCACCTGGAGGGGGGTGGAGACAATCACAAAGACTGGTGAAACAAATCAGGGTGTGACAGTAACCCCCTTCTAGGGTGCCACCTGGTGTCCTACCTGGGCAGATACCTGGTTGACCGGGGTGCCGGCGGTGGAGTTTGGCAATGAGGGCTGGGTCCAGGATGTCT
Source organism: Oncorhynchus kisutch (assembly GCF_002021735.2). NCBI lineage: Eukaryota > Metazoa > Chordata > Actinopteri > Salmoniformes > Salmonidae > Oncorhynchus > Oncorhynchus kisutch. The sequence continues at coordinate 24,102,186 of NC_034201.2, forward strand.
CTAGCGGTGACCCAGCACCTCTCCTCTGGGCCATAACCCTCCCAGTCAACCAGTTACTGGAAACCCCTGCTCCGTGGTCGAAAACTCAGGAGGCATCTCACCGTGTACGCCGGATGGCCATCAATATGGGGAGGAGGGGTGGGCCTGGAAACAGAAGACAAAAGGCTGTAGGTGAATACCTAGGGTACGGGGTAGCAAAAGACGGACAGCAGTGGGGCTAATGACTCTAGAGATGGTGAACGGGCAGATGAAACGGGGGGGAAATTTACAGGACTCCACCCGGTGGGGCAGGTCCCGGGTGGAGAGCCATACCCTCTGCCCGAGCCGATAGCATGGAGCAGGGGTCCGGTGGCGATCCACTTGTCGCCTATACCTGGAAGTGGTCTTCGACAGAGCGGCCTGGGCTCTCTTCCAGGTACAGCAACAGCGGCGGATGAACATCTGGGCAGAGGGACTGCTGACTTCCTCCTCTTGCTCAGGGGTGGGCGGAGGCCAAGGAACACTTGAAGGGCAAGAGACTCCGTGTTGGAGCAAGGAAGGGTGTTGCGGGCATACTCAACCCATACCAGTTGCTGACTCCAGGTGGTAGGGTTGGCGGAGATTAGGCAGTCGAAGAGTCGTCACTAAGTCCTGGGGGTGGAATCCGGAGGACAGACTGGCCGACAACATGCAGAATGCCTTCCAGAACCGGGACAAGAACTGGGGGCCCTGGTCGAAGACCATGTCCACCGGGAGTCCTTGCATCTGGAAGACGTGCTGCCATCTCCTTGGCCGAGGATAGTTTGGGGAGAAAATGAAGTGGGCGGCTTTGAAGAACCGGTCGACCACAGTCAGGATGGCAGTGTTGCCCTCAGGTGGAGGGAGACCCGTGATGAAATCCAGGGATATATGGGACCAGGGACGGTGAGGGAGAGGTTGGAGAAGACCAACCGGAGCTTGCAAGGAGTCTTGTTCTGTGCGCAGACCGTGCAGGTGGCAACAAATGCGGCAACATCTAGAACCATTGTAGGCGACCAAAAGCGTTGCCGCAAGAAGGCCAGGGTCCGACGAGAGCCCGGGTGACAGGCAAGCCTGGAGGAATAGACCCACTCCAGGGCTGCGGAGCGGACAGCGTCAGGCACAAACATCTGGTTATCTGGGCCCCCCCAGGGTTCGGCAGCTGCACCTCCCGGACCTGTTTCCCTTTACCCCATGTGCCGTCACCAGGAACGAGGTAGGAAGGACGTTCTCGGGCTCTGGGGTGGTAACCATGGGGTTATAGTGGCTAGACAGGGCATCCGGATTGACATCCTTGGACTCAGGCCGGTAGGAGAGGGAAAAGGTGAACCAGGTAAACAGTAGGGCCCATCTCGCTTGCCTGGAGTTGAGGAGCTTGGTAGTGCAGAGATACTCCAATATCCAGGTTTTTGTGGTCGGTCCACACAATGAACGGATGTTCTGCATCTTCGAGCCAGTGCCTCCAACGCCATCTTCACCGTGAGAAGCACCCGATTCCCCACATCGTAGTTCCTCTCCGTAGTGTTGAGGCGGTGAGAGAAGAAGGCGCAGGGATGCAGCTTAAGGTCCAGGGCAGAACGTTGGGACAGGACAGCTCCCACTCCGACATCTGAAGCAACGGCCTCCACCACGAACTGACGGGAAGGGTCAGGATGAACCAGGATAGGAGCCGTGGTGAAGCGGTGTTTAAGGTCCTGGAATGCCCGGTCAGCAGCAGAGGACCACATGAATGGAACCTTGGCAGAGGTGAGTGCAGACAGGGGGAGGCCAGGGTGCTGTAACCCGGCCATAAATGTTGGTGAACCCCAGGAGGCATTGCAGCTGCACCCTGGACGTAGGCTCAGGCCAATCCACCACCGCTCTCACCTTCTTGGGATAAATCTGGACACTCCCAGCAGAGATGATGTAGGGAAGGGTGGAGCAATGGAACTTGCACTTTTCCGCCTTAACAAACAACTGGTTCTCCAGAAGGTGCTGGAGAACCTGTTGGACGTGGAGCATGTGTTCTTGTGGGGAGCGGGAGAAGACGAGGATGTCATCAATGGAGACGAAGATGAACCGGTTCAACATGTTGTGGAGAACATCATTCACCAGAGCCTGGAACATGTTGGTGAGGACAAAGGGCATGACCAGATATTCGTAGTGGCCGCTGGCTGTGTTGAAGGCGTTCTTCCACTCGTCCCCCTCTCGTATCCACACCTGGTGGTAGGCGTTTTTCGTAGATCCAGCTTGGAGGAAACAGTGCCCCACTGGAAGAGCTTGAAGTCCAAGGAAATGAGTGGTAGCGGATAATGGTTCTCCACATTAATGTCATTGAGTCCCCGGTAGTCAATGCACAGGCGCAAGGTCTTGTCCTTTTTCTCCACAAAAAAAGAACCCTGCGCCAGCAGGAGAGGAAAAGGGATGGATAAATCCTGTTGCTTGCTGAGCACCTCCCGGAGGTCCTGGTACACGGAGAGGTCCAGAGCAACTTCCGAGCCCCCAGGACTTCAGACAATGGGTGTGGCAGAACGGACTCCAGCCCATGATAGCAACCGTAGACAAATTGATGAGGGGATTGTGTCGCTGGAGCCAGGAGAATCCCAAAACCACAGGAATCTGAGAGGACTTGATGAGCAGGTATTGAATGGTCTCGCTGTGATTCCCTGACACACGTAGGTTGATGGGAGTGGTGTTATAGGTGACCCGACCTATAGAGCGCACGTCCAGCGATCTAACATCCATGGGAATGGAGAGGGGCTGAGTGGGGATGTTCAGCTCGGAAGCCAGTGTGGCGTCCAAAAAGCTCTCATCGGCCCCAGATTCAATGTGGACCCGGAGAGATGGACTGGTTTCCCCACAGCAGGATGACATGAAAAGGGGTGCGAGTAAGGGAGCAGAACATATGGCCCACCAGAGTACTCACTCCTACCGGTGAGCCTGGTTTTTATCCGGGAAAGAGGGCACAAAATGACAAAAAGTCCTGCAATACAGACAGCTCCTTGTGTCAACAGTGAAGAGGTAACTCCAGGATGCTGGCCTTGTAGGCAGAGTTGCTCTATCCCGTGTCTGTGTTCTTTTGTGTTCTTTTCCGTTAGTGGAACCTCTCGCCAACAGCCAATGAAATTGCAGGGCCTAAATACAAATCAACAGAAATCTCATAAATCAAATTTCTCAAACATACAAATATTAGGTACCATTTTAAAGATACAATTCTCGTTAATCCAGCCACAGTGTCTGATTTCAAAAATGCTTTACAGCAAAAGCTCCACCAACGATTATGTTAGGTCACCACCAACTCACAGAAAAACCCAGACATTTTTCCAGCCAAAGAGAGGAGTCCCAAAAAGTCACAAATAGAGATAAAATGAATCACTAACCTTTGATGATCTTCATCAGATGATACTCATAGGACTTCATGTTATACAATACATATATTCTTTTGTTCGGTAAAGTTCATATTTATATCCAAACAAACTTATTTTAAATTGGTGTGATACGTTCAGCAGTTCCAAAACATACATTGATATTGCAGAGAGCCACATGAATTCACAGAAATACTCATAATAAATGTTGATGAAAATACAACTATTATAAATGGAACTTTTGATACACTTCTCCTTAATGCAACCGCTGTGTCAGCATTATTCATAAATAGCATTATAAATATTCACTTACCTTTGATGATCTTCATCAGAATGCACTCCCAGAAATCGCAGTTCCACAATAAATGCTTGTTTTGTTCGATAATGTCCATAATATATGTCCATTTATGTCCAATAGCTTCTTTTGTTAGGGCGTTTGGTAAACAAATCCAAAAGCACGATCTGGTCCATTCGGACGAAACGTTCAAAAAGTTATATTACAGGTTGAAGAAACTTGTCAAACTAAGTATAGAATCAATCTTTAGGATGTTTTTATCATAAAAGTTCAATAATGTTCCAACTGGAGAATTCCTATGTCTGTAGAAAAGCCATGGAACGCAGTTAGCTCTCATGTGAAAGCGCGTGACTGAGAACGAGGCTGCAGGCAGACCCCTTAGTCAAATGGCTCCCATCCGGCCCCCCTTCACATGAGAAGCCCGAAACAACGTTCTAAAGACGGATGACATCTAGTGGAAGCCTTAGGAAGTGCAAAATAACCCATATCCCACTGTGTATTCGATAGGGGTAGGTTCAAAAACTAAAAACCTCAGATTTCCCACTTCCTGTTTGGATTTTTTCACAGGTCTTTGCATATGAGTCCTGTTATACTCACAGACATCATTCAAACAGTTTTAGAAACTTCAGAGTGTTTTCTATCCAATACTAATAATAATATGCATATATTAGCATCTGGGACTGAGTAGGAGGCAGTTCACTCTGGGAACGCTGTTCATCCAAAAGTGAAAATGCTGCCCCCTATCCCAAAGAAGTTAATCTTTTACTTTTATTGGCCATTCTTAGATATGGCTTTTTCTTTGCAACTCTGCCTAGAAGTCCAGCATCCCGTAGTCGCTTCTTCACTGTTGACGTTGAGACTGGTGTTTTGCGGATACTATTTAATGAAGCTGCCAGTTGAGGACTTGTGAGACGTGTATTTCTCAAACTAGACACTCAAATGTATTTGTCCTCTTGCTCAGTTGTGCACCGGGGCCTCCCACTCCTCTTTCTTTTGTGGTTAGAGCCAGTTTGCTCTGTTCTGTGAAGGGAGTAGTACACAGCTTTGTACGAGATCTTTAGTTTATTGGAGATTTCTTGCATGAAATAGCCTTCCATTTTTCAGAACAAGAATAGACTGACGAGTTTCAGAAGAAAGGTCTTTGTTTCTGACCATTTTGAGCCTGTAATCGAACCCACAAATGCTGATGCTCCAGATACTCAACAAGTCTACAGAAGGCCAGTTTTATTGCTTCTTTAATCAGGACAACAGTTTTCAGCTGTGCTAATATAATTGCAAAAGGATTTTCTAATGTTCAATTAGCCTTTTAAAATGATAAACTTGGATTAGCTAACATAACGTGTCATTGGAACACAGGAGTGATGGTTGCTAATAATGGACCTCTGTAGGTCAACAAGGACAAGGACATTTCTAAGTGATCCCAAACTTTTGAACGCTAGTGTATAAAAATATTTGTACAATATTGACAAAAAGATAGATCTTAAGGAGATAAGCCATCAGTGACAGAGTTGACAAGCCAATGACAAGAAATATTCAAAACAGCTAAATATTTGTAAAATATTGAAAATTATTCATTTGAAAATCCCCAATGAAAATGTAAACATTCTATAAGATCTTTCAGCACTCTGATGTAGTGCTGAAAGATAGGATGGTACAGAGTTTACGGAGTTGTAAAAAATAGCATTTTTGGTCTTCATTCAAGTGATATACAAAGTAACAATTTTGGTTTTCCTCAATTGCTTTATGGCTCTAAAACCGAATAAAAATTTAAATATTCGAACCAAAGTTCATATATTATCTATCATCCAGATGGCGTTGACAGTTTATGGTTGTGACAATGGTGATTTTAAAATTGTTTCTTTAAATCTATCAAAAGTAAAGAACTTTACAGACCGTGAGTTGTCTCATTGCACAATGTAATGAGGACATGAAGAAGGGGTCAATGTGGTGTAGCTGACCATTCTCTTTCATGATTCATTTGGGATTTTATATAAATCTGACTGAGTTGACCAAGTCTCCTGACATATTTTTTAGGAATTACCGTTTTGAGAGGAATATTTTTTTAAGTCAAAGATGGCTGTTGCAAGAAACGACATGAGATCCTTTTTCAGTTAATATTCATTATTGCCTTTCTTTAAACTTTTTGGGAGAGTTTGAAATGTGGATTATTGTTCCAGACAAGGGCATTTCCGGGCATAGATCCGACATGGAAATTCATAATTTTGAAAATAATTTGAAAATTCCAAAAGCAAATCTTCCCCTTGTAAAATTCACCTAAATGTCATGTTTAAGCAATTAAAAATAAAAAAATCGAAGAATAACATTTACATGTTGGATTAGGATTTTCCTGACTTGCAAGAATCTCTGAAATACAAGAAGTCCATCTTTGTTTATCATACGGAAGCCACCTGTTGAACTTCACTGACTTTTCCTAACAACTTTTGCCCTGCCCAGGATCCAGTGGAGTGCGTGCACAAGGGAAGATGTTGGAGGTGAAATCCAGCACCGGGAAGCTACTGTTCTCTGCTGATGACCAGGAGGTGGTGGTGGGAGCAGAGAGGCTACGGGTGACGGGTGAGTTAATGGACCAGACACTACATCGTACTCAACAGTCTACTAGCAGTTTATTGAACAACAGTTTTAAACTTGACTGGACTCACATTGTTCAAGTGTTTAGAGGCTGAATTGAGAGATCTAAAATGTGGTGTACATTGGATGAATGATCAGTATCACTGTAATCACGTTACAATGAATTGAAATTTAGCAAAAACAAGCTGGCATTTTAGGGCAAGCTAACAATTTAATACATTTCACAGGAGAACTTGCATTTGAAGAACAGCTGAACTTAAATTATGGTAAATTAGACTAAGACGTAAAAGAGTCTTTGAGTCAGAGTTTCTATGGGGGGGGGGGGCATGTGAGTCTGTATTATTTAGATTAGAAGAAATCATCCAACCATGTTAAACAATAACAGATTCAGTCACTTTTGTTGTTGTATAACATTATAATTTGAGTTAGAAGAAAAAAGGATGTGGAAAGCCACTCACAAAGTATGGACTACCATTCGCTGTCCATGGTGCTGAAATTGTGACAATGAAAGGCTTTCTGTGGTGCCAGGGCATTTAGCCTATAGCTTGGCTTTGGATAATGGATATATGTTTATTGGTAGGCCTATTTGGTCATCATTATATCATGTTAAATGTACAATTTCATGAAGCTATTACATGGTGTCGCAATGCTACCATTTATTTAGACAGCTGGCTGGTGGCAATAATGTAATTACTTGTTCAGTAATTAAAGTTGGAAATTCAAACATTACAGATTGTAAAATTCATTTCCGATGCAAAAGCATGGTAATAATCTACCAATAGATTTTTGGGAATTTACAACTGTCCTGTATAGCCTACCTGAACCTGCATGACATGAGCGGTCCTTGCGCTTTCACCAAGCTTGGATAGAAAGTTGTTGTGCATTAATCCAGTCTATTAATACCAGATAATACAGTCATTCCACCCACAAAACACTAGCTTTCTAGATATTGTTTCATTATGCATTGTAGTTTACTATCTATAGCTGTATAGAGAATTTAGTTGCTATTTATATATTTTTTTATTCAATCTACACATCAAAAGGCTTAACAATGAGGGAAAAAAATAGTCGACAGGACAAATTCAGTCATTATTTATAATATCTATTTATTGTTGAAATGTTTTCACAACGGCCTGTACGTCCAGGTTGCGGGCCCAACTGTTTTCTATGCTGAGTATTGCCAACCCAGAAAGTCTTTCCTGAGACATTGTGCATTATATGTCCATTGCGGTGCACACAATTTAAACGTAGTCTTGAATGATCCTTGCCAAAATATACCAAAGATAAGGGACTGTTGATATTGCAACCACACAACTCAAATGCCGGGTCACTAGTATGAACAAAATCACAAACCGTTTTTTTGTTTAAGCCTTCAAGAACGGTTGTCCGCTAAAGTAGATAATCTGTTTGAATCTGTCAATTTATTGGCTGTCCAATATCCAGACGACCTGTCCCCAGAGCTTCCTATACAGTTACCCTTTCCGTAACGTGTTGAAGCCGGCAATTAAGGAGAATGAGAGGCTCAATTAAAGATGATGCTGAACTGCTGTACTTGAAGAACTGCTGTGCACACCTTTCTGCCCAATTTCCTTGATGTTGCTACGGCAATCAAGCTGTTTTTACCATCCCTGTAACTGTCGCTTCTGCAGAGAGATCTATTTTCTAAAACTTGTAAAGAACTACCTAAGAAGAACTAAGAAGGCCTTTCTACTGAGGACTGTGGTTGCCAAGGCGTTTGATGAACCTTGTGGCCCAGGGCAGCCCCATCAAAAAGGGCCGCAGATAAATGGAGTAACTGGCAAATCATCATTACTACTATCTCTCTCTGTACCCCTCCCTCCCTCTCTCTCTCTGTACCCCTCCCTCCCTCTCTCTCTCTCTGTACCCCTCCCTCCCTCTCTCTCGCTCTGTACCCCTATCTCCCTCTCTCTCGCTCTCTCTGTACCCCTCCCTCCCTCTCTCTCGCTCTCTCTGTACCCCTCCCTCGATCTCTGCATCCCGCTGCTTAGCTGAGGTGGCTGGGGTAAGGAACTCTGGCTGAGAGTTATGATTGAAAGTAAGGGGATATCGGTGAACAAATGCCGTGGTCAAAACTACTCAGGTGTTCAAAAGTGAATATCAGACCAAGAGCCTAATTCTAAAAAGGCCTCTGTTGTACTGAAAGTGCTTTGTGCCCACGTGTGGGCGGGCATGCAGGCATACAGTATGCGTGTGAGTGTGAGTGCATGTATGTGCACAGGTGTGTGTGTGTGTGTGCGTGCACATGCATGTGTCCTGTGTCTGTGTACTTTCTTGTGTGTGTGCATGTACGTGTCTGTGTGTTCACTCCATACCGTGCCAAACAACATGTATCAATAAATATAGCCAATGATTTCAGGCCTGGGCAAACTGCTACTAGCTTCTCCCTCTGTCATTCCATCCATCAGTCAGGATGAAGTGAGGCTAGATTCCTATAAAACTGCCACATGCCATTACCAAATGAATGCTTCTGTCCAAACCAATAACATGCATAGTTATGCTGAGCATATAACTTTAATTGGCCCAACTGAGGTCCTTGGAAATCTATGATAGAGCTTTCACTGCCTTCATTAGGCCTTTATTGCACTATCTACAGTGAACAGTGATCCAGGAACCCTCAGCTTGCAATGGGTAATAGGGGAGGTGTTTGGAATCATGCTAACTTAGCAATTTGTCACTAGCTGTTTACAGATCTGGATTTCCCTCATATCACAGCTAATCAACCCCCTGAAATTATTGGATTCTTTTTTACACAAGATTGACAGGTGCTACATCCAGTGAACAAAACTAGCAACTTTGGGATAAGAATATACTGTAGCTTTTGATTGCAGGTAAAAGGATAAATTCGTCAAATGTCTTCAATGTTGTCAAAGCAATCTGCGACTTAAACGTGGCTGTAAATAGGCTTTTAGAGGCAAATATGAAATGTGATTGTTTTATACACGTATCTCTATATTAAATATGATTGTTTTTTACATGTCTCTCTTTTTAACACAAGGCTCAATCAGTGCTGCCAGGTAAAACTTGATTACAGTGTTCTGCACCCTTTCAAGATGGTCTCGAAGATGAACAATGCTATATGAAGCCAGAGTTGTGTAACTGTGTCTGAAAGCAATGAAGTGGAAATATAAAGCTTGACACTTGAGGAAAACACAAGTGAAATATTTCTGACAAGAGCATTGTAGGAAGTGAGTTTGATTGCGATCCTCGAGATGCCTCCCTCAGAATGGATTATTGTCCAATGAGAGACCCGAGAGACTGCATGGCTGTATTATGATATCAACACTTGATTTGGCTGTTTAATAAATCAAATAAAATGTGGTTTTAAAACCAACAATGTGGTTTTAAGAAAAATATGTGTTAAGAAAGTATTTAATAAAATTAACTGAAGTAAAAAATAAATAATAAAAAATAAAAGTAAAAAGAAGAAAATAGAAAAATAACAAATAATTGAAGCTCAACAATAAATTAACAGTAGTGAGGTTTATATACAGGGGTTTCCGTGTGCGGGGGCACAGGTTAGTCAAGGTAATTGAGATAATATGTACATGTAGGTAGAGGTAAAGTGACTGTACATAGATTAGCAGCAGCATAAAAAGAGTAGCAGCAGCATAAAAATGGGGGGGGGGGGGTCAATGCAAATAGTCTGGGTAGCCATTTGTTTAGCTGAGTCTTTTGGCTTGGGGGTAGAAGCTGTTAAGAAGCCTTTTGGACTTAGACTTTTCGCTCTGTTACCGCTTGCCGTGCGGTAGCAGAGAGAACAGTCTATGACTAGGTTGGCTGACATCTTTGCCAATTTTTAGGGCCTTCCTCTGCCTGGTATAGATGTCCTGGATGGCAGGTAGCTTGGCCCCAGTGATGTACTAGGCCCTATGCACTACCCTCTGTAGTGCCTTGCGGTTTGAGGCCGAGCAGTTGCCATACCAGGCGGTGATGCAACCAGTGATGCAATGCTCTCGATGGTGCAGCTAAAGGACATTTTGAGGATCTGAGGACCCATGCCAAATCTTTTCAGTCTCCTGAGGGGGAATAGTCATTGTCGTGCCCTCTTCACGACTGTCTTGGTGTGTTTGGACCATGATAGTTCGTTGGTGATGTGGACACCAAGGAACTTGAACCTCTCAACCTGCTCCACTGCAGCCCCGTCAATGAGATTGGGGGCGTGATCGGCCCTCCATTTCCTGTAGTCCACGATCATCTCCTTTGTCTTGATCACATTGAGGGAGAGGTTGTCTCTGACCTCCTCCCTATAGGCTGTCTCATCGTTGTCGGTAATCAGGCCTACCACTGTTGTGTCATCAGCAAACTTGAGCATGTTGACTCATGCTTGGCCATGGAGTCATGTGTGAACAGGGAGTACAGGAGGGGACTGAGCATGCACCCCTGAAGGGCCGCCGTGTTGAGCAGATGTGTTGTTACCTACCCTGCTGTAATGCAATTCAAAGTTTACCTGTCTATTGTTATTGTTACTCAACTGCTTCAAGTTCCACACTAGGTGGATAATTTTTGTTGAGCAAGACGCCACTGTGGAGCAGAATAATGTCATGAATTGTTAGCTTCTCAGTTACAGCAAATGTTTTCACCTGTGTGAGTACAATTAGGGTAATACTGAATAGTCACACAAACCATAATTACAATAGCAGTTGTATATGGTACACAAGACCACACACTGTGCACTTTGGAGACCTTTAATCAAGATTTAGAGAACTGTGGCCAAATGGCACAGTGTGTTGTGTATACAGTCTCGTGAGCCAGCCCTGTACAGTACAGGAGCACAACCAGCAGTTTACAGCGATCCTCATTGTCTTCCATAGGAAACCAAACCTAATCAATTACACAAGAAAAACCATGAGAGAAAGGAATGAATTAGCCGGGAATGAGAGGACACAATGGAGCACTCCTCTATGGTAATTAAAATATGCTTGGAACAGGGAATTCCGGAATTGTCAATGGAGCATGCTCAATCGAGTATTCTCATATTCCCTCCATCCCTCTCCACCCCCCTCTCTCTACTCATCATCACAACCGTAAATTAGCAGGAATCCACAGAATAATGACATTACCTGCTGCTGTTTTTTTAAATATATAATTATAATTAAAGGCTCATTTATTTGCCTCAATTATATCCCATTGGACTGCAGTGGAGGCTGATTCAAATTGAATTACACACTTAATAATCACAACAGCACTCTGATGATTGTAGGATCCCTGAAACAGATAGTATTAATATATAGCCTGGTTTGGAGAAATGCTTGTCAAGTTATTAGCACGGCACAGATGATAATGTGGCAAACCCAATTTTAGATGCTACAATGGGGGATGTCAATATGGATTGAGAGAAGCAACGTGCAGAAAGTAGTCCCATCCGTCAGTGATGTGTCTGTCTCACAGTAACCACATCACCCAGTGAATGGTCGTTACACCAGTCCAGATGTTTGATCTGACAGACGGGGAGACAATGCCAACTCCATAATATTTGTACAATCCCTAGTCTGTAATATGACACCCGTGAGAGAAAATGGGAAATTAGTCTGCTAAGCGCAATGTTTAATTCATATCAGGTTTATGAGGAGAGCATGATACAGATACAGATATGGCCATGCGGCCAAACAACATTGCCTTTATTTACATCCTGTCTACTCTATCTATCATGTGGCCTTCAGACCTTCAGCTGTGATGTGTATTACAGTGTGTGGCTGCTGGAGAGCCACTTCAAATCAAATCAAATGTATTTATATAGCCCTTCGTACATCAGCTGATATCTCAAAGTGCTGTACAGAAACCCAGCCTAAAACCCCAAACAGCAAGCAATGCAGGTGTAGAAGCACGGTGGCTAGGAAAATCTCCCTAGAAAGGCCAAAACCTAGGAAGAAACCTAGAGAGGAACCAGGCTATGTGGGGTGGCCAGTCCTCTTCTGGCTGTGCCGGGTGGAGATTATAACAGAACATGGCCAAGATGTTCAAATGTTCATAAATGATCAGCATGTTCGAATAATAAGAAGGCAGAACAGTTGAAACTGGAGCAGCAGCACGGCCAGGTGGACTGGGGACAGCAAGGAGTCATCATGTCAGGTAATCCTGGGGCATGGTCCTAGCCCCCGGACACCACTTGACCTGACCTTAGTTTCCTGCTTCAGCCAGTCTCTAATTACTGGATAGGGCAAGGGTCTCATCCACTCCTGGTGGGTGGCTACCTGGCAGTGGTGGTCCAGACTGCTGATGATGGGGGCATGACCCTACAGCACATGGCCAGTGGCCTCATTACAGTGGACTGGTTGACTTGGTTAGTTAGGGGTCAGTCTCAGGACTTTGTCTTGCTCCTGGTGCTGTATGTTGTAATTCCACTGCTACTGTGAACAATGACCAGTAGAGCACATGGGGTACAATGGTCTATAGCCTATGGCACTATGCTTCCTAGGGTTAGTTTAGTTTTCAGATGTCTGCTATAAAAAGAAAGAGTTAAGGAAATGCCCACTGCATTGCCATCAAAATTACAGCTGAGTCATTCCAAATTCACCCATTTCACTTCATTCTCTTCCTCATGTTATTCCCTTCTCTCTCTCTCTCCTTGTGTGTGGCTCCAGCTTGCATTAATACGATCATAAAGAGCAGCCGGGAGTAACTGTGTGACAAGTGTCATACATGAAATTAATATAGGGCGCAAGAGGGAGACTACATTTCACCGTCTGATCAGGTAGGAATGGGGAATGTGCTTTGCAGAGTGGCCATTGGATTTGTCAGGTGACCATGCTAAGTAGATGATAAAGAATCTCTAAAAGCCAGTGAGTTATATCCACCTGCTTTACCTGAGCCTCTTCCTAGGGCTTGGTTTCACGGTCCACATAAATCTAGCCCGCCACTGGTCTGGTCACAAAGCTAGATTAGATTGTAACCATGGAGTCAGTACAGTCCTGGGGTTTTACAGCGCTGCGCACCCGGCAGAGCCATTTGCAAAATCATGGCAACATTGTTTGCCTTTCAAGTCTTGTTTCTGTCACTGACACCCTAAGACCTGCATTACAGACGGATAATGTGTTTCTTTTCATCTTTCGGATATATAATCCCTGTCAAGGCTATGTGAGAGGGAGGATGCTCTAGGTGTACACCTTGTCTCCAATAGCAATATTATCCAACTGCATCCACCACTGATCCATAATAACTAATGGTATCTGTGAACATGGATGGCTCTGGTAACGGTCTAAAATGTAAGCCTGCAGCTGAGTATCTTTAAAAGGTCCAACGCAGCTGTTTTTATCTCAATATCAAATTATTTCTGGGTAACAATCCTCTGAAGGTCTGGTCAAGGACACACACACACACACACAAAACCACACACATACATCCACAGCCCACTACACACACACCCGCAAACCCTCTCGACACGTACAAACATACACTCAATAGTGTGATCACACTGTTCCAGAGTGAGCTTGTTTATCCACACAGCACAGTTATGAGTTCCACAGCTCCATGTATGGCTCCATGTTGCTGGGGTGACAAATGGCCTGGTAGCAGAGGACGATGCTATCGGCACCACACTGTTCTGTCATCCCCGTCCCCTCTACCTGTACCAGGTGCCTGCTCCAGGTGTGATCACTGCAGTTTGTACCTATAAACCGGACGACCAGATGATAGTAGAGTAGTTCAAAGGGTACAGTATAAGTACATAGAAAAATGGACATGTATAGTGAAAATACATGTAGATAACCTATGGGCCTACATTTACTTGCAATTGTGCATTCAAAGTAATCAGCTACAAACAAAATATGTTCTGGTGTATTAGACATATATTTAACACCATTTGTGGTAGTGTACTGAAAATACTTGACTTCTTGCTTTTACAAACTATGTCCCACTGTTTAATGTATACTCCTCAGTCCCCGTTGAGCCTTGTTATCGATGCAGTATACCCTCTTCTCCTCCACACCCCTGCCACTAATGCACCCATCCCACTCCTCTCTGACCTATTCCAAGAGGAGGCTGATGCAAAATACATTTCATTATAATCTGCAGTCTACTGTACCACTGAGGATCCCCGGAGCACTCTTCAACTGTACATCACCTCCAAGAACCTCCTTCTCCCCAACACTCAAGTACACTTTTGTTCCAGGAGCAATAGCCACTTTCACTATAAAAGGTCCACCGGGTCTTTGGATACAAATGTATGCAATTCAGCTGCTAAATGGCACTGCACCCAAGGCAGATAGATAGTTCCAATTTTACTGCATTTACTGCATTCGGCCACCTGGAGTTCTCTTCCGGAGTACTGTGACTGAAATCCTATTTAAAAGATGCTACAATGACGCTTCCATTAATTGGAGACAAATAGCTGGTGTGTTGTTGTTCGGTAGCAGCCACCTCAGGGTAGTGTGAGGGAGACTCTGTTTAGCTCCCAGAGTAATATCCCTCACATTAGAATTGTATACTTCATGTACAATTTGGTCTACATTACATTGTCTCTTAACACTTTGTCAATCAGCTTTTACATTTTTTCTGATACACATCTATGCAATCCTGATAGCTAAAGGCAATTTAAACATTGCTCGATCCTATGTTTAGATACAGGTCTTCTATCGTATAAGGAATGCCTTTGAACATTCTAGTGTAAATACAGCAGGACCTGCAGATATCAGCTCAGCAGCTGTGCTATCCCAGTTAGATCCTGCAAGAAGACCCATGTACTGTAATGTGTGTGCAGCCGTAATGCGTACGGATACTGTCCCAGTCAAAAGTTTGGACACACCTATTCATTCAAGGGGTTTCTTTATTTTACTATTTTCTACATTTTAGAATAATAGTGAAGACTATGAAATAACACATATGGAATCATGTAGTAACCAAAACCAAAAAGTGTAAAACAAATTTGACATTTTTCAAAGTAGCCACCCTTTACCTTGGTGACAGCTTTGATCACTCTTGGCATTCTCTCAACCAGCTTCATCTGGAATGCTTTTCCAAGTGTTTTGAAGGAGTTCCCACATATGCTGAGCATTTGTTGGCTGCTTTTCCTTCACTCTGCGGTCCAACTCATCCCAAATCATCTCAATTGGGTTGAGGTCAGGTGATTGTGGAGGCCAGGTCATCTGATGCAGCCCCCCCTTACTATCCTTCTTGGTCAAAAAGCCCTTACACAGTCTGGAGGTGTGTTTTGGGTCATTGTCCTGTTGAAAAACAAATGATAGTCCCACTAAGCTCAAACCAGATGGGATGGCATATTGCTGCAGAATGCTGTGGTAGCCATGCTGGTTTAAGTGCGCCTTGAATTCTAAATAAATCACACACAGTGTCACCAGAAAAGCACCCCCACACCTCCTCCTCCATGCTTCACAGTGGGAACCACACATGCGGAGATCATACGTTCACCTATTCAGCATCTCACAATGACACGGCGGTTGGAACCAAAAATATGTTTCTTGGCCCAAGCAAGTCTCTTCTTATTATTGATGTCCTTTAGTAGTGGTTTCTGTCCTCTGAACTGTTGATGTTGAGATGTATCTGTTACTTTGTGAAGTATTTATTTGGGCTGCAAATTCTGAGGCTGGTAACTTGAATGAACTTATCCTCTGCAGCAGAGTTAACTCTGGGTCTTCCTTTCCTGTGGCGGTCCTCATGAGAGCCAGATACATCATAGCTCTTAATGGTCTTTGCGACTGCTCATTTGCAAAATGTTCCGCATTGACTGACCTCCATGTCTTGAAGTATTGATGACTGTCATTTCTCTTTACTTATTTGAGCTGTTCTTGCCATAATATGGACTTGGTATTTTGCCATGATATGGACTTGGTATTTTACCAAATAGGGCTATCTTCTGTATACAACCCCTACCTTGTCACAACACAACTGATTGGCTCAAACGCATTAAGAAGGAAATAAATTCCACAAATTAACTTTGAACAAGGCACACCTGTTGATTGAAATCCATTCCAATCGACTGGTTGAGAGAATGCCAAGAATGTGCAAAGCTGTCATCAAGGCACTTTGAAGAATTTCAAATAGAAAATATATTTATTTATTTATGTCACACCCTGATTTGTTTCACCTATCTTTTTGATTGTCCCCCCTCCAGGGTGTTGCCCTTCTTCTCCATTATCCCCTGTGTATTTATACCGGTGTTCTCTGTTTGTCTGTTGCCAGTTCGTCTGGTTTGTCAAGTCAACCAGCGTTTTTGTATCAGCTCCTGCTTTTTCCCCAGTCTCTCTTTTCTCGTCCTCCTGGTTTTGACCCTTGCCTGTCCTGATCCTGAGCCCGCCCACCTGACCACTGTGCCTGCCCCTGACCCTGCCTGCCGTCCTGTACCTTTGCCCCTGTTGCTGTTATGAACATTGTTACTTCGACACGGTCTGCATCTGGGTCTTACCTTATCCTGAAAGTTTAACTTCTTGAGTGTAGGGGGCAGGATTTTCATTTTTGGCAAAACAAAAGTACCCATTTGAAACTGCCTATTTCTCAGGCCCAGAAACTAGAATATGCATATCACTGTCAGATTAGGATAGAAAACACTCTAAAGTTTCCAAAACTGTCAAAAATATTGTCTGTGAGTATAACGGAACTGATATTGCATGCAAAAACCTGAGGAAAATCAAACCAGGAAGTGCTGTTTTTCCTGAAAGCTCTCTGTTCCATTGGATGCCTTGCCTCCATTTAATGGGATATCAACCAGATTCCTTTTCCTATGGCTTCCTCAAGGTGTCAACAGTCTTGAAACATAGTTTCAGGCTTTTATTTTGAAAAATGAGCGAGAAAGATAACATCATGTCAGTGGATAGCTGGGTGTTCGCAGAGTTTTGCTTGCACAACAGAGTGGGGCAGCCATCGTCTCTCCCTCTCCTATTGAAAAAGCGACAGTCCCGGTTGATATACACTGCTCAAAAAAATAAAGGGAACACTTAAACAACACAATGTAACTCCAAGTCAATCACACTTCTGTGAAATAAAACTGTCCACTTAGGAAGCAACACTGATTGACTAAATTTAACATACTGTTGTGCAAATGGAATAGACAACAGGTGGAAATTAAGGACATTACATGAAAGTTGGATCAGCCTGTAGTGTGGTTTTCCACTTTAATTTTGAGTGTGACTCCAAATCCAGACCTCCATGGGTTGATAAATTTGATTTCCATTGATAATTTTTGTATGATTTTGTTGTCAGCACATTCAACTATGTAAAGAATATTTCATTCATTCAGATCTAGGATCTGTTATTTTAGTGTTCCCTTTATTTTTTTGAGCAGTGTATTTTCCATAACCAAAAATATAGTATTTTCAGCTGTTTGAAGTTGGTGTACAAAACTGAAAGTAAAAGATGCAAAAACTAAACTTAAGAACGGGAAGCATAAAAAAAACACATATAAAAACAGATCTATTGCTTCTTAAACCTGAAGGATCTGTAGAAGGTCTGTATGGATGAGTGGAACAAAATCCCTGCTGCATTGTGTGCAAACCTGGTCAAGAACTACAGGAAACGTATGATCTTTGTAATTGCAAACAAAGGTTTCTGTACCAAATATTAAGTTCTGCTTTTCTGATGTATCAAATACTTATGTCATGCAATAAAATGCAAATGAATTACTTTAAAAATCATACAATGTGATTTTCTGGATTTTTGTTTTAGATTCCGTCTCTCACAGTTGAAGTGTACCTATGATAAGAATTACAGACCTCTACTTGCTTTGTAAGTAGGAAAACCTGCAAAATCGGCAGTGTATCAAATACTTGTTCTCCCCACTGTATATCTACCTAGATATAGATAGATATATATACATATCTGGTAACAGAATGGTGTTCAACATAGGAGACAGTACTGCCTATGATCGAACGGTAACTGTTATTTTCCCTCCTTTCTTAACAACTGCAGTACAATCAGAGCTTAGTTGTAGTATGCATGGCCTTGAATCAATAGCCTGCCTATGGGAACCACTTGATCAATATCTTCTCACTTTCATTGACACATCACCTTGTGAACTTTAGTCGACTTTCATACATAGGCACACACATGCGCACAAATGTTTGCACAAACAGGCACACACTTGCTCTCTCACTAAACTCTCCATTGGGAACCGGACTGGGCCGACTCTCCCGGTGACATCCTGTAATGCACTGGCCATAAACATCCATAAACAGATTGAGTGAAATATCGATAAAGCCATTTTGTTTTATTGTCCCCCCTGAAATGATTTTGTCAATGTGCTTCCATTACGTCTCCTCCAACCCCCCTCGTCCGCTAGTCTCCTGCTGATCAATCAGCGCTTTATGAAGCATGCAGCAGGATATAGCACTAGTGTTTGGAGGCCTCATAAACATTCACTTAATAGCTACTATAGCAACTGGTGGTGGGATGGAGGGAGGTGATGAAGAAGAGTG
Organism: Oncorhynchus kisutch; assembly: GCF_002021735.2. Classification (NCBI taxonomy): domain Eukaryota; kingdom Metazoa; phylum Chordata; class Actinopteri; order Salmoniformes; family Salmonidae; genus Oncorhynchus; species Oncorhynchus kisutch. The sequence continues at coordinate 24,120,791 of NC_034201.2, forward strand.
TATGGGCAAAGGATGACAAAGACAGAGGCTTGTTTCTAAATAGGTTATATAGCACAGTCGGTGTGGACCAGGCATCCCAGTGAGAGGTGATGTTGTTGATCCAGATATACAGTAACAGCCAAAAGTTTGGAAACACCTAATAATTCAAGGGTTCTTCTTTATTTTTTATTATTTTCTACATTGTAGAATAATAGTGAAGACATCAACACTATCACATAACAGATATGGAATCATGTAGTAACCAAAAAGTGTTAACTCTTTGACGCACCCATCCCTTTAGCGGGATCATTTTCATCAACACCCGCTGAATTGCAGTGCGCCAAATTCAAATTAAATTACAATTTTTATTTTATTTTCATGAAATCACAAGTGCAATATAGCAAAACACAGCTTAGCTTGTTGTTAATCCACCTGGCGTATCAGATTTCAATACAGCTTTTCGGCGAAAGCATAAGAAGCGTTTATGTAAGAACATCTCTCTCAGTAGACAAAATATTACAAACACTAGCAGCCAAGTAGATTGGTCACGAAAGTCAGAAAAGCAAGAGATTAAATCGCTTACCTTTGATGATCTCCGGATGTTTGCACTCACGAGACTCCCAGTTACACAATAAAATGTTCCTTATGTTCCATAAAGATTATTTTTATATCCAAAATACCTCCATTTGTTTGGCGCGTTATGTTCAGAAATCCACAGACTCGAGCGGTTACGACATCGTAGACGAAAATTCCAAATAGTATCCGTAATGTCCACAGAAACATGTCAAACGTTTTTTATAATCAGTCCTCAGGTTGTTTTAAAAATATATAATCGATAATACACTGCTCAAAAAAATAAAGGGAACATGAAAATAACACATCCTAGATCTGAATGAATGAAATATTCTTATTAAATACTTTTTTCTTTACATAGTTGAATGTGCTGACAACAAAATCACACAAAATTATCAATGGAAATCAAATTTATCAACCCATGGAGGTCTGCATTTGGAGTCACACTCAAAATTAAAGTGGAAAACCACACTACAGGCTGATCCAACTTTGATGTAATGTCCTTAAAACAACTAAAAATGAGGCTCAGTAGTGTGTGTGGCCTCCACGTGCCTGTATGACATCCCTACAACACCTGGGCATGCTCCTGATGAGGTGGAGGATGGTCTCCTGAAGGATCTCCTCCCAGACCTGGACTAAAACATCTGCCAACTCCTGGACAGTCTGTGGTGCAACGTGGCATTGGTGGATGGAGCGAGACATGATGTCCCAGATGTGCTCAATTGGATTCAGGTCTGGGGAACGGGCGGGCCACTCCATAGCATCAATGTCTTCCTCTTGCAGGAACTGCTGACACACTCCAGCCACATGAGGTCTAGCATTGTCTTGCATTAGGAGGAACCCAGGGCCAACCGCACCAGCATATGGTCTCACAAGGGGTCTGAGGATCTCATCTCGGTGCCTAATGGCAGTCAGGCTACCTCTGGCGAGCACATGGAGGGCTGTGCGGCCCCCTAAAGAAATGCCACCCCACACCATGACTGACCCACCGCCAAACCGGTCATGCTGGAGGATGTTGCAGGCAGCAGAACGTTCTCCACGGTGTCTCCAGACTCTGTCACGTGCTCAGTGTGAACCTGCTTTCATCTGTGAAGAGCACAGGGCGCCAGTGGCGAATTTGCCAATCTTGGTGTTCTCTGGCAAATGCCAAACGTCCTGCATGGTGTTGGGCTGTAAGCACAACCCCCACCTGTGGACGTCAGGCCCTCATACCACCCTCATGGAGTCTGTTTCTGACCGTTTAAGCAGACACATGCACATTTGTGGCCTGCTAGAGGTCATTTTGCAGGGCTCTGGCAGTGCTCCTACTGCTCCTCCTTGCACAAAGGCGGAGGTAGCGGTCCTGCTGCTGGGTTGTTGCCCTCCTACGGCCTCCTCCACGTCTTCTGATGTACTGGCCTGTCTCCTGGTAGCGCCTCCATACTCTGGACACTACGCTGACAGACACAGTGAACCTTCTTGCCACATCTCGCATTGATGTGCCATCCTGGATGAGCTGCACTACCTGAGCCACTTGTGTGGGTTGTAGACTCCGTCTCATGCTACCACTAGAGTGAAAGCACCGCCAGCATTCAAAAGTGACCAAAACATCAGCCAGGAAGCATAGGAACTGAGAAGTGGTCTGTGGTCCCCACCTGCAGAACCACTCCTTTATTGGGGGTGTCTTGCTAAATGCCTATAATTTCCACCTGTTGTCCATTCCATTTGCACAACAGCATGTGAAATTTTGTCAATCAGTGTTGCTTCCTAAGTGGACAGTTTTATTTCACAGAAGTGTGATTGACTTGGAGTTACATTGTGTTGTTTAAGTGTTCCCTTTATTTTTTTGAGCAGTGTATATTTCACAGCGGTTTAGATGGTACAATAAGTCTCTACACAATGAATGGTTGTTTTTTCTGTTTCCTGGTCTAGATCTGACTACAGCTGCAGTCTGTCAACACTGAGTAACTTTATTACTTTCTCTCTAATGGGCTCTAATTAGCATCTATCAACTTGTCTATGGACTGTGGCTAGCGGGGTGGTAGCAGTGTTTGAGAGAAGACTGACTGGACTCTGCAGTGACAGAATGAGGAACTGATGACGTGTTCTCTGATATACTGCACTGGTAATTTAGAACAGATTTTCTGGGTTTTTACTCTTCACCTTAATGCTGTGTTATGCATTAAGCCAAACCTTTCTGGGTTTATGTCCCTCAGACTGTATGAATTCACATAGCGAAACGAGCTTGAAGAGACGGTACTTATGTGTGAGTTTGTGTGAGTTTATGGCAAAATATTTCAAAATGTTGCTTTGACACTCTGGTATTCTGAAATACTGCTGTCTTGACAGCTCATCACACACCCATGTACTCTGGGAAAACTGACATTACATATGGACAGCCTCTATTGCTTATCATGGATATGGGTGGCAAGTTTGAATGGTCTTCTCTTTCAGGCAGGGGGCTGAGTTCTCTTTCAGCATTGTTAAATAAAAACAGTCCAAATTGTTCATTTTGACCATTAAGCTGGCACTATATACTGGCCATCTTTCTCTCCATACTATGATAATCGGCAGATAGCCTAGTGGTTAGAGAGTTGGGCCAGTAACCAAAAGGTTGCGAAATCGAGTCCCCGAGCTGACCAGGTAAAAATCTGTCATTCTGCCCCTGAATAAGGCAGTTATAAGGCAGAACAACCCACTGTTCCTAGGCCGTCATTGTAAATAATAATTTGTTCTTAATAACTGACTTGCCTAGTTGAATAAAAATAAAATAACAATCCTCATAAAAGCTGCATCATGACTCTTTTCCATCTGAGCAAAAGGTAATGTCTTGACTGTGAGGCCTGGTTATTTATACGAAGTGTAGAAATATGTATGGTTTTTTTCTGGTCTGTGTCATTGGGTGACTTGTGACAGGCTTTTGGGGTTTGGGGATTGTGATATGTCTCTTATCTGTCATAGTCTCAGTAGTCTGTTGGTAAATACATGTACATATACAACAGCCTACAGTGTAGAACTGCCACTAGAGACAGTTGATGCATATGGGTTTGCAAGCATTGGTGGAAAAGTACCCAATTGTCATACTTGAGTAAAAATAAAGATACCTTAATAGAAAATTACTCAAGTAAAAGGGAAAGTCACCCTGTAAAATACTTGAGTAACAGTCTAAAAGTTTTTTTTTTTTAAATGTACGTACTGTAAGCATCAAAAGTACATGTAATTGCTAAAATATACTTAGGTATAAAAAGCTTTGCATTCTTAGGAAACTATGCAGAATTTAGTTTATTCATGTATTATTTCTTACACTGTTACCCCAGGAAATGTTAAGTGTTATTATACATACAGCCGGGAAGAACTATTGGCTATAAGAGCAACGTCAACTTACCAACATTATGGCAAGTAATACGACTTTCCAAAAGCGGATCCTCTGTTTGGAGCACCACCCAGGACAATGGATCAGATCCCAGTAGGCGACCCAAAACAACGTCGCTGCAGAAGAGGCAGACAGAGCGGTATTCTGGTCAGGCTGACTTCCGTCATCATGAAGTGCTTTGAGAGACTAGTCAAGGATCATATCACCTCCACCCTACCTGACACCCTAGACCCACTCCAATTTGCTTACCGCCCCAATAGGTCCACAGACGACGCATTCGCAATCACACTGCACATTGCCCTAACCCATCTGGACAAGAGGAATACCTATGTAAAAATGCTGTTCATCGATCAGCATTTAACACCATAGAACCCTTCAAACTCGTAATTAAGCTTGAGACCCTAGGAAGCAACATCTCCACCCCGCTGATCCTCAACACTGGGGCCCCACAAGGGTGCGTTCTCAGCCCTCTCCAGTACTCCCTGTTCACCCATGACTGCGTGACCATGCACGCCTCCAACTTAATCATCAAGTTTGCAGACGACACTACAGTGGTAGGCTTGATTACCAACAACGACAAGACGGCCTACAGGGAGAAGGTGAGGGCCCTCGGAGTGTGGTGTCAGGAAAATAACATCACACTCAACGTCAACAAAACAAAGGAGATGATCGTGGACTTCAGGAAACAGCAGAGGGAGCACTCCCCTATCCACATCGACAGTACAGTAGTGGAGAAGGTGGAAAGTTTAAAATTCACGGACAAACTGAAATGGTCCACCCACACAGACAGCGTGGTGAAGAAGGCGCAACAGCGCCTCTTCAACCTCAGGAGGCTGAAGAAATTTGGCTTGTCACCAAAAACACTCACAAACCTTTACAGCCTGGTACGGCAACTGCTCCAGAGGGTAGTGAGGTCTGCACAACGCATCACCGGGGGCAAACTACCTGCCCTCCAGGACACCTACAGCACCTGATGTCACAGGAAGGCCAAAAAGATCAAAGACAACAACCACCCGAGCCACTGCCTGTTGACTACGTTTTTTAATCATTAAAAATTGGATGTAATAGATCTATCACTAGTCACTTTAAACAATACCACTTTAGTAATGTAGGGTTTGTAAACATTATATAATCTCATGTATATACTGTACTCTATAGCATCTACTTCATCTTGCCTATGTCATTCGGCCATCACTCATCCAAATATGTACATATTCTTATTCATTCCTTTACACTTGTGTATAAAGGTAGTTGTTGTGAAATTGTTAGATTACTTGTTTGATATGACTGCATGGTCGGAACTAGAAGCACAAGCACTTCGCAAAACACTTGCATTAACATCTGCGAACCATGTGTATGTGACCATTGCATTTTGATTTGATTTTAAAAGTATAATTTTAAGTTCTTTAAATTAAGCAAACCAGACGGCATCATTTTCTTATTTACGTTGTAACGGTTTTGACTTGAGGTTATTATTTATAGGGGTGCCAGGTAGGTTGTGCCTACCAGAGAAAACATTGGTTTCTCCTTTTGGTTTGGGAGGGAATGAGTCCCATCTGGTCCATCAAGTCTACACCAATACAAAGGACTTATGTAAAAGTCAGGATGGAAATAAACTTTCCATAAACCCTTAAAACATTGGAAAGAACTTCAAAAACAACTATATTATTTTGCGCGGGTTGTATTAGCAACATCAATGATTACACACACATATATATATATATATATATAATAACATCACAATGAGTTCTGGTTCCTCCAGAAATGTCCTGTACCTCGGGCCTAAAAAGAGTCCAGCCCGGTAAAGGAGTTCAGGGAACTCAAGTGACCTTTGTCACGCAATGTTTGTCCGTTCATTCGGTGTAGCGTAAACTCAGTATTATCATACAATCAATATAACAATTATTTTACCACACAGCTATAAAGCGTATCAATTCTTACTAAGTCCTCAACTACAACTAACTACATAAATCATCACAGTATACATCACATCAAAACAAATGAAATACTGTATACAAAAAGGTTGTAGTCAGTCAGACAATCCAATCCGCCCAAAAGATCTCCAGCAGAGAAAGGCCACGAAGAACAGATACGTGTAGTCCACGGACGCAAAGAGTGGATCCAATCCTGGGTAAACCCTATTAGGCTACAAAACAAACGGAATAGAGAAGCTTCTCGGGTTAGAAGCTTAGGGTTGAACCCATCACAACCCCACCTTTGCGCAGCTGATGCTGGCTATTTAATTGGGAATTAAAGGGAAAGCGCCCTATTCGAATGAGAAGCACTGAGACGGTTCAGAAAAATTCAGGGCCGTCACAACGTATAGCCAGGGGCATGCTCCAACACTCAGACATCATTCACAAACGAAGCATGTGTTTAGTGAGTCTGCCAGATCAGGGGCAGTAGGGAAGACCAGGGATGTTTTCTTGATAATTGTGTTAATTAGGCATTTTTTCTGTCCTGCTAAGAATTCAAAATGTAACGAGTACTTTTGGGTGTAAGGGAAAATGTGTGGAGTAAAAAGTACATAATTCTCTTTAGGAATGTAGTGAAGTAAAAGTAAAAGTTGTCTTAAATATAAATAGTAAAGTAAAGTATAGATACCCCTAAAATCTACTTAAGTAGGACTTTCAAGTATTTTTACTTAAATAAATTACACCACTGGCTGCAGGTAGCCTAGTGCTTAGAGCATTGGGCCAGTAACTGAAAGGTCACTGGTTCAAATACCTGAGCTGATAAGGTGAAAGTCTGTTGATGTGTCCTTGAGTAAAGCCCTTAACCCTAATTTGCTCCAGGGGTGTCATACTACTATGACTGACCCAGAAAACAACACTTTTTACTGCACCTATCTAGTTTACATGACAATAAAAACATCACATGAATGGTCCGATGGAGTACTGTCTCCTGTTTAGTGTCTTTTAATGGACCCTCATCCCTGTGGGAGTTCAAACAATGTTCATCTGACAATATTCAATTACAATTTATACTGTATTCCATGTGGCCTGCGTTATCTCCATATGGACTTCATTAATAATACTTTTCATATTCATCTGTTTCATGCAACTCTCATTGCATTACCTGCAACACCTGTCCGCTGTTTCAATGTTTGCTTCCTTACAAACAACTTTTTGACAAATAGATGTGTCACTGAGTGGTGAATAAGAACCCTGACCTAAACCCCCTAAAAGGGGAAGCCAGACAAACAGAAAATGCAAAAACAAAAAAACATAGCTTAGTCATAGTCATTTTACAGCCTAGACGTCCAGTTACACAGTCTTATAGCCATTCCCTTCATCTCTGCTGAAGAGGTGTGACTCCTAGCAGCAGAGCTGTCAGAGTAAAACAACCCCCTGCCAAGCCTACTGTACATATGTCCAAGAGGCCTTTGGGATACATACAGGAAGACCAACGCTGCTGTGCTGTTGCCATTACATTTACATCAGGAGAACAGAAGCACTTCCACCTGGAATAGATCAAGTTATCTACAGTGCATTCGGAAAATAATTCAGACCCCTTGACTTTTTCCACATTGTGTTACGTTAAAGCCTTGTTCTAAAATGTATCTCTTTTTTCCCCTCATCAATCTACACACAATGCCCCATAATGAGTATTCAGTATTCAGACCCTTTACTTTGTTGAAGAAACTTTGGCAGTGATTACAGCCTCGAGTCTTCTTGGGTATGACACTACAAGCGTGGCACACGTGTATTTGGGGACTTTTTCCCATTCTTCTCTGCAGATCCTCTCAAGCTCTATCAGGTTGGATGGGGAGCATCCCTGCACAGCTATTTTCAGGTGTCTCTAGAGATGTTCGATCGGATTCAAGTCCGGGCTCTGGCTGGGCCACTGAAGGACATTGAGAGACTTGTCCCGAAGCCACTCCTGCGTTGTCTTTGCTTTGTGCACAGGGTCGTTGTCCTGCTGGAAGGTGAAACTTTGCCCCAGTCTGAGTTCCTGAGCGCTCTGGAGCAGGTTTTCATGAAGTATCTCTCTGTAGTTTGTTCTGTTCATCTTTCCCTCGATCCTGACTAGTCTCCCATTCCCTGCCACTGAAAAACATCCCCACAGCATGATGCCGCCACCACCATTCTTCACCGTAGGGATGGTGCCAGGTTTCCTCCAGACGTGACACTTGGCATTCACACCAAAGGGTTCAATCTTGGTTTCTTCAGACCAGAGGATCTTGTTTCTCATGGTCTGTGTCCATTAGTTGCCTTTTGGAAAACTCAAAGCAGTCTGTTATGTGCCCATTTCTGAAGAGTGGCTTCCATCTGGATACTCTACCATAAAGGCCTGATTGGTGGAGTGCTGCAGAGATGGTTGTCCTTCTGGAAGCTTTTCCTATCTCAACAGAGGAACTCTGGAGCCCTGTAAGAGTGACCGTTGGGTTTTTGGCCACCTCCCTGACCAAGGCCCTTCTCCCCAGATTGCTCAGTTTGGCCAGGGGGCCAGCTTAAGGAAGAGTCTTTGTGGTTCCAATCTTCTTTCATTTAAGAATGATGGAGGTCACTGTGTTCTTTTGGACCTTCAATGCTGCAGAAATGTTTTGGTACCCTTCCCTAGACCCTTCCCTTCCCCAATTCCTTCGACCTCATGGCCTGGTTTTTGCTCTGACATGCACTATCAACCGTGGGACCTTATATGGATAGCTCTGTGCCTTTTCAAATCATGTCCAATCAATTTAATTTACCACAGGTTGAAACATTTCAAGGATGATCAATGAAAACAAGATACACCTGAGCTCAATTTCGATTCTCATAACAAAGGGTCTGAATACTTATGTAAATACGATATTTAAAATAATTGTTCTCATACATTTTCAAACCTTTCTAAAAACCTGTTTTCACTTTGTCATTGTGTGTCTATTGATGAGGAAAACGTGTAACTTAATCAATTTTAGAAGAAGGCTGTAACATAACAAAATCTGGAAAAATTCAAGGGCTTTGAATACTTTCCGAATGTCCCACATAGCTGAGGGAGTACTTCTTTTTGCATATTTTCCCTTGCTGCTTTCCGATCAAAAAGCTGAGAGCTGTAATTCAAGAAAATCCTTAAAGGAATAACGTCCCTGTAAATATTCTCAAGTATTCAGGTACCCAACCATCACCCTGTCGCTGTTATTGAAAATACTCCCCTTATTCGTTTTTGAATAGGATAACTTTTAGAGGCTAAACTTTTAGAGGTGTTTTGGAGTCCCTACCGTGCCACAAAGTGCTTTGAAACACATTTAGTGAGGCCATCGATCCACTAGCAGCACCCCAATGTAAAGGTTATTCAATAGCATAGGGTGGGACTACAGTAGCTCAGAGCCTAAATTAACTCTGTGGCATAGGTGAGACCTTGTGGGATGTGGCGGCCATGGCGGCCCATATAGATCTGTAGCTTTAGAGATTATGTCTATTGATTTGGCATCACAGTGTGGTATTGAGCGACGGGCCGACGGCTGGCAGAGAGAGGAGGTCTCCTGGCTAATGTTGTAGTTCTGTGATTACAGGTGCCGAGGGAGCCGTATTCACCAACTCTGTGGAGACGCCACACGTCAGGGCCGAGCCCTTCAAAGAGCTACGGTAAGATAAGTTTCTCTTTGAATCCACCCTGATGCACACACATAATATACATGCACACAAACACACACACGGCCGGGTTTGGGTACGGTGTAAACCTTGGTGTGTGGTGAGGGAGGGTGTGATTGGATTATTTCCTTTTAAATGATTCACTAACCCTATGCATACTGCCTCTGACAACCATTACTATATATTCCAGCCAGATAAGTGGTGTTTTAAAGATTTCTGTAGATGTTCTGCTGACAGGGCCTACACTGCAGGTGTGTCCTGTCATCAGACTAAGGTTATTTGCTTGTGCTAAGGTACAGCATCAAAATCTTCCTTTTGGTTCAGTTTTCCTTCTTAATGGGGTAGATAATGATATGTGAGTCCCCACCTATATGCTAGCATACAGCATAAACATACCTTTTTTGTAGTCAACTAAAATCCCAGTATTGTTTTTAATAGTTTAGAAACAGCAGATAGGTTCCACTCACAGGTAGATAGATACTTTTTACCCTTGTAGCAAATAATACAGTGTAATATTACTTTTGGGGACTCCCGAGTGGTGCAGCGGTCTAAGACACTGCATCTCAGTGCTAGAGGCATCACTACAGACCCTTGTTCGATTCCAGGCTGTATCACAACCGGCCGTGTTTGGGATTCCGATAGGGTGGTGCACAATTGGCCCAGCTTTGTCCGGGTTTGGGTGTGGCCGGGTTAGGCCGTCATTGTAAATAAGAATTTGTTCATAACTGACTTGCCTAGTTAAATAAAGGATAATTAAATATAAAAATTAGCTTTGGAACAGGCCTATAGGATTGGACTTTCTTCCAATGCCCTGTAGCTTGGAAAGACTCGACTCTGTGAAGCAATTTACACTCCTCAAGCAACTCCATCCCATCCAGTTCAGTTTTGATGAAGAACCATTTGGCTGCGTTATTGTGTGGTCTCCGACATGCACAGATCAATGGCTGTATCTTTGGCAGTGGATGAGCCCCCTCTCCACCCAGATCAATGCCCGGATGCTCATCAGAATGTAATTAAAGGAGCTTCTCATGAACTAAAACAAACATATGAAGTACAATGCCAATGTCAGAGGCAAGAGACGTAGAGAAGGGAGAGAGGGAGAGGGGTAAAGAGAAGTAGAGTGTGGCTGATGGCTGACAAGTGGTGGATTAGACATGGCAGGGAAGACAGATTTGTAGGGAGAGAGATAATGAGCAGTTAGTGCCACTTAGAGCGTTGGCCTCCACTGACACACAGGTGACTATACCACCACACAACCACCCAAAACATACAGTATATGGACACAAACAAGCACACTCTTCACCTTCCAATCTACAACATGGGTGTCAAACATATAGCCCAGTGTTTAGGGGTCCAATCCGGCCCATGTGCGTTTTGAGATTATCATTTGGGTGGGGGCGAAACAAAGTAAATATACTTTAAAATGACTAAACCCAAATTTAAACTGTGTAGAAATGATAATGGACAGTTTTGTTGACTGTCCAGCTCACTTACAATTACAGAAATGAAAACTAGACAGTCAGGGAGTATAAAAAATTCCCAAAACAATAGATAGAGGACTCATTGCAGACCGAATGGAGCCCCCGGGGCAAAATGTATTTGACACCCCGGCCATAAAATGATGTTTGTGAAGCCACAGACACAGCACCTCTCTCCCTCCCCCTGGCCCTAACAGAGTGAGAGGAGAGAAGGGTACAGTGGGCCCACCCTCGTTGACAGTTGACACTGGTTATCATCCCTGCCTCCACATACACCAAACATTCTGACACCCATCAATCAAAATGAACACTCTGTATGAACACGCAGTTCATAGCATCACCATGCTACTGTAGCAGCCCATGCATCATCCTTTACTTTCAGAACAGAGGAGGCCCATTCAGTGGTACTTAGATAGAATTGTACAGCTTCTTCATGTAAATGAACCGTGACTCATCAATCATTTACGGAGCTTTAGACATGATCATTTTAACCTTTTACTGCAGTGGGCTAAATCTGGGTCAGACAGTGACTCTTCGTAGTCTTAAAAAAATCTACTTTGAAACAAACATATACAACGCACAAACATGGTTATAGGCTTGCAAAAAAGAAGACACCTGTACCATGTCAGAATTTTTTTTTTCTTTTTTGAGTTTGCATCGAAATATTACACGTTATATACATCACAGAAGACTGAAATATAACAAAATTGTTTGACATAGAAACACCGGATTTTTGGCAGCATTTTTAGGAAAAGGACAGATCACTTTGAGTGATGCTCCGGAGCTCAACATACCATTCCCAGTGTAATTTTTGGTTGGAGGCTAGGGCTTTTTCTTCTATTTATGCACTCTTTTGTAACAAGTAGTCAATTGAAAATGAGATATGGCCCAAATTATCCAATTACATTGGAAAGAGGGGTGAGCACAGTGGAGCATGAATAAAATCTAATATTTCCATAATGTGTTGGAATCCTTGGCAGGCATCAATTCAGGATCCCATCATGTTCTATTTTGAGAGTCATATTCTCCTACTTAGAACAATAGCCGGCATCATATCTCTTCGGTTGATGATCATGTGTCATCCACATTACATGTCTTTCTATTGAATACATTTCTCACTTGTGGCAGCAGAAAGGAGTACAGGAATATTTGACAGATGTCCTGACCCGTTCTCTACACAGATAAAGACAAAACAATATGACGACTAGCTTGAGAGCAAAAAAACATCACAATAACTCCTTGAACATGGAATGTGTTCTCAAGAACGAATGTGACAAACCCATAAAAGGCTTCCTTTGAAAATGGAGCCACTATTATTCGACCGTGTCGTGACTTGACTTTGGCATTAACATTGACTGTTATTTTTCGAATTAACTAAACATGTCTAATTGTTACCTGATTAAATTAATCACGTAACAATTAACTCATTAGGATCTGGGGCACCACGAGAGCAGTTCTTTAAAGAGTTACCATCTCCCGAATCAAACTCTAAAAGATCTTTACCTATCACACCTATAAACAGTCAACTTATTATTCAAAACCTCGTATCATATCACCATTCTGAACAGTCATAACCTCCTTGCATCTAACCAGAGCCTTACTTATGATTCAGTACCAAACAATTTGGTTTAATTATTTATTTACTAGCTAATTAAATGTGAACACAGGATAAACATACACACTCTGCACCGGTTATTGCCTGGAGACTGGTCCACAACATGGGTTCTTGTTAAAGAAGAGAGGGAGAGAGAGGGACAGAGACACTTGACATTGCCACATTCAGAAACTACTCTCACCTACAATAAATAACCATATACTTTGCACACGAACCGCAGCCCTCTTTGAGCAAGAAATCATGAATGTATTTACTTGAAATGCCTGGGTTCCCCGGAGATTTCTCGGTGAACGGGGCAGTCTTGGAAAGGGTGATGGGCCGTTTCGCGGCAGGCTTGTAAGGCTCTGATTGTCCAAAATAGTTCCAACAACTCTTCTACTGTTGTCCTTCTTTGTAGTTGTTCGGTATCCGGTGACTTGTCGTGTAGTCCTGAACAGAACTACAGAGTTAATTTTCCTTCCATTCGCTCTTTAAGATACTTCTTTGAAGATAGGCTTGCCAACCTTATCGATGATTCCCCAGTGGGGTGATGAGAGTAGAGTAATACGATGGTTTGAGGAGAGTAACAGGATGGTCCTACTTATATTTGCTTTTGATGATACTTTACTTAGGACAGCTAATCAGCCATACCAGTGATTGTCCGGGAGGTGATGTTATCATCTCCACCTCATGTTGAGATTCAAAGTTCAAACCATTTTAAACACGTAGCAGCTGCTTCATACATTTTCTGGTTCCTTCTGTTTTTTTCTTAACCCATTATTTATACATTTTGCTCAAAAAGGGCGGTTCCGGCAGGCTGGCACACTCCCTGACCTCACTCCGGGGCAGTGACTACTCACTGTGCCAAGTTATGGGGAAAAAATGATCTCTTATAACTTCTCAAATCACATCCTTCTCTTAACAAAAACCCTTTCATCATGTTCCATATTACATGCACAACCCTTAGTATGGAAACTTTATCCGTGTAGTGGGTATACTTTCAAAGTTACAGTATTTCCTTTATTACATTTTTAATGACATCGCAAAATAACAAACATAATGACATTCGAGTTCTATAGATCGCCTCTGACCATTCCCCATGTTCTACGTTAGAAATATTGTTCCAGTGTTCGCTTTTGAGCATGTTAGAGTTTCAGCGGGAAAAAGTATGTTGCGAATTTTGAGAGCACAGGCCTGGATCTTCTCCGTTCATTTACAATAGGACGTGAGTTGTTAATCCCCACTAGTTCTTTCCTTCCCCCTCTGGGTGAGAGGGGGTCTGATTGAAGTTATTCATTGCCAACCTGATCTGACCTATTTAGATTCTCGTGGACAGTCATGACATCTGTCATAACTGTTATACCTTTGAGTTGAGTTTTGGAGGTGATTTGTAATCATTAAAACAAATTCTGTGTCTGTAGTTCGGCTGAGGAAGTAGGCCCTGGTGGAAATGCAATAGGTTTAGCACTTCCATCCACACTGCAATAAGACCCAGACATGTCAAACAGACCCCCATTTCAAAGTGTATATTTGTCAGAGTAATTGGGCGAACATAGTGTGCCGTTGCCGATGTTCAGGTCACAAAATGATTTCAGAAAGCCACAATCACACTAATCCCTGGAGATAATAAACTCTACTGTTATCCAACCAATTAACTCTATGATCACTTGTCCGGTTAAAGTAGGATACATTTCATTTAATTTCTCACAGTTGACCACTATACAGATAATACTGTATGTATCAGATCATAATTAGCCATGATTAGGAGACGTTGTGAAGGACACAAAAGGGAAAACACACCGCAAAAATATGGCATACATTTACATTGTAATCCAATGCAATTTCTTTCAATTGGAAAACCATATCATTTACACAATGGCATATTTGAACTCTGGTGATATGAACGAGGACGCATGAAAAGTCATTAACCTTTGATCTCAGCTGGAGATGTTGATGGTGGTGCATGCCACCAGAGGAAGGGAGGGAACAGAGAGAGAGAGGGGGAAGGGAGGGAGTCACTGGTGGCATCTCATATTCTCGGTGCATGCAAATGACCCATTATCTTCCTGTTTTACGGGTGATAATCAGCGGGGGGAGGGCGACTCTCTGTGATCCTGAGTCGACACCAAGGATACTGTTGCTGTAATGTTATGTCTTATAATCGGTTTATTTTCCCTCCAGCAGCATCTGAGACACACAACACAGCCCAACCCTGAATACAGATAGATAGCCAGGCTGAGGCTCACACGCTTTTCAAAGAGGAAGAGCACTTTGGGCTAAGATTAATGGGAATGATTGTTTGTATTTTCAAACCAATAAATACTTTTTAAAATTCCTTTATTGTGATTCTAATCAATGATTGAACAGTTGTTGTTTGACTCTTTTCTGATCACAACATGACAACAACACATGACATGATGACAATGTTTTGTCCTTCATCTTTACAGTGAAGATAGTACGCTGTTTCTCATCCTCCTATACTGATGTCGAAAGTTGTGTCCTGTTGTGTTGATCACCTCTGAGAGGACATGGTGTACCATCACAGTGTTATTATGCTCATTTATGTTTAAGCAGACACACTTAGCACTATGTTTACTCTCTAAGAGTGTACATTATGTCCAAACCATTATGTCCATATGCCCGCTCCCTGGTTGGTCAATATTTCCAATTACATACTGAGATAGTGACCATCTCCTTGATTTTAAACATAATAAAATAAGTATACATGCTGTAGAGTCCTATACCCCACTCTGGATATGTAGCCTATTTTGAATTAGCTGGATATGTCGCCTATTTTGAATTTCTGCCTAGATTCAGACTGCTTGAATATTATAAGCATTTGATGATTTCCCAGTGTGGACAACATTGCACACCCGTCAAATCAAATCAAATCGTATTGGTCACATACACATGGTTATCAGATGTTAATACGAGTGTAGCGAAATGCTTGTGCTTCTAGTTCCAACAGTGCAGTAATATATAACAAGTAATCTAACAATTTCACAACAACTACCTTATACACACAAGTGTAAAGGGATGAATAAGAATATGTACATATAAATATGTGGATGAGCGATGGCCGTGCGGCATAGGCAAGATGCAGTAAATGGTATAGAGTACAGTATATACATATGAGCTGAGTAATGTAGGGTATGTAAACATCATATAAAGTGGCATTGTTTAAAGTGACTAGTGATACATTTATTACATCCCAATTATTAATTATTAAAGTGGCTAGAGATTTGACTCTGTAGCCACTCAATGTTAGTGATGGCTGTTTAACAGTCTGATGGCCTTGAGAGAAGCTGTTTTTCAGTCTCTCGGTCCCAGCTTTGATGCACCTGTACTGACCTTGCCTTCTGGATAGTAACGGGGTGAACAGGCGGTGGCTTGGGTGGTTGTTGTCTTTGATGATCTTTTTGGCCTTCCTGTGACATCGTGTGCTGTAGGTGTCCTGGAGGGCAGGTAGCTTGCCCCCAGTGATGCATTGTGCAGACCTCACCACCCTCTGGAGAGCCTTACAATTGTGGGCGGAGCAGTTGCCATACCAGGCTGTGATACAGCCCCACAGGATGCTCTCGATTGTGCATCTATAAAAGTTTGTGAGTGGTTTCGGTGAGCCAAATTTCTTCAGCCTCCTGAGGTTGAAGAGGTGCTGTTGCTCCTTCTTCACCACGCTGTCTGAGTATGTGGACCATTTCAGTTTGTCCGTGATGTGTACGCCGAGGAACTTAAAACTTTCCACCTTCCCCACTGCTGTCCTGTCTATGTGGATATGGGGCTGCTCCCTCTGCTGTTTCCTGAATTCCACGATCATCTCCTTTGTTTTGTTGACATTGAGTGTGAGGTTATTTTCCTGACACCACACTCCATGGGCCCTTACCTCCTCCCTGTAGGCCGTCTTGTCGTTGTTGGTAATCAAGCCAACCACTGTAGTGTCGTCTGCAGACTTGATGATTGAGTTGGAAGCGTGCATGGTCACGTAGTCATGGGTGAACAGGGTGTACAGGAGAGGGCTCAGAACGCACCCTTGTGGGGTCCCAGTGTTGAGGATCAGCGGGGTGGAGATGTTGTTTCTGTCGCTGGCCATTATGTGATTATAGTTATAACCCAGGCCCCTTTGTTGCCTTTTCCTGTCCTCATTTTCCAAACGTGAACAAATGAAATGGCAGTAATATACTAGAATATAATAATATGATATATAATATCATAATACAATTCTAAAAAACAGTCAAGTAATATCACAGCAATACATAATGGAAATCTGATATGATTCAAGATCTTTCATCTAGAATTCGTCCTCCACTACAACATTTGAATGTCTGTGTGAAGGCAAAGCAAACCCATTTGATATTAATAAAGATGACAGCTAGTTATTTGAATATAAATTCTGCTTGTTGTTTGTTGGTCATGTGATCGATACTTAATTTCCTTTGTTGGGCGGCGGGTGAGGCTGTCAGTGGCCAGAGAAGACAGAGAGAGGGAAATGAACTGGAAGCTCTGCTACTGCAGTCACAGCCACAACCTCTTATCCCAGATCATTGTCTAGTGTCTCCCTGTCTCCGTTCCACACTCTGGTTCATATCTCCTATCACTGACAGAGTGATAACAACACTCCCCCAACAGATAGACATATTCTTACACAATGGAGGCCCTATGTATTAACCACTGATACATATGGCAGCAAGCAGAAATCATTTTGGGAAATCTCAATTTACTGAATTTACCTTTCACTTTTAGTGTGTTTTAGTCACTTGATGTGTGTTGTAGTCGCTTGCTGCAGCAATGAACGGGGTGGACAGGATGACAGAAAGGATACACGATCAGTTGGATAACGAAGCAAGCCCTCTATCATGTAGGAACTATCTTCCTTTATGTGTAATCAGTGAACGCATTACCATGTTGATTTAAATCTCCATTGGTACACTCCACATTAGCATTCCAGAATAATTCAATACACTCTCACAGCTGTAATATGCTGACTGTGCAAGCGGCAGGACTTACGGTTTCTCATTTGACTGAATAAAATATCCACTTTTCAGTATGTTCAGACTACATAATAGAGCAACAATATGTGAATATACGGATATACTAATCACATTATTTCACATTGTTTGTCTGCATGATTTAAATCTAATATTAATTTGCATGAGGAAAATTCCACTTGACCAATAGTTATTGCTCTAGCATCCTCTAGCGGGTGCCAATAACATCTATAGTGCCACCAACTGGTCTGGTGCAGCCATCTAAGGTTGCAGTGACTTTATATTCACACAGCTTCTAAGGATATATACACTGAGTGTAAAAAATATTAGAAACACACTAAGTGTCAAAAGCGTTCCACCGGGATGCTGGCCCATGTTGACTCCAATGCTTCCCACAGTTGTGTCAAGTTGGCTGGATGTCCTATGGGTGGTGGACCATTATTGATACACAAAGGAAACTGTTGAGCATGGTTGCAGTTCTTGATACACTCAAACCAGTGCGCCTGACACTTATTACCATACCCCGTTCAAAGGCACTTAAATCTTTTGTCTTGCCCATTCACACCAAATGGCACACATACACAATCCATGTCTCAAGGCTTATGAGTATTTCTTTAACCTGTCTCCTCCTCTTCATCTACACTGATTTCAGTGGATTTATCAGGTGACATATATAAGGGATCATAGCTTTCACCTGGATTCACCTGGTCAGTCTATGTCATGGAAAGAGCAGGCGTTCCTAATGTTTTGTACACTCTGTGAATTAGCATTTCCCTAGCTAGCTGAGCAGTTTTACAAGAAAACACCTGAGATGACTCAAATACTGTTGCTAGCAAACCCTCCTTGGCGACAATGTTATTGGGGCGCGGGTATTATCAGATCCGAGGCGACATAAACTATTCATCATGTTTTGTGTTTTGGTAAGAGCTCGGAGTGACGTCATGCACCCAAAAAGCCTCAACCAATCCACCAAAGGATATTAATGACCATGTTTGAGAGGATCAAAACCGTAATATATCATGGGTAAATTGTTACTGACTGATCTACAAATAATAATGAGTAGTTATTTATGATGCAAGGTTCTTTGTAGATCAGTCAGTTGGCATTCACCTGCACTGTCGGCTGCAGTGTCAGCTGCAATGTCGAACAAGCCCTCCGGGTATCCTACAAAAGGACATTTTCGCGACCAGATATGTGATAACCCAGCATCTCCCAAAAACAGATGTCCTGATACTGTATGCCAATGACAAATTTAACATGGTTCATCATGGTAATGTCTTTGATGAACCTAAAACGTAAAAATGTGATAGGCCACTGTGAAGTGCATTTACAAAGTATTTAAATGGACACGTAAAATCCGATTTTCTGATTGATCAATAACTCAGCCATCGCTTAACAAATCCCTTAGCTTTTCTCTATCTAAGTTAACAGATCTACCATGGGCCTACATACATATGGGCATATATTTGGTGTTATTTGGAGGCGGATATGAGGGTTTAAGTGAGACTGCTTATAACTGAGGCACCTATAGGCCAATCAGTACCATTCCTTTTGACCAAGTCAATCATGGCCTGTAGTTTCTGTGTGCCAAATTAGAAAAACTATTACCAATCTATGCTTGACTTATTAATAACAATAGCTTCGCTGTGAACCCCTAATAAATCATCTCTACCCCATGGCTATGGTTCTTCTGATTTCTCCTGGGTATTCAGTCATTCATTGATGGAATTGTCTCTTCTCTCTCTTCCAGCCTGGAGTCTCCCACTCGGTCTCTGTACATGGAGGCCCCTAAAGGAATCCAGATCCTAGCAGAGGCAGGGGACATCCAGGCCACATGTAGAAGTGACCTACGCCTAGAGTCCAAAGACGGAGAGGTAGGGGGCCCATTCTCTCAACTTTTATCTTTGCATATTTTCTTACTCCTCCGTTAAAGTAGTCATTGATCTAAAGGATTTCACTCCATAGCTTTTATTTTCAAGTTATGTCAGATTAGTTCATCACTGATCTCATGAAGGAAGGAAGTCAGAAAGGAAGGAAGGCTGCATTAAGAGTTCTTAATCTGTGTATACTCTACATCTGTATATCTGTCTGTCGATGTTATGATCTGAAGTGAATGTTGATGAGGGTAAAACTTCACTTGTTCGATCGTTGCCCTTGAGTTATTCTTCCAAAGTTTTATCAGACAATTTAACAGAATCATGGGACTATTTGATTTAACACATGAACAGAGGCCCCTCTCAATGTTATCGACTTGATGTGGCTTATATCAAACATTTAGTGCTTTGCCATCTTCCTCATGTAACTGCACCCCTGCTCTCACACTCCATTTGTGTTGCCTTCCAACTGTCCATTTGTCACCTGCCTGACTCGTGGACAGACACTTCACAAGACACCTCTCGCTCTCTAGGAGCCCCTTGGCACTTCCAACCGCAATTAGTGGTGAGGTTTACCTATTAGAGACCTGCTGATACCCGGCCCCCGGCCTCTCTCTGACTGCAGAGATTATCTCAATAGCAGATGTGTGGAGAAGTCAGCTGAGACTCCCTACTTAAAAGTGTTACAGGTCATTTGATAGGAATGCTTCCCTGAGGCGCCTGGAAATGACTCCTTTTACCTTTTATATTAAGAGCAGATCCTCTCCCGGCTAGGGAAGTACAACCCCTTAAAAGTCCCGGGAGGGCGAGGGGGAGAGGAGGTTAGAGAGATGGGATTTAGACTGACTGTCTGGTTTGGTGGAATGGTAAAGTTGGGCGAGAGAGAAGTACTGTACCAATTCAAATGATAATACCGGAGTAAAGTGAGAAGTTATTGCTGGAATTGATTGGTAGCTTGAATGCTGGGTATGGATTTGTCCATCTTAAATCATAAAGGAGTAAATCATTCAGCGTACAGAGATGAGTTGGGTGTGTGGCCGGTAAGAGGTTAATGCCATAAACGGCTTTGTCTGTCGATAGCCACTTCTCTTTAGCCCAGAGAAGAACGGCAGAGGTGCTAGAACAGGTAATACAAACAGATATACAGTATATTGTCCACAGTGCTTTGAGTGATTTATCATCTCTCATTGTGATTGTCTTGAAGTTAGGTAGAGGAGGCTATACATGGGTAGAGTCACACAGTTCTCTCTCTCTCTCTACTCTCTCTCTCACTCACTCACCCACCTATCCAACTATATATGCGGTAAAGGAGTCAATGGAACGTGGATGTTTAATTGACCAGATTGGCGCACATTCAACAAACCTGATCTAACAAAGAGGATATTTGTCAAGTCTGTCATGATTTATGTGTTGTAACAGACCCACAATGTGGTTACTTAAGTTCAATGTGGAAATGTTTGGCTGTTTTTGCTGCGTAATATGTAATAATATAATCAAGTTTAGACAGGGAGGGGCGGGGGACACAGCTATATCGGTCTGCTAATACAGGACTAGTAGAGGCGCAGTGCACTCCTTTTTTCAATTATTCAATTATTTTTATTACGATTTTTTTTCTTCTCAATTTTTCAGGGGTGCTACCGCACCCTCAGCACCCCTGCTTCCCTTGGCTATGCTACATCCCGTTTGTATAAGATGGTTATAATAGCTCACATACAGAAATCGATGGTTGTAGTCAAAGTAGTTTTGAACTGTAATGCAGTTGATTGGTAACGATGACATGGTTTTTACCTCAACATAGTGTGAAATACACGTATAAATAATAGCCTAAATGTAGGGTCATTTTGTTTGGGGGCAATGAGGTGACTCAGGATCTTTCCCCCACAGCCCTTTCCCCCATGTGTTTCCATAGCAATTCCAGTGTTTTGGTCTAGTTCGATTGACCTCTTTACCACATCTATACATAAATAAATAACATGACTCTGTCCTCATTTAACCCGTTGTCTCCCTGTGGTTAGATCACTCTGGACGCGCGGAGGATCAGGCTGCTGCGTCTGCCTGAGGGCAAGGCCTCTCCCTCGGGGACCACTACCAGACAGACTGTCTATGAGGTGTGTGTCTGTCCCAATGGGAAACTCTTCCTATCACAGGCCGGGACAGGCTCCACCTGCCAGATCAGCAACAATGTCTGCCTCTAGAACACACACATGCACACACTAACACTGAAACACACACATACACACACACACACACACAGACACACATACATACATACATACATACATACATACATACATACATACATACATACATACATACATACATACATACATACATACATACATACATACATACATACATACATACATACATACATACATACATACATACATACATACATACATACAGTACATACATACATACATATCGAAACACACGCACACTGAAACAAACATCCACATGTATACTGAAACACACACATGCAGTGAAACACATAGACAAATGCACACAACGCAACACATAGAAAAATGTATCTACACATACACAGAAACACACGCAATCATGCATATACATTGACACTTAGGGGGTCTGTTCCTTCTAACAGTCTTTGACAGGAACTGAGAGGGATCCTCCTGAGATTTACAAAGAGACACTCTGAGTGACAATGTTCTGTTCAATGTCCTGAAGACAATTTCAGTACCAGAATCACTAGGGTGATCACCCACATTAGAAACCCTGCAATATCCTGCCATTTCCCCATCTCTCTGCTTCATGCCACCTACCACACATGTAGTGATAGAAGGCTCATTGCTATTTTGTTCAATGATAAAAATTTGCAGTTCTAAAGATATTGTAACTTTTGAAATATGAAGAGTGTGACAATAGTGTTTTCTTTTGTGAATCATTTTGACTGTCAACATGTCAGGCTTGGTTTAATTAATTTTCATATCATGTCAATTCATGTCAACGTTGATTTGTTTAAATCATGAAGAAAGCAAAAGCAGCACAGATTTTAAACCTACACCACTAACAGAACATTAGTAGTAGTAGTAATAGTAAACATTGCATGGTGATGGTCTTCACAGGTGGTCACCCTACCAATTCCTCGTACTGGGAGTGACCCACTCTGTTCAAAGAGGGGAAACTGTGCCTGTGCCTTATATCAATGCACTTGTGGCAAGGAGAAGCACATCACACAGACTTTCTTTTGTCAACATTAGTTTTTCCTTTTGGTTCAATCCTTTTTGTGTGTAGAGGATGGGAATGCAAAGATATCTCTGACTCACCCAACTGCATGCAGCCACACCCTCTCTCTCTCTTCTTCTCCTGTCGTCTTTTTTCAGCGGTTTAATGCCTTTGACAAGAAGATCAGGGCCGACATGTTGGTAAACACATGGTTTTTGTTTTTGAAATTTAAGCAAGAGCGTCAACTTTTTATACCGTTTATCTGTAAATACACATAATCACATCTGAGTGTGTCAAGGGCACAACCTCATGAAATGTTCTGCTCTTTTTCTAAATTCTAAAGCTTTTATAATATCATGTGTTTTTCAAACAACAACAAAAAGATTGAATAGGTAAATATCTTGATATTCTACAGGTTAGCATGTTTAGTATACCATGTTTGCCAGTTGGGAAAGGTTATGTTGCTTTTTCTTTATTTTGTGTAAACTTCTCACACACTGAGATCAACAATAAAATGAAACGCTTGCCCATTTTGTTTGGCAGTTGGGGGTGAGGTCTTTGCATTCCTTGCGTGTGTCGTGTGGAATTTGTTCTACTAAGAGTTTTTTTTAATGTCTTCTATCGACTGTGTATTTGGCTTTACTTGTTTAATGATGCTCAGAGTTACAGACACACAAACCAAAAAGCGGAGTGGCCCCTACTATGACATAGTCATCTTGTACGGTACTCATTGAGTACTTGTCTTGTCCTTAGCTCCCATACACTGCAATCCTTCTGAGGCAATCTGAAGTGAACAGTGTCTGTGTTCAAGTTCATTAGAGAGCAAAAGGATTTCCTAAAGTCCACTTTGCCTGGCATCAACATCTGCTTTTTTTACTCCATTTGAATGGGGCCGTTTGCCTCATCTTGCACCACCTGTTATTAGCTCATCATCCATGCTGAAGAAAGCAATACAGTCTTCAGGAGGGTTTTTACCGCAGGGTTTTTACAGCTCTGTCAATGTTGTGGAGCATTGTGCTACTGTATATTCAACAGATGTTATGTTTTATATCGCCTCTGTAAAATTATAGAAATATAATTTTTTTTCTCCACATAAAAGCATTTTATTTATTTACATTTCCGATGTGCACACTGTAAAATGCCACTGAGTATTGTTGAGAGTATATAATAAACTAAATTGCAAGATGACTGAACCATTTCCCCAGGCACATTGCATTTAATTTTGTCTGTTTTATAGTTATTATTGTCTGAAAAGCAGATCAGTTGTACTAAACTACAGCATTCTTATATTTCAGTTTGGCATCATCTAAAAGTTATGAGACACACATACTGTACATACAGTGCCACATCCCTTTCACAGTTGTCACAATTTTTTGCCTTAAAATGTAATCTAACAAAGGATTACATTGGATTTTTCCCTGCTGGTCTACAAACCCAGCTACTTCAAATGGAAATAAAAGATGTTGAACATTTTCCAAATTAATAAAAAACTAAAACTAAGATGTCTTCATACCTCAGAGTTAATACTTGGTGGAAGAACCATTAGCAGCCATTACAGCTGTGAAATACTTTGAATAAGATTCTACCAACTTTGCATAATTCTTAGGGCAACTTATGTCCATTGTTTTTGTCAAAATGGCTCAAGCTCAGTAAATGTGGTTGGGGAATCTTTGATTAACAGCATTTTTCAAACATTGTCTCTGATTTTCAAGCATATTTAAGTCAGGACTGATACTGGAAACTCAGGAACACTCAACACCACTAGAATGCCATTCTGGTGTGTCTTTTGAAATGTGTGTAATTATCTTCCTGAAAAAATGAAACTATATCCCAGGATTAGGTATTCAGAGGTTTGAGGCAGGTTTTCTTCAAACTTTTTACCTGGGCTTTGCTCTTTGAATATTCATTTTGATCCTAACAAACTCCCTAGTCCCTTTTGGTGACAAGCATATCCATAACATGATGCTGCCACCACAATAATTGAAAATACAGAGGATCAACAACATTGCATTTACTCCACAATACTGGCTTTTATACCAAGGCATTGTTGAATACTCATTTCTGATTGGCTTGAAGGGCATTCTAGATTGGCATTATTTCCCTATAATGCACGATATATCAGTACAATGGAATTCAATGGCTATAGTTCATTCTTACATGTTTGGTTTGAACTGGTTTTGAAAGCAAAATTCTAGTTTAAAACATAATTGTCAGATTTGTAATATAGCAAGCTAGGACTGAAGGTTTGGTTGACTAAACTAGCAAGTATGTTTGTCTGTTTGGCAACTACTGTAGCTATCTAGTAAACTTTCTAGCTACTTCAGTGGATGTTGAACATATTCCTGTAAAATTAACACATTTGTAGGGGCAATGTGTTACATTATAGCCATGGTAAAATAGTGATAATCAACTCAGGGCTCTATGCATTCTCTTAAAGCTTGCGTTTTCTGGAGCACACCTTCCACGTCGCACATTATTTTCCATAGAACCCATACCCCCTCGTTGGTTATCCCTTACATATGACAAAGTGCAATGACGGAAGCCTGTGTTAAAAAGTTCATTCCAAATATTCTATTATGTTTGAACAAGGCTGTTAAGTAATACTGC
Organism: Oncorhynchus kisutch; assembly: GCF_002021735.2. NCBI lineage: Eukaryota > Metazoa > Chordata > Actinopteri > Salmoniformes > Salmonidae > Oncorhynchus > Oncorhynchus kisutch. The sequence goes on from NC_034201.2 coordinate 24,145,989, forward strand.
AAGACAACATGCCAAATAAATGTACTTTTAGGCCTAAATTAAAAACTTTAGGTTGGGTCAAATCCAATACAACACAAGAGTGAAACAAAGTACTGTGGTGGCAGCATCATGTTAAGGGTATGCTTGCCACCAGCAGTGACTAGGGAGTTTGTCAGGATCAAAATAAATATGAAAGTCGCAAAAACCCAGGTAGAAAAAAAACCTCAGTCTTCTAAATACCTAACCCTGCGATAGTTGTATTTTTCAGCAGGACAAAATGTCTTTCCAAGTTGTGTTGAGTGTTCCTGACTGGTGCAGTCAGTCCTGACTTAAATCTGTTTGAAAATCACAGATAAGGTTTGAATATTGCTGTGCATCAATGATTTCCAATCAAATTGACTGAGGTTGAGCAAATTTGACAAAATCAATAGATATATATTGCAATAAGATATATGTTGTCATAAGAGTTGGTAGAATCTTATTCAAAATCATTCACAGCTGTAATGACTATCAGAGGTGCTTCCACCAAGTATTAACTTGAGGTGTGAAGACATAAGCAATCAAGACATATTTTTTTTTTTTTTGTAATTCATTTGGAAAATGTTATATTTTTTCTTTCACTTTGAAATTTTCAACAAGTTTGTATAAATCTGTCAATTTTTTTTTTAATCTCAATTTAATCTATTTTTTATTACATTTTAAGGTTGCAAATTGTGATAACATGCAAGGGATGTGTAGACTTTCACTAGGAACTGTGCACATGCACGGGCACGCACGTACGCGCACGCACACACACACACACACACACAGTGTACAAACATGCGTGTGTCCAGTGCTAATTGACTGAATCAGAGGAGTGTATCAACACCACCCAAATTGACATTGACTTTAAATCCTAATCACGCTCTAATGCTTAATTTACACAATACAGATTGAATAGAGCCCTAAGTATTTGCTAAGTGCCCAGTCACTAGTTGACTCTGCCACAGCCCCAATAACAGACTAAGGATCGTAAATCATTCAAAGCAGACCCAGTCCTCCAGTACTCTCCTGTCCACTGCACACATGCTATTCTAACTATCAGTTATTGAATAGTCTCTGGGTGTTTTTGTCATTCTTTATGTAAGGCCATCATTTCTTCAACATTCTGATCTCTTGACTAGGGCTTTCCAAAGTCAAGATGGTATTTTATTAGTTTAGGATAATTGCATGTAGTTTGAATGAACAGTCAAACACTAGACATTGCTTCTGGTTCTGGGTACACAAATGAACAGCAATTCATACTTCCTCTAAGACTATTCTAATAAGCCACAAATGAGTCATTGCCTTCGTTCAAGGCTGTCCTCTGAAACAAGTATGTTAGCCCATACTGAATGAAGATGTAGGAGCTCAGCTTATATAGGATGTGGCTACTTTCCGATCAGATCTTCCTAAAGGGCTTTATCAAATATATTTTATACATATCTTCAGAGGGATTTTCTGACATGCATAACTTCATATGGATTATTTTACATGATTTGTGAAATAATTCCCCTGTGAATATGGTAATAAAAAAAGCAAACCCTCAAAATGAAACCCTGCCAATAGAACCAAACACACAAAAGTCTCAACAGTGTCTATGAATTGACAGTGTCTGTCTGGCAGTGGTTATTTTATAGACTGAGAGTGACAGATGGCTTCGAACATAGATAGACTTTCTCTGTTATGATGGGGACATAGTTACACTGTATGTTCAATGGGCTAACCGCCAGTGGCTCCAGACACATAATTATAAATATATCAGAGCTATCATTTTACAAGACGTATTGTTTTGATCTTGTGTGCTAGCTACAGTATGTGTTGTCTCTCACACCTCTCCTGTTGAATAAGGTCTATTGAGCTAAAAACAAGGACTTAGAGTGCATTGTTTATAATATTCTAATTTACTTTTAATTCGTTAAAATGGGTGTAAACACTATATGATTGAAGGACATATATTTTGTACGTTTTGAGAAATTGTGCATTCTTGTGTAATTTGTTTACTTCTTAGCTTCACAAAAATGTGTTACACCATGTGTCGATGCGATTTTGAACAGCATGTGAAAGGAACACAAAATGTTGATGAGGACAAATGTTGAAAAGAAAACAACACTCACAATCAATCACATTTTCGCTTCGTACCTTGCTTGGAGTTTGGCATGATGGGCCATTCTCCCATCTATTTGAAAATAGTGTAAATACAGATATTCATTTGGAATGTTATCTCTGTTATTAACCCAGAAGTAAAATCTTGCGTAATATGGTCAGCGTGATTCACTTCTGTGTTCAAGCATATTAGATATTGAAAGTTCCGCCAAAGACTATGTCCCCCCTTCCAATCCGTGTGGGCACATGCGCGAACCACTCAAGGCGAAGCAGTTTGAGCACCGCCTTCGCCAAATCCTGATACGTCCAAATACCCAGTGACGAAACCCCAAAAAGCCTGAACTAATGCTGCTCGTTATCTCACGCATCCCATTTAGTCCCGGCAGATTCTTCAGTCTACATGCAGAATCTGCCCACGGGAGATTATTTGGAAAGGGACATCGGTTACCTGTCTTTGCTTCAATCAAAAGTTCATATTGTTTCATATTTCAAGATGCTGATCTGATATATCGCTTTCAAAAGTGAAAGCTATGTTATCCATGTTGTGGTATGACATTAATTTAGTTCACATACATTTATTTAGTCCTCTTTCAGAAAATCTCATTTAAATTTTACATTTCAAAATGGTGGGTTGACACATTTTAGCTAAAATGGATAAATCTTTTTTTTTATATTTTTTTTTTACCGTGATGTAAATGAAGAAGATCCTTGCACATTCTATGCAAAACAAATGGATATAGACATCATTGTATTCATGCGAAGATGTATGTCAGTTAACTATCTTAATTTTATTTCTGTATACAGTTTGTATTTATGAATTGAGCTGCAATCTAAACTGTATCAATAAACTTATTTTAAAAATAGTATATTCATGTGTGGCCATATTCACTCTGAGTACAAGGAAAGGGAAACATGATACTTAACCATTTTGTCCATCATATAACTGTTCTTCATTTTCATTAACACCAGGTAAAGCACATCTCACAGCATGAGTCACCTAAACACAAAGTAATGGGGAATGTAGAGTGATTTTATCTCTCACATCTTATACATTAGTGCAAAGTGGACTAAGAGAAATTACTGTAAAGTAGAGTGAGTTAAGTTGAGACTATTTTACATTCAGCATTAATACATCAAGTGAAATATAGTATTCTATCAAACAAATAAATCTACAAATATTTCAGGATGTTGTCTATCCCTGGAAATAATCAGAATTCATGTAAACATAACCGTTTTGAAAACATAGCTTGTCAAAAAAAAGGTCTCTAGGGACAGGGTCAGTTGAGCTGCCTTGGGGTAAGTGGGTGAAGGTGTCCTGTGACTGTGGATAATGGTGCTGGTAGGTCAAAGTTTAATCCATTGAATGGGGGTATGGTATATTTTAACTGTATGCCTAAATTCAGATATAGATCTCTCTTTTCAATATCACTTAACCGTTCATATCTTGACCAGTTGTCTGGGACAGGGATGTTATTTCAGTGTGCCAATTCATTGGAAAGTTATCTGCATTTGAGGCTACGAAGCCCATTAAACTGGTCCATGGGATTCTTTATGTGTTTAGCAAGCTCAGACTCCATTGTCATCAGATAAGACGATGTGTACCTCTGCTACTCTAACATAGCCTGTCTTTCACACAGGTTCATGTTAATTTTATTTTTTGTCACTGTACCTCTTCAGTGTCATTTAGTCTATGTGTGCATCTCATGCTGCTACTCAAATTCAATTCTTCCATTCTCTCACTTCATTGGCAACTGTCTAAAAAACCTCAAGAGTATTTGGTATTTTATTAGGATCCCCATTAGTTGTTAAGAAAGTAGCAGCTATTCTTCCTGGGATCAACACAAAACATGGAACAACATAATACAGAACATTAACAGACAATAACAGCTCAAGGACAGAACTCTCTATGTCAAATAGAGGAGAGGAGTTGTGCCCGTGAGGTGTTGCTTAATCTGGTTTTTGAAAACAGGTTTGCTATACATTTGAGCAACATGAGATGGAGGGGAGTTCCATGCAATTATTTCTCTATATAATACTGTTTGGTTTCTTGAATTTGTTCCTGGATTTGAGGACTGTGAAAAGAACCCTGGTGGCATGTATGGTGAGGTAAGTGTGTGTGTCCGAGCTGTGTGTCAGTTGACTATGCAAACTATTTGCTATTTTCAACACATTAATGTTTCTTATAAAAAAAGGAGTGTGCAGGCAGACTCTCCTCAACTCTTAGAGACTGGCATGCTTAGTATTTATATTAGCTCTCTGATTACAATGAAGAGCAAGACGTGTTGCTCTGTTCTTTGCCAGCTGCAGCTTAAACTTCTTACGGATGAAATCCCGTTAACGGGATCAATTTGACAACAGCCAGTGAAAGTGCAGGGCGCCAAATTCAAACAACAGAAATCTCATAATTAAAATTCCTCAAACATACAAGTATTATACACCATTTTAAAGATAAAATTGTTGTGAATCCCACCACAGTGTCGATTTCAAAAAAGCTTTACGGCGAAAACATACATTGCGATTATCTGAGGTCAGCACCGAGTCACAAAAAAACACAGCCATTTTTCCAGCCAAAGAGAGGAGTCACAAAAAGCACAAATAGAGATAAAATGAATCACTAACCTTTGATGATCTTCATCAGATGGCACTCATAGGACTTCGTGTTACACAATACATGTATGTTTTGTTCGATAAAGTTCATATTTATATCCAAAAATCTCAGTTTACATTGGCGCGTTATGTTCAGTAATGTTTTGCTTCCAAAACATCCGGTGATTTTGCAGAGAGCCACATCAATTTACAGAAATACACATCATAAATGTTGATGAAAATACAAGTGTTATACATGGAATAAAATATATACTTCTCCTTAATGCAACCTCTGTGTCAGATTTCAAAAAAGCTTTACGGAAAAAGCACACCATGCAATAATCTGAGTACAGCGCTCAGACACCAAAACAAGCCATACAGATACCCACCATGTTGTGGAGTCAACAGAAGTCAGAAATAGCATTATACATATTCACTTACTTTTGATGATCTTCATCAGAATGCACTCCCAGGAATAGCAGTTCAATAATAAATGTTTGTTTTGTTCGATAAAGTCCATCTTTTATGTCCAAATACCTCCTTTTTTAACACTCGTTTAGTTCACAAATCCAAATTCATGAGGCGCAGGCACACTTAGTCCAGACGAAAAGTCAAAAAAGTTATATTACAGTTCGTAGAAACATGTCAAACGACATATAGAATCAATCTTTAGGATGTTTTTATCATAAAACTTCAATAATGTTTCAACCGGCAATTCCTTTGTCCTTAGAAATGAAAAGGAACGCAGACTGAGCTCATGGCATTCTGCCAGACCTCTGACTCAAACAGCTCTTATTCTCCCCCTTCACAGTAGAAGCCTGAAACAAGGTTCTAAAGACTGTTGACATCTAGTGGAAGCCTTAGGAAGTGCAATCGGACCAAATTTCCATTGTATATTGGATAGGCAAAGACTTGAAAACCTACAAACCTCAGATTTCCCACTTCCTGGTAAATTTATTCTCAGGTTTTTGCCTGCCATATGATTTTTGTTATACTCACAGACATCATTCAAACAGTTTTAGAAACGTCAGAGTGTTTTCTATCCAAATCTACAAATCATATGCATATCTTAGCTTCTAGGCCTGAGTAGCAGGCAGTATACTCTGGGCACCTTCTTCATCCAAACTACTCAATACTGCCCCCCATCCATAAGAAGTTAATTAACTAGGTCTTCATTAGCAGCACTTGACCACATGGCTGGACAATAATCAAGATGAGACAAAACAGGAGCCTGCAGGACTTGCTTTGTGGAGTGTAGTGTCAAACAATTACAGACATAACTCTCCCCATCTTTACAACCATTTAACCTTTTGCAACTAGGGGGCAGTATTTTAATTATTGGATAAAAAACGTTCCCATTTTAAGCGCAATATTTTGTCACGACAAGATGCTTGACTATGCATATAAGTGACAGCTTTGGATAGAAAACACTAACGTTTCCAAAACTGCAAAGATATTGTCTGTGAGTATATCAGAACTGATGCTACAGGTGAAACCAAGATGAAATTTCAAACAGGAAGTGGCCCAGATTTTGAAGGTGCTGTGTTCCAATGACTCCTTATATGGCTGTGAATGGGCCACAAATGAGCTTAGACTTTCTGTCGTTTCCCCAAAGTGTCGACAGCATTGTGACGGTTTTCTAGGCATATCATTGGAAGATTGACCATAAGAGACTACATCTACCAGGTGGTCGCTTGGTGTCCTCCGTCGCAATTATTGCGTAATCTCCAGCTGCAGTATTTTTCCGTTTGCCTCTGATGAGAAACCAACTGCCACGAATGATTTATCATCAAATAGATATGTGAAAACACCTTGAGGATTGATTCTAAACAACGTTTTCCATGTTTCTGTCAATATTATGGAGCTAATTTGGAAAAAAGTTTGGCGTTGTAGTGACTGGATTTTCGTTTTTTTTTCTTAGCCAAACGTGATGAACAAAGCGGAGCTATTTCTCCTACACAAATAATATTTTGGGAAAAAAATGAACATTTGCTATCTAACTGAGAGTCTCGTCCTTGAAAACATCCGAAGTTCTTCAAAGGTAAATTATTTTATTTGAATGCTTTTCTTGTTTTTGTGAAAATGTTGCCTGCTGAATGCTAGGCTTAATGCTATGCTAGGCTATCAATACTCTTACACAAATGCTGGTGTAGCTTTGGTAGAAAAGCATATTTTGAAAATCTGAGATGACAGTGTTGTTAACAAAAGGCTAAGCTTGTGTTTCAATATATTTATTTCATTTCATTTGCGATTTTCATGAATAGGAAACGTTGCGTTATGGTAATGAGCTTGAGGCTATGATTACGCTCCCGGATACGGGTTTGGAGTCGCAAGAAGTTAATCTACTGTATATGTTTGATCATGACAGTTTACAATCTAAGGTATTACCATGTAATTTAGTCTCCTCAACTTGTTCAACAGCCACACCATTAAGATTCAGCTGAGGTCTAGAGCTTAGGGAATGATTTGTACCAAATACAATGCTCTTAGTTTTAGAGATATTCAGGTCCAGTTTATTACTGGCCACCTATTCCAAAACTGACTGCAACTCCTTGTTAAGGGTTTCAGTGTCTTCATTAGCTGAGGTTGCTGACACGTATATGGTTGAATCATCAGCATACATGGAAACAGAGGCTTTGATAAATGCCAGTGGCATGTCATTGGTAAAAATAGAAAAAAGTAGAGGGCCTAGAGAACTGCCCTGCGGTACACCACACCCTATGTACATGTTTGACATTAGAGAAGCTTCCTTTGAAGAAAACCCTCTGAGTTCAATTAGATAGATAGCTCTGAATCTATGATATGGCAGAGGTTGAAAAGTTATAAAACATAAGTTAACTCAACAACAGGTTATGGTCAGTAATATCAAAGGATGCACTGAAATCTAACAGTACAGCTCCCACACTCTTCTTATTATCAATTTATGTCAACCAATCATCACTCATTTGTGTCTGTGCAGTACATGTTGAGTGCCCTTCTCGATAAGCATGCTGAAAGTCTGTTGTCAATTTGTTTACAGAGAAATAGCATAGTATTCGGTCAAACAATTTTTCCAACAGTTTAAGAGCTGGCAGCAAGCTGATTGGTCTGCTGTTACAACCAGTAAAGGCCGCTTTACCACTTTTGGGTAGCGGAATAACTTTGGCTTCCCTCCAGGCCTGACGACAAACACCTTTCTCTAGACTCGGATTAAAGATATGACAGACAGCAGTGGCCATAGAGTCAGCTACCATCCTCAGTAGCCTTCCATATAAGTCTTCAATGCCAGGAGGTTTGTCATTATTGATTGATAACAATAATTGTCCACCTGTCCCACACTAATTTTACAAAATTCTAATTTACAATGCTTTTCTTTCATTATTCGTTTTTTTAATGCATGAATACGATGGCTCACTGTTCATTGTTGGCATTTCCTGCTTAAGTTCGCCTAATTTGCCAAAGAAGTAATCATTAAAATAAATGGCAACATCAAATGGTTTTGTGATGAATAAGCCATGTGATTTGATGACAGATTGATCGTTGATATTTGCTTCATAATACAGTTTATTCTTATTGTTAAGTTTAGTGATACAATTTCTCAATTTGCAGTAAATCAGCCAGTCAGATATGCAGCCAGACATATTAGCCACTCCTTTTGCCCCATCTTTTTCAACCATACAGTTTTTCAAATCCTCATCAATCCATGGAGCCTTAATAGTTCTAACAGTCAGTTCCTATGTTTATCAATAATTGTATCAAGTGCATCGTCTGGATGCTCGTTATTAATCACAGCAGCAAATCTTTTCACAGCAAAAATGTTTGTATGATCTCTTATACACTATTTTAGGCCCAGCTTTTGGAACCATGGTTCTCTTAGATATAGCCTAAAAATAATGATGACTGCATCCAATGAGTATGGATAAAGCTTTTTAACAGAATTCTGCAGTATTAGTAAAAATGTGATCAATACATGTGGATGATCTTGTTCCTGTAGTGTTTGTTAACACCATGGTGGGTTGATTAATAACCTGAACCAGATTACAGGTGCTAGTTACAGTGAGAAGCTTCCTCTTGAGAGGACAGATTACATCACATACACTATCAAGCATTCCACGCACATTATTTAGATACTGACTGTTAGTACTTGGTGGCCTATAGCAACACCCGGAAATAATAGGCTTTAGATGAGGCAGGTGAACCTGCAGCCACTGTACATCAATAGAACTTGACATGAGATATTTTCTAAGCATTACTGAGAAATGGCTCTGAATACACAGTGCCTATCGGAAAGTGTTCAGACCCCTTCCCCCTTTGCACATGTTGCTATGTTACAACCTTATTGTAAAATTGATTAAATGTATTGTTTTCCTCATGAATCTACATACAATACCCCACAATGACAAGCAAAAACAGGTTTTTAGAAAGAAAAAAATGTATATACCTTATTTACATAAGTATTCAGACCCTTTACTATGAGACTAGAAATTGAGCTCAGGTGCATCTTGTTTCCATTGATCATCCTTGAGACATTTCTACAACTTGATTGGAGTCCACCTGTGGTAAATTCCCTTGATTGGACATGATTTGGAAAGGCACACACCTGTCTATATAAAGTCACACAGTTGACAGTGCATGTCAGAGAAAGAAAACAAGCCATGAGGTCCAAGGAATTGTCCGTAGAGATCCAAGACAGGATTGTGTCGAGGCACAGATCTGGGGAATGGTACCAAAACATTTCTTCAGCATTGAAGGTCCCCAAGAACACAGTGGTCTCCATCATTCTTAAATGGAAGAGGTTTGGAACCACCAAGACTCTAGAGCTTGTTGGGGAGAAAGGCCTTGGTTAGGGAGGTGACCAAGGACCCAATGGTCACTCTGACAGAGCTCCAGAGTTCCTCTGTGGAGATGGGAGAACCTTCCAGAAGGACAACCACCTCGGTAGTACTCCACCAATCAGGCCTTTATGGTAGAGTGGCCAGATGGAAGCCACTCTTCAGTAAAAGGCACATGAAAGCCCACTTGGTGTTTGCCGAAAGGCACCTTAAGGACTCTCAGACCATGAGAAACAAGATTCTCTGGTCTGAGGAAACCAAGATTTAAGTCTTTGTCCTGAAAGCCAAACATCACGTCTGGAGGAAACCTGGCACCATCCCTACAGTGAAGCTTGGTGGTGGTAGCATCATGCTGTGGGGTTGTTTTTCAGCGGCAGGGACTCGGAGACTAGTCAGGATCGAGGAAAAGATGAACGGAGCAAAGTACAGAGAGATCCTTGATGAAAACCTGCCCCAGAGCACTCAGGACCGCAGACTGGTGGTGAAAGTTCACCTTCCAACAGGACAATGACCCTAAGCACACAGCCAAGACAATGCAGGAGTGGCTTCAGGACTTGAGTGGCCACATTCAGAGACTTGTCCTAAAGCCACTCCTGTGATGTATAGCAACACCTCCCCATAAGCATGTTATATCATTATATTGCTACTGCTGTATCATCAAAGGAATTTTCTCAGAAATTGCTCAAATATGAATGTTATCAGATGATAGTAAGTTATTGATTTCATTAACCTTATTTCTTAGGCTACATATATTATTATGGGCTATATATGGGCTATTTTCAGCCCTTTGCTGGGTAGCTTCTCAGAGATAGACATAATATTGAAAAGAACAACAAAAAAGAACAACAAAGAAATATACATTTAGTTGTCCATTAATCAGTGGATGTGTGTATGCTGCTGGGTTCAAGCTACAGACCCATAGACTTGGCTCTCTCGTCGCTTACAGGCTTTTGGGAGGGAGGGAGGGAGCAAGACCCCTGCTTGTTTCACGTTTGTATACATGGGAAATGACAATGTCTGCTCTGAAACAATAAAAATGCACCATACTGAGTTCAAATCAAATGACATGTTATTGGTCACATACACATACTTAGCAGATGTTATTGCGAGTGTAGCGAAATGCTTGTGTTCCTAGCTCCAGTAATATCTAACAATTCACAACAATACACACAAATCTAAAGTAAAAGAATGGAGTTAAGAAAGATATAAGCATTAGGATGAGCAATGTCAGAGTGGCATTGACTAAAATACAGTAGAATAGAATACAGTATATACATATGAAATGTGTATAGCAGTATGTAAACATCATTAAAGTGACTAGTGTTCCATTATTAACGTAACCAGTGATTCCATGTCTATGTATATAAGGCAGTAGCCTCTAACGTGTAGGGCTGAGTAACCGGGTGGTAGCCGGCTAGTGAAGGCTATTTAACAGTCTGATGGCCTTGAGATAGAAGCTGTTTTTCAGTCTCTCGGTCCCAGCTTTCATGCCACTGTACTGACCTCACCTTCTGGATGGTAGCGGGGTGAACAGGACGTGGCTCGGGTGGTTGATGTCCTTGATAATCTTTTTGGCCTTCTTGTGACATCGGGTGCTGTAGGTGTTCTGGAGGGAAGGCAGTGTAACCCTGGTGATGTGTGGGGCAGACCGCACCACCCTCTGGAGAGCCCTTTGGTTGTGTGCAGTGCAGTTGCCATAACAAGCGATGATACAGCCCAACAGGATGCTCTCAATTGTGCATCTGCATCAGCTTGTGAAGGTGTTAGGGGCCAAGCCAAATTTCTTCAATCACCTGAGGTTGAAGAGGCGTTGTTGCGCCTTCTTCACCACAATGTTTGTGTGGGTGAACCATTTCAGATCGTCTGTGATGTGTACACTGAGGAACTTGAAGCTTTTCACCTTCTCCACTGCGGTCCCGTCGATGTGGATAGGGGCATGCTCTCTCTGCTGTTTCCTGAAGTCCACGATCAGATCCTTTGTTTTGTTGATGTTGAGGGAGAGGTTATTTTCCTGGCACCACTCCGCCAGGGCCCTCACCTCCTCCCTGTAGGCTTTCTCGTCATTGTTGGTAATCATGCCTACAACTGTTGTGTCATCTGCAAACTTGATGACTGAGTTGGAGTCATGCGTGGCCACGCAGTAATGGGTGAACAGGGAGTACAGGAAGGGGCTGAGCATGCACCCTTGTGGGGCCCCTGTGTTGAGGATCAGTGAAGTGGAGGTGTTGTTTCCTACCTTCACCACCTGGGGGTGGCCCGTCAGGAAGTCATGGACCCAGTTGCAGAGGGTGGGGATAAGACCCAGAGCCCCGAGATTAATGATGAACTTGGAGGGTACTATGGTGTTGAAGGCTGAGCTATAGTCAATGAACAGCATTGTTACATAGGTATTCCTCTTGTCCAGAGGGGACAGGGCAGTGTGGATCTATTGGGGCGGTATGCAAATTGAAGTGGGTCTAGAGTGTCAGGTCATGTAGAGGTCCTTAACTAGCCTCTCAAAGCACTTCATGATGACAGAAGTGAGTGCTATGGGGTGATAGTCATTTAGTTCAGTTACCTTTGATTTCTTGGGTACAGGACAAATGTTGGACATATTAAAGCAAGTGGGGACAGCAAATCAAATCAAATTTATTTATATAGCCCTTCTTACATCAGCTGATATATCGAAGTGCTGTACAGAAACCCAGCCTAAAACCCCCAAACAGCAAGCAATGCAGGTGTAGAAGCACGGTGGCTAGGAAAAACTCCCTAGAAAGGCAAAAGCCTAGGAAGAAACCTAGGCTATGAGGGGTGGCCAGTCCTCTTCTGGCTGTGACAGGTGGGGATTATAACAGAACATGGCCAAGATGTTCAAATATTCATAAATGATATGATGATAATCACAGTAGTTGAAGAGGGTGCAACAAGTCAGCACCTCAGGAGTAAATGTCAGTTGGCTTTTCATAGCCGATCATGGAGAGTATCTCTACCGCTCCTGATGTCTCTAGAGAGTTGAAAACAGCAGGTCTGGGACAGGTAGCACGTCCGGTGAACAGGTCAGGGTTCCATAGCCGCAGGCAGAACAGTTGAAACTGGAGCAGCCGCACGGCCAGGTGGACTGGGGACAGCAAGGAGTCATCATGCCAGGTAGTCCTCAGGCATGGTCCAAGTGACACACCCCTCCTAGGGACGGCATGGAAGAGCACCAGTAAGCCGGGGATTAATCAGAATTAGTTGGGTAACATAGATAAGATGTTTTATTTTCATTATACGCTTGTGAGTTACTTCTCATCAGAATGTATCTTGTTGTACTATAGTGGTGGCCATTTGCAGTTATCTGTTCTCTGTCAGGGTTCAGTTACTTGGGCCGCAGAGAGGGGAGTAGTCAAGCTTGTCGTCATGTGTAAACGTATATTTTAAACCATGTGGAAGGGATGATTGATGGGGAACCAATTATCTCTTGGCTACACAATGTCTGTGTGCCAGTCACTCCCTACTTTTCCCATCGGGGAGAGGAGGATGGCAGTGTCTGGAACCATTCTATGTTCCCTCTCTCGTTGCCCTTATCTTGACCTAGAGGCTCACTTTCCTCTCCGTGAGCTTGTCCAGAATTGGTTGTATTTGGGATGGGAGTGTCTAAAATGACAATTGATATATATCATTGGGTGGGGGTAATGTCTTGGTACCATTTTGTACCAAGAACGAGATAAGAGCTTTGTTTAGGAACTGAACGATAATTTATAGCCAACGCTGTCTTGCTAGAGGATACTCCTCTCTGAAGTAAAGTCTTTCTTTGTGTAAGTTCCTAAGACCTGTGGTTTGTCATGTCGTCTAGGGGGGGTGGATCTTCGCTATAAAAGATCCCATTTGCCATTATGTTGACCACTCTCAACTTTTCATTAGAGATACTGAACTGTTGAAAGTCAAAATGCTATTGCAAAAGCTTAATTATTATTAAAGGTGAAGATTAAGCATAACTCTGACTGGTGTGTGATTTGCTCTCTCATCATTTGGTAATTAAGGAAATTTCCACGACAGCCCCTGTAATAGGGTTAGAGGCAGAGAATCCCAGTGGAGAGAGGGGAACCCGGCCAGACAGAGACAGCAAGGGTGGTTCGTTGCCTCAGAGCCTTTCCGTTCACCTTCACACTCCTGGGTCAGACTACACTCAATCAAATGACCCACTGAAGAGATGAGTCTTCAGTAAAGTCTTAAAGGTTGAGACCGAGTCTGTGTCTCTCACATGGGTAGGCAGACCATTCCATAAAAATGAGGCTCTATAGGAGAAAGCCCTGCCTCCAGCTGTTTGCTTAGACATTCTAGGGACAATTAGGAGGCCTGTGTCTTGTGACCGTAGCGTATGTGTAGGTATGTACGGCAGGAACAAATTGGAAATATAGGTAGGAGCAAGCCCATATAATGCTTTGTAGGTTAGCAGTAAAACCTTGAAATCAGCCCTTGCCTTAACAGGAAGCTAGTGTAGGGAGGCTAGCATTGGAGTAATATGATCAAATTTTTTGGTTCTAGTCAGGATTCTAGCAGCCGTATTTAGCACTAACTGAAGTTTATTTAGTGCTTTATCCGGGTAGCCGGAAAGTATAGCATTGCAGTAGTCTAACCTAGAAGTAACAAAAGCATGGATTCATTTTTCTGGATAATGTTTGAACAGAAAGTTTCTGATTTTTGCAATGTTACGTAGATGGAAATAAGCTGTCCTTGAAACAGTCTTGATATGTTCGTCAAAGGAGAGATCAGGGTCCAGAGTAATGCCGAGGTCCTTCACAGTTTTATTTGAGACGACTGTACAACCATTAAGATTAATTGTCAGATTCAACAGAAGATCTCTTTGTTTCTTGGGACCTAGAACAAGCTTCTCTGTTTTGTCCGAGTTTAAAAGTAGAACGTTTGCAGCCATCCACTTCCTTATGTCTGAAACACAGGCTTCTAGCGAGGGCAATGTTGGGGCTTCACCATGTTTCATTGAAATGTACAGCTGTGTGCATCCGCATAGCAGTGAAAGTAAATATTATGTTTTCGAATGACATCACCAAGAGGTAAAATATATAGTGAAAATAGTGGTCCTAAAACGGAGCCTTGAGGAACAGCAAAATTTACAGTTGATTTGTCAGAGGACAAACCATTCACAGAGACAAATTGATATCTTTCTGACAGATAAGATCTAAACCAGGCCAGAACTTGTCCGTGTAGACCAATTTGGGCTTCCAATCTCTCCAAAAGAATGTGGTGAGCGATGGTATCAAAAGCAGCACCAAGGTCTAAGAGCACGAGGACAGATGTAGAGCCTCGGTCTGATGCCATTAAAATGTCATTTACCACCTTCACAAGTGCAGTCTCAGTGCTATAATGGGGTCTAGAACCAGACTGAAGAATTTCGTATACATTGTTTGTCTTCAGAAAGGCAGTGAGTTGCCGCGCAACAGATTTTTCAAACATTTTAGAGAGAAATGGAAGATTCGATATAGGCCGATAGTTTTTTATATTTTCTAGGTCAAGTTTTGTCTTTTTCAAGAGAGGCTTTATTACTGCCACTTTTAGTGAGTTTGGTACACATCCGGTGGATAGAGAGCCATTTATTATGTTCACCATAGGAGGGCCAAGCACAGGAAGCAGCTCTTTCAGTAGTTTAGTTGGAATACGGTCCAGTATGCAGCTTGAAGGTTTAGAGGCCATGATTATTTTCATCATTGTGTCAAGAGATATAGTACTAAAATACTTGAGTGTCTCCCTTGATCCTCGGTCCTGGCACAGTTGTGCAGACTCAGGACAACTGAGCTGTGGAGGAATACGCAGATTTAAAGAGGAGTCCGTAATTTGCTTTCTAATGATCATGATCTTTTCCTCAAAGAAGATCATGAATTCATTACTGCTGAAGTGAAAACCATCCTCTCTTAGGAAATGTTGCTTTTTAGTTAGGTTTGCGACAGTATCAAAAATAAATTTCAGATTGTTCTTATTTTCCTCAATTAAGTTGGAAAAATAGGATGATCGAGCAGCAGTGAGGGCTCTTCGATAGTGCACGGTACTATCCTTCCAAGCTGGTCGGAAGACTTCCAGTTTGGTGTGGCGCCATTTCCGTTCCAATTTTCTGGAAGCTTGCTTCAGAGCTCGGGTATTTTCTGTATACCAGGGAGCTAGTTTCTTATGACAAATGTTTTGAGTTTTTAGGGGTGCAACTGCATCTAAGGTAATGCGCAAGGTTAAATTGAGTTCCTCAGTTAGGTGGTTTACTGATTTTTGACCTCTGACGTCCTTGGGTAGGCAGAGGGAGTCTGGAATGGCATCAAGGAATCTTTGGGTTGTCTGAGAATTTATAGCACGACTTTTGATGCTTTGGTTGGTGTCTGAGCAGATTATTTGTTGCGATCACGACGATCACGGCGACATAAATATATATATTGATTGCAATTATTCCCGAATGAGTGAGCATTCATGTGCAAAGGATTATCGTTTCAATTGTTATAATTATCAACTTTGTAGTGTCTTTTATCTTTCGCGCCCTCCTCAGTCCCTTTGTCTAACAAGCCGCCATGCCGGTTTAGCCCACTAGGGCACATTCCCCTATCATGTCCTTGGAACCATTAGGACAATTATAACTTTGTAATCTGAATATTTTCCTTGGTGCCCCGACTTCCTACTTAATTACATTCACATGTTAGTTTAATCATGTAATAATCATTACAGAGAATTGATTTGATAAAAATGGTTTAATGATGCCAAAGCCGATGTACAAAACAATCTTAAACTTTTTTACTTTGGTTTAGAAGTACCATGAAACCTATAACACCTTAATTTGTCAGGATTAGTTTTTTGGACCTAACTTACTTACCTACTTTTTCCATGTGGTTCCTTCACAGACTCCATGAAATGACCTCTTCCTAAATATTTGGTCAAATGACACATTTTGTGCATGGTTTAGATTTTAGTCATTTAGCAGACACTCTTATCCAGAGCAACTAGTGTTAAAAGTGTCTTGCTCAAGGCCCATTGACAGATTTTTCACCTAGTCACCTTGGAGATTCAAACCAGCGACCTTTCAAACACTTGCTCAGTTCTCTTAACTGCTAGGCTACTTTCCATCACCTCGAAACAAGGGGTGGATCAACTAGCCCTTTGGCTCAACTTACCCCACAGTAGGTGCTCCTTCCAAGTTCTTGAATAGTTTAACATGGCGTGGCATCTGCCATAACCATTCTAAGATGTGTATGTTGGTTTACGCACCATGACTATACACTGCCAAGACAGATGAAAAGAGCTTGGATGATTTGCTAGCTAAAGAACAAGATAACAGAGGCTAAATTGCCTCCCGCCTAATGCTTTATGATAATGCAAGTTTATCTCTCATGAAGAAACAAGAACTCTCATGAATATTTGTGACAGTCATTTGTCTTTTATAGAAATAATGACTGTATGTACACATCATGACAAGGGCCAAGAGTTTTGTTTTAATTGTGTTTGCTTCTTTTAGATGTTAAGATGGCCCCTATATACCAATATTTTCTGTGAACATCGATTGCCTTACACTCTCTAAAAGTACTGGTTGTCCCGAGTCATGTGTGAGAAATCACCCATTAAATAGATGTTTTATTGTCACATACACCAGACAGGTGCAGTGAAATGTGTTGTTTTACACGGTTAGCCATAGTAGTACGGTGCTCCTGAAGCAAATGAGATTTTTCACCTTGTCAGCTCAGTTATTTGAACCAGTGGCATTTTGGTGACTGGCCCAACACGCTAACCACTACGGTACCTGCCTCCTATTGCAAACAAACCTGTATGTTTCACAGACACAGGAAATAGGTTATCCAGACAAAGGAATGATTTCCTCTGCCTGTGACAGACATTAAAATGTCATTTACCACCTTCACAAGTGCAGTCTCAGTGCTATAATGGGGTCTAGAACCAGACTGAAGAATTTCGTATACATTGTTTGTCTTCAGAAAGGCAGTGAGTTGCCGCGCAACAGATTTTTCAAACATTTTAGAGAGAAATGGAAGATTCGATATAGGCCGATAGTTTTTTATATTTTCTAGGTCAAGTTTTGTCTTTTTCAAGAGAGGCTTTATTACTGCCACTTTTAGTGAGTTTGGTACACATCCGGTGGATAGAGAGCCATTTATTATGTTCACCATAGGAGGGCCAAGCACAGGAAGCAGCTCTTTCAGTAGTTTAGTTGGAATACGGTCCAGTATGCAGCTTGAAGGTTTAGAGGCCATGATTATTTTCATCATTGTGTCAAGAGATATAGTACTAAAATACTTGAGTGTCTCCCTTGATCCTCGGTCCTGGCACAGTTGTGCAGACTCAGGACAACTGAGCTGTGGAGGAATACGCAGATTTAAAGAGGAGTCCGTAATTTGCTTTCTAATGATCATGATCTTTTCCTCAAAGAAGATCATGAATTCATTACTGCTGAAGTGAAAACCATCCTCTCTTAGGAAATGTTGCTTTTTAGTTAGGTTTGCGACAGTATCAAAAATAAATTTCAGATTGTTCTTATTTTCCTCAATTAAGTTGGAAAAATAGGATGATCGAGCAGCAGTGAGGGCTCTTCGATAGTGCACGGTACTATCCTTCCAAGCTGGTCGGAAGACTTCCAGTTTGGTGTGGCGCCATTTCCGTTCCAATTTTCTGGAAGCTTGCTTCAGAGCTCGGGTATTTTCTGTATACCAGGGAGCTAGTTTCTTATGACAAATGTTTTGAGTTTTTAGGGGTGCAACTGCATCTAAGGTAATGCGCAAGGTTAAATTGAGTTCCTCAGTTAGGTGGTTTACTGATTTTTGACCTCTGACGTCCTTGGGTAGGCAGAGGGAGTCTGGAATGGCATCAAGGAATCTTTGGGTTGTCTGAGAATTTATAGCACGACTTTTGATGCTTTGGTTGGTGTCTGAGCAGATTATTTGTTGCGATCACGACGATCACGGCGACATAAATATATATATTGATTGCAATTATTCCCGAATGAGTGAGCATTCATGTGCAAAGGATTATCGTTTCAATTGTTATAATTATCAACTTTGTAGTGTCTTTTATCTTTCGCGCCCTCCTCAGTCCCTTTGTCTAACAAGCCGCCATGCCGGTTTAGCCCACTAGGGCACATTCCCCTATCATGTCCTTGGAACCATTAGGACAATTATAACTTTGTAATCTGAATATTTTCCTTGGTGCCCCGACTTCCTACTTAATTACATTCACATGTTAGTTTAATCATGTAATAATCATTACAGAGAATTGATTTGATAAAAATGGTTTAATGATGCCAAAGCCGATGTACAAAACAATCTTAAACTTTTTTACTTTGGTTTAGAAGTACCATGAAACCTATAACACCTTAATTTGTCAGGATTAGTTTTTTGGACCTAACTTACTTACCTACTTTTTCCATGTGGTTCCTTCACAGACTCCATGAAATGACCTCTTCCTAAATATTTGGTCAAATGACACATTTTGTGCATGGTTTAGATTTTAGTCATTTAGCAGACACTCTTATCCAGAGCAACTAGTGTTAAAAGTGTCTTGCTCAAGGCCCATTGACAGATTTTTCACCTAGTCACCTTGGAGATTCAAACCAGCGACCTTTCAAACACTTGCTCAGTTCTCTTAACTGCTAGGCTACTTTCCATCACCTCGAAACAAGGGGTGGATCAACTAGCCCTTTGGCTCAACTTACCCCACAGTAGGTGCTCCTTCCAAGTTCTTGAATAGTTTAACATGGCGTGGCATCTGCCATAACCATTCTAAGATGTGTATGTTGGTTTACGCACCATGACTATACACTGCCAAGACAGATGAAAAGAGCTTGGATGATTTGCTAGCTAAAGAACAAGATAACAGAGGCTAAATTGCCTCCCGCCTAATGCTTTATGATAATGCAAGTTTATCTCTCATGAAGAAACAAGAACTCTCATGAATATTTGTGACAGTCATTTGTCTTTTATAGAAATAATGACTGTATGTACACATCATGACAAGGGCCAAGAGTTTTGTTTTAATTGTGTTTGCTTCTTTTAGATGTTAAGATGGCCCCTATATACCAATATTTTCTGTGAACATCGATTGCCTTACACTCTCTAAAAGTACTGGTTGTCCCGAGTCATGTGTGAGAAATCACCCATTAAATAGATGTTTTATTGTCACATACACCAGACAGGTGCAGTGAAATGTGTTGTTTTACACGGTTAGCCATAGTAGTACGGTGCTCCTGAAGCAAATTAGATTTTTCACCTTGTCAGCTCAGTTATTTGAACCAGTGGCATTTTGGTGACTGGCCCAACACGCTAACCACTACGGTACCTGCCTCCTATTGCAAACAAACCTGTATGTTTCACAGACACAGGAAATAGGTTATCCAGACAAAGGAATGATTTCCTCTGCCTGTGACACTCACATCTGCACTTGCAAAAGTGCATATGAAACGGGTCAGTTTAGCGGATTCAACAATAGTAATTTCTTTGTGATGTTCTCAGGTGGATTTATAGATCTCAACAGGAAAAAATACTACATCATTTAAAAAAATGTAAACAAGACCACTTTGCCCCACTTTTGTTGAATAGGAAAATAATAATACGATTTTTCCTATTTTCATAATATTTTTACTATGTACTTGAGCTTGTGTTCTCAAAAGTGAGTACACCTCAGAAATTTATGAAAAAAATGACCAGAAAGGCGACCTTTCTAAAACTATGCAATATTACCAGTTATTTTTTATGGCCATCTCATGACAAATAATTACAGTTGAGTCTATTAGGCAGAATATTTTTTTTGCCCTATCATTCAAAAGTTGTTGTTTCTTTCACCCCCTATCTTTCTTTAGCTTAAACATAGTTCTGTATGAAATGAAGATGCAGCAGTATATGACATACAGTATGTTTGGCTGTTGCAGTATATGCACAGTAAGAGTTTATGGTCCAGTGGGAATCTCTCATACATTACTGTATAACAGAAATGTTACTCTGGTTGAAACTTAATGAAACTGAATGACTTTGATAATAATTTGTGAAGAGTAAAGTGTGCCTCAAATTAATTGTACATGACCACACAAATAGTGGCTAGGCAGGTAGCCTAGTGGTTAGAGCATTAGAGTGCCATTTGCACACACTGTATATAGACTTTTTCTATTGTGTTATTGACTGTAAGTTTGTGTATTCCATGTGTAACTCTGTGTTGTTGTTTGTGTCGCACTGCTTCACTTTATCTTGGCCAGGTCGCAGTTGTAAATGAGAACTTGTTCTCAACTGGCCTACCTGGTTAAATAAAGGTTAAATAAAAATAAAATAATTGGGCAAGTAACCAAACGGTTGCTGGATCGAATCCCTGAGCTGACAAGGTAAAAATATGTTGTTCTGCCCCTGAGCAATGCAGTTCACCCACTGTTCCCTGAGTGCCATAGATGTTTTAATTGAAAACAATTACACTAATGTACTGAGTTGTTACCCAGAAATGATTTGATATTGAGATTTTAAAAACCCGGCTGCTTTGGACCTGTAAGGTTCCTTGGATAACTTTGCCCGATAAAGAACCGTTGAGTTAAGTGTGGGGTTCTTGATGTGGCATCACGTTTCTTCAAAATTCTGAAAGGTTCTTGAAATGTATGGAAGCCTGCAGATGTGTCCCTTTCATAGCACACAGCAAATTGGCTAGTGTTAACTAGTGTTGATTTTTCAGTGTAATATTTCTAGAGTTGATTCAAGATTCAAATGAACACTGTAAAGAGTTAAATTAACACTCAGTGATGTAAAATAACCCCAGTGTAGGTGTTAATAACCACAATTGAACCAAAACCATGTCCATTGTTATCATATTTCCAAGCATGTTCTATTGCAGGTAGATTTGTTGAATTGTTTGACTTAATATCTATGTTTTTGCATGTACATTGATTGATGAATTAATCTTATGCTGCTCAAATATAAATAACATACATTTTTCTAAACTATTCTAATCTGTTACTTGGACTTATTGCACCCGAAAATGGTTGTTCCAGTTTGGATGTTTAAGGAAGTCTCATAGCTTAGTCTTCCCAACCTCGGCAGTCATTGTGAATGAATGTTATAAAAATGAAAAATGTTGGATATCCCTACTCTGGCTGGATTCCAATTATCCAATTATCCATCACTTTGCAAGCCAGCATAATGTGATTTGCAAGCCTGATGTGGCCTGTAAACTATACTTTTCTGACCACTGTAATAGTGTGAAACTAGGCCCTCAAAAGAAGGCCTTATGAAATATGAATTGTATTGTCTTGAAGAATAACATTTTAATGACAACATATTCACTTAGAATTCCACTTGGTTCCACTTTCATGAATGCAACAACCATGTGTCTCTCACTTGCAAAAACAGTCATGGGTGCTACTGATAACTAAAAAAAATCACTCCAAATGCACCCTGGACAATATGCTTAAAAAGCTACAGGAGGGCTTTTCAATTCCGGTCCTGGAGGGCCAAAACATTTCTGGCTTGGGATTTTTGTATGGTTCTTCAAAGAACCATCCCATTTATGGTTCTTAAGAGACCCTAAAATGGTTCTCCTATGGCATTACTCTTAATAACCTTATTTGTTTCCAACTTTCACCTTTATTTTTAAGTGTAGTTAAAGATAGTTTTAATGCATATTATAAAATCATACAGCAGTTAACTTTAACATTTAGGTTGGCTGATAATTTAGCCAATGGACTGCAAATTATGATACTCAAATTGAGCTTCTTTTGAACTGGAAAATGGTCCTGCATTAAATATGCTGTTGTCTAAATTGATAGCCCGATCGCAGAAGCTCTGCTTCTTGAATTTTTCATGTAGTTTTAAACGGTGTTCTATTAATCTGATATGGCCTGCAAAGACTATTTCACACCCTAGTTCGCAGCAATTGTTCAATTTCATGTAATGTTGTTCAAATCAATGAAGTCATCACACTTCAATTGAGCTTGGTTTGCCGTGACAGAGAGGGAAATTATTTTCTTGTTAGCTGGGTCACCTCAGCTGTCCAGAACACCCACGATGGGGGGGTCATGTACGAGTTTGGGAAACCCTACATTAGAGGAGCACTTCACACTTATTACCACAACATTGAAACTACGTTTATAGGCCTTTAATACACATCATACTGTAAATTCTAAACATCTATTCCGACTACAAAGGCATTCAACAGGTGGTGGTGCACCTGTTGCACACAGAGCAACTGACAAATAGCCCAATGAGAGAGAGAGAGAGAGAGAGAGAGAGAGAGAGAGAGAGAGGGGGGAGGGAGAAGAGAGAGAGAGAGAGAGAAGAGAGAAGAGAGAGAGAGAAGAGAGAGAGAAGAGAGAGAGAGAGAGTGAGAGAGAGACAGAGAGAGAGAAGAGAGAGGGAGAGAGAGAAAAGAGAGAGAGAGAGAGAGAGACAGAGAGAGAGGGAGAGAGAGAGAGATGGAGGGGGCTGTAGATCATGTGTATCGTCCTCATCAGTCTCCACAAGGTTGTCCAACACAAGCATTATTACCAATTATTGAGGGGGAAGTCTGCCAGCGAGTATGGATTTCATACAGGATGGCATGGGGTGAGATGTACTGTATCACTGATCACTGTGGGGCCATACTTGCGAACATTATAACAAGTTTAAGTTCAAGGTTACGTTTAAGCATCAGCCAACTAAAATCGTTGAAGTAGTGTCATGTGATAGAATTCTACATTTTAGCTGGTCCCATCAGATAACCTGGCACACGTTAGCCCTATGCCAACCTCACCAGATGGCAGTGATTATCTCCTGTAACAATTTCCTCATCAGCCTATCAAAGATCAAAGTTTTTCTCCACAAACCAATGGCATTTCTTAAATTAGGTAAATTCCGGCCCAGAGGGATACATTTAAACCTCCGAATTCATGGTTACATTTCAAGTTTTTAGTCATTGTTGTATTTTAATTTATCCAATACTTAACTAGGCAAGTCCATTAAGAACAAATTTGTCCAAGAGGCAAAAGGCCTAATATGGGGGCAGGAAATTACAAACCAAATGTAGGACAAAATGTAGGACATCACGACAAAAGAGCCACCACAACACTACGTAAAGAAATACCTAAGACAACAACACATGTTGTGGCAGCAACACAACATGACAACACAACATGGTACTGTAAATGGATAGAGATCAATTCAAATGTTTCTTACTTAAGTAGCAACACAACATGACATGGTAGCAACTAAACAGTAGCAACTAAACATGGCAGCAGCACAACATGGTAGCAGCACAAACATGGTACAAACATTGCTAGAGATGCATCCTCCTGACTGGTGTTCATTTTTTGTTTTCATAAAAAAAAAATATATATGCTTCTCTGCATCTCTGCTAAACTCTGGGTAAAATATTGAAAGGAATGTGAGTCTTAGTATATTTAGTAATTGATTGATTTTTGAATGTTTAAAAAACTTGTCAACAAGCATGTCAGGTAAGATAGTTAAAAAAGCTAGCTAGTCTAACTTGACTGTTAGCTTGAAATAGCTTCTTGGTAGCTAGTTATGATGTTGGGGGATATATAGGTTGGTCAATATATGAGGTTGGTTGATTTTCATATATATACATACAGATATACACAGTACCAGTCAACATTTCGACATACCTGCTCATTCAAGAGTTTTTCTTTATTTTTTACATTGTTGAAAATAGAAAAATAACACATATGGAATCATGTGGTAACCAAAAAAGTGTTAAAGAAATCCAAAAATATATTTTAAATTTGAGATTCTTCAGAGTAGCCATCCTTTACCTTGATGACAGCTTTGCACAGTCTTGGCATTCACTCAACCAGCTCCATGAGGTAGTCACCTGGAATGCATTTCAATTAACTTCTTATGGCTGCAGGGGCAGTACTGAGTAGCTTGGATGAAAGATGCCCAGAGGTGCCCAGAGTAAACGGCCTGCTCCTCAGTCTCAGTTGCTAATATATGCATATTATTATTGGTATTGGATAGAAAACACTCTGAAGTTTCTAAAACTGTTTGAATAATGTCTGTGAGTATAACAGAACTCATATGGCAGGCAAAAACCTGAGAAGAAATCCAAGCAGGAAGTGAGAAATCTGAGGTTGGTCGATTTTCAACTCAGGCCCTATTGAATTCACATTGGGATATGAATGAAGTTGCTTCCACTAGATGTCAACCGTCTTTAGAAACTTGAATGAGGCTTCTACTGTGTTGTGGGACTGAATAAGAACTGAATGAGTCAGGTTACTGGCAGAGAGCCATTTCCTGGTCACGCGCATTCCACATGATATCGCCCTGCGTTCCGTTGCTCCTGTAGACACAAAGGATTTCTCCGGTTGGAACATTATTGAAGATTTATGATAAAAACATCCTAAAGATTGATTCTATACTTAGTTTGAAATGTTTCTTCGACCTGTAATATAACTTTTTGAAGTTTTTGTCCTAGTAATGCACGAGAGTTTGGATATGTGTACCTAACGCAAACAAAAGTTGGACATAAATAACGGACATTATCGAACAAATCAAGCATTTATTGTGGAACTGCGATTCCTGGGAGTGCATTCTGATGAAGATCATCAATGGTAAGGGAATATTGATCATGTGATTTCTGGTTTCTGTTGACTCCAACATGTTGATTATTTTTCGGAGTGCCATCTCAGATTATTGCATGGTTTGCTTTTTCCGTAACGTTTTAAAAAAATCTGACACCGCGGTTGCATTAAGGAGAGGATTATCTATAATTCCATGCGTATAACTTGTATTATCATCTACATTTATGATGAGTATTTCTGTTGAATCGATGTGGCTATGCAAAATCACTGGATGTTTTTGGAACTAGTGAACATAATGCGCCAATGTAAACTCAGATTTTTGTATATGAACTTTATCAAACAAAACATACATGTATTGTGTAACATGAAGTCCTATGAGTGTCATCCGATGAAGATCATCAAAGGTTAGTGATTAATTTTATCTGTATTTGTGCTTTTTGTGACTCCTTTCTTTGGCTGGTGCTTTCGCTGTAAAGCCTATTTGAAATCGGACACTGTGGTGGGATTAACAACAAGATTACCTTTATAAACGGTATAAGATAAATGTATGTTTGAGGAATATTAATATGTGAGATTTCTGTTGTTTTGAATTTGGCACCCTGCACTTTCACTGGCTGTTGTCATATCATCCCGTTAACGGGATTGCAGCCCTAAGAAGTTTTTAACAGGCATGCCTTAAAAGTTCATTTGTGAAATTTCGTTCCTTCTTAATGTGTTTGAGCCAATCAGTTGTAATGTGACAAGGTAGGGGTAGTATATAGAAAATAGCCCTATTTGGTAAAAGACCAAGTCCATATTATGGAAGAGCAGCTAAAATAAGCAAGGAGAAACAACAGTCCATCATCACTTTAAGACATGAAGGTCAGTCAATGCAGAACATTTGAAGAATTTTGAAAGTTTCGCAGTTGGAAAACCATCAAGTGCTATGATGAAACTGGCTCTCATGAGGCCCGCCACAGGAAAGGAAGACCCGTAGTTACCTCTGCTGCAGAGGATAAGTTCATTAGAGTTACCAGCCTCAGGAATTGGCAATTAAGTTAACTGCACCTCATTGCAGCTCAAATAAATGCAGAGTTCAAGTAACAGACACATCTCAACATCAACTGTTTAGAGGAGACTGCGTGAATCAGGACTTCATGGTCGAATTTCTGCAAAGAAACCATTACTAAAGGACACCAATCAGAAGAAGAATACTTGATTGGGCCAAGAAGCACGAGCAATGGACATTAGACCAGTGGAAATCTGTCCTTTGTTCTGATGAGTCTTTATGAGACGCTGAGTAGGTGATTGGATGATCTCCGCATGTGTGGTTGTCACCGTGAAGCATGGAGGAGGAGGTGTGATGGTGTGGGAAAGCTTTTCTGCTGACACTGTCTGTGATTTATTTAGAATTCAAGGCACACTTAACCAGCATGGCTACCACAGAATTCTACAGCGATACTCCATCCCATCTGGTTTGCGCTTATTAGGACTGGCATTTGTTTTTCAACAGGACAATGACCCAAAACACACCTCCAGGCTGTGTAAGGGCTATTTGACCAAAAATGAGAGTGATGGATTGCTGCATTAGATTACCTGGCCTCCACAATCACCCAACCTCAACCCAATTGAGATGGTTTGGGTAGTTTTGATGTCTTCACTATTATTCTACAATGTAGAAAATAGAAAAAAATTAAGAAAAACCCTTTAATGAGTAAGTGTGTGCAAAGTTTTGACTGGTACTATATATACAGTGCATTCTGAAAGTATACAGAATCATTCTAAAAGGGATGAAAACAAATTCCTCATCAATCTACACAATACCCCATAATGACAAAGTGAAAGCAGGTTTTTTAGAAATGTTTGCAAATGTATTAAAAACAAAAAATATAAATACGTTATTTAAATACTTTTTTATCCAAGATGGTGTAGGAGTACAGACGTGTTTTGTTCGTCCTCTCGTGTACTTTTGTATTTTTCATCCTTTTTTGTATCTCTTTTCCATTTTAAATCAATTATACCTTCTGGTAACCTGCCTCACCCAATGTGATACGGAACCGCTATTTTTGTTTGACCTTATAGCCAGAACCACCTAGCCATCAGAAGCTAGCTATCAGCAGCTAACCAGCTAATTAGCTACAAGCTATTTAATCATTGTTAGCCACTGCTAGCGGCCTTTAACTTCTGCACAGATACCAGCCCTTTTTATAGCCTGGATAATACTTGCCAGCCTACCAGTATCGGACTGTTACTCAAATACAACACCGAATTCCTGCCATAAAACCTGGACCATCACTCCTGATCTTCACAGCTAGCTAGCTGCCACCGAGTGACCCAGTACCAAAGCTAGCCCTGAGCCAGGCCAGGCCCACCTCCCGGCCTACTCAGTTGTTAACCTGGCACTCCACCCAAACACGGCTAGAATCCACTACTCCACCGGATCCTTGCCGTAAGCGCTGGACCTTGGCACCGGATCGCCACTGCTACTGAGTGGCTAGAGCAGCTAACGCCCCTGCCCCGAAGCTAGCACCAGTTAGCCGTGAGCCAGGCACATCTCCCGGAAGGCAAACTAAATTACTACAACTACAATACTTCTTTCGCCATCTGGCTTGGATCCTTTGTTGACACGGCGCCCCGCCGCACCACCACGACTGGTCTGCCGAAGAATACTCCATCCGCTGTGCCTTCAACCGGCCTCTGTCAGACATCGGAGCTACTATTAGCCCATGTCTGCTAACTTTAAACGTTGTGTCGCCCGCGTGCTAGCGTAATAGCGACTACCCTGCGGCTTCCCTGTTCCATCTATTGCTGTCCCCTCGACCCTATGATCACTTGGCTACATATCTGATGCCTGCTGGACTGTCCATTAATCACGGTACTCCATTCTGTTTATTTTTGTTTATCTGTCGGCCCCAGCCGCGAACTCAGGCTCTGTGAGTAGATAACCGACCTTCTCTGCCCATCCATTGCCATTTTACCTGTTGTTGTTGTTGTCTTATCTGATTAGCTGTTGTTGTCTTACCCATTGTTGTCTTAGCTAGCTCTCCCATTCAACACCTGTGATTGCTCTATGCCTCGCTTTATGTCTCTCTCAAATGTCAATATGCCTTGTATACTGTTGTTTAGGTTAGTTATCATTGTTTTAGTTTACATTGGAGCCCCTAGTTCCAATCATCATACCTCTGATACCTCCTTTGTCCCACCACCCACACATTCGGTGACCTCACCCATTATAACCAGCATGTCCAGAGATGCAACCTCTCTTATCTTCACTCAGTGCCTGGGCTTACCTCCGATGTACCCGCACCCCACCATACCCCTGATTGCACATTATACCCTGAATCTATTCTATCACGCCCAGAAATCTTTGTCCCCAACACTCTAGATGACCAGTTTTGATAGCCTTTAGCCGTACCCTCATCCTATTCCTCCTCTGTTCCTCGGGTGATGTGGAGGTAAACCCAGGACCTGCATGTCCCCAGGCACCCTCATTTGTTGACTTTTGGTATCGAAAAAGCCTTGGTTTCATGCATGTTAACATCAGAAGCGTCCTCCCTAAGTTTACTTTACTCACTGCTTTAACACACTCCGCCAACCCTAATGTCCTTGCCGTGTCTGAATCCTGGCTTAGGAAGGATTTCCATACCCAACTACAACATTTTCCATCACGATAGAACTGCCAAAGGGGAAGGAGTTGCGATCTACTGCAGAGATAACCTGCAAAGTTTTGTCATACTTTCCAGGTCTATGCCCAAACAGTTCAAACTTCTAATTTTAAAAATGAATCTCTCCAGAAATTAGTCTCTCATTGTTGCCGCATGTTATCGACCGCCCTCCGCTCCCAGCGTGCCCTTGACACCATATGTGAATTGATCGACCCCCATCTAGCTTCAGAGTTCGTTCTGTTAGGTGACCTAAACTGGGATATGCTTAACAATCCGGCAGTCCTACAATCTAAGATAGATGCCCTCAATCTCACACAAATCATCAAGGAACACACCAGGTAAAACCCTAAATCCGTAAACATGGGTACCCTCATAGACATTATCCTGACCAACTTGCCCTCCAAATACACCTCTGCTGTTTTCAATCAGGATCTTAGCGATCACTGCCTCATTGCCTGTATCCGCTATGGGTCCGCGGTCAAACGACCACCCCTCACCACTGTCAAATGCTCCCTAAACACTTCTGGGAGCAGGCCTTTCTAATCGACCTGGCCCGCGTATCCTGGAAGGATATTGACCTCATCCCGTCAGTCGAGGATGCCTAGTCATTCTTTAAAGTAATTTCCTCACCAACTTAGATAGGCATGCCTCTTTCAAAAAATACAGAACTAAGAACAGATGGTTCACTCCAGACCTGACGGCCCTTGACCAGCACAAAAACATCCTGTGGCGAACTGAAATAGCATCGAATAGTCCCCGCGATACGCAACTGTTCAGGGAAGTTAGGAACCAATACACACAGTCAGTCAGGAAAGCAAAGGCTAGCTTTCTCAAGCAGAAATTTGCATCCTATAGCTCTAACTCCAAAAAGTTTTGGGACACTGTAAAGTCCATGGAGAACAAGAGCACATCCTCCCAGCTGCCCACTGCACTGAGGCTAGGTAACACGGTCACCACCGATAAATTCATGATAATCGAAAATTTCAAGAAGTATTTCTCTATGGCTGGCCTTGCCTTTCTCCTGGCTACTCCAACCCCGACCAACAGCTCCGCCCCCGCAGGCCTGAGTATCCCCAGCTTCTCCTTCACCCAAATCAAGATAGCAGATGTTCTGAAAGAGCTGCAAAACCTGGACCCGTACAAATCAGCTGGGCTAGACAATCTGAACCCTCTCTTTTTAAAACTATCCGCCGCCATTGTTGCAACCCCTATTACCAGCCTGTTCAAACTCTCTTTCGTATCGTAGGAGATCCATAAAGATTGGAATGCTGCCGCGGTCATCCACCTCTTCAAAGGGGGTGACACTCTAGACCCAAACTGTTATAGACCTATATATATCCTTCCCTCTCTAAAGTCTTCGAAAGCCAAGTTAATAAACAGATCACTGACCATTTCGAATCCCACCGTACCTTCTCTGCTGTGCAATCCGGTTTCCGAGCCGGTCACAGGTGCAACTCAGTCACGCTCAAGGTACTAAACGATATCATAACAGCCATGGATAAAAGACAGTACTGTTCAGCTGTCTTCATCGACCTGGCCAAGGCTTTCAACTCTGTCAATCCCTGTATTCTTATCGGCAGACTCAATAGCCTTGTTTTCTCTAATGACTGCCTCGCCTGGCTCACCAACTACTTTGCAGACAGAGTTCAGTGTGTCAAATCGGAGGGCCTGTTGTCCGGACCTCTGGCAGTCTCTATGGGGGTACCACATGGTTCAATTCTCGGACAGACTCTTTTCTCTGTATACATCAATGATGTCGCTCTTGCTGCGTTTGATTCCCTGATCCATCTCTACGCAGAAGACACCATTCTGTCAACTTCTGGCCCTTCCTTGGACACTGTGCTCCAATCGAGCTTCAATGTCATACAACACCCCTTCCGTGGCCTCCAACTGCTCTTAAAAAGCTAGTAAAACCAAATGCATGCTTTTCAACCGTTTGCTGCCCACACCCGCCCGCCCGATTAGCATCACCTCCCTGGACGGTTCTGACCTAGAATATGTGGACAACTATAAATACCTAGGTGTCTGGCAAGACTGTAAACTCTCCTTCCAGACTCATATTAAACATCTCCAATCCAAAATCAAATCTAGAATCGGCTGTCTATTTCGCAACAAAGCCTCCTTCACTCACACCGCCAAACTTACCTTAGTAAAACTATCCTACTGATCCTCGACTGGCGATGTCATCTACAAAATAGCTTCCAATACTCTGGATGCAGTCTATCACAGTGCCATCCATTTTGTTACCAAATCACCTTATACCACCCACCACTGTGACCTGTATGCTCTAGTTGCCTGGCCCTCGCTACAGATTCGTCGCCAGACCCACTGGTTTCAGGACATTTATAAGTCTATGCTAGGTAAAGCTCCGCCTTATCTCAGCTCACTGGTCATGATAACAACACCCACCCGTAGCACACGTTACAGCAGGTATATCTCACTGATCATCCCCAAAGCCAACACCTAATTTGGCCACCTTTCCTTCCAGTTCTCTGCTGCCAGTGACTGGAACGAATTGCAAAAATAGCTGAAGCTGGAGACTTATATTTCCCTCACCAACTTTAAACATCAGCTATCTGAGCAGCTAACCGATCGCTGCAGCTGTACATAGTCCATCTGTAAAAATCCCACAGAATCTACCTACCTCATCCCCATATTGTTTTATTTACTTTTCTGCTCTTTTGCACACCAGTATCTCTACTTGCGCATCATCATCTGCTCATTTATCACTCTTCGCTACTATGGCCCGCACCATGGACGGTTCTGACCTAGAATATGTGGACAACTATAAATACCTAGGTGTCTGGCTAGACTGTAAACTCTCCTTCCAGCCTCATATGAAATGCTAGGCAGGTAACTATAACATCCTTGTATAAACACAGTATCTGTTCAAATCTAAATGTACAAAAATAAAAAGGCGTTGGAGAGTATTACCTACCTCCTCATGCCTTTTGCACACACTGTATATAGACTTTCTTTTTTTTTCTACTGTGTCATTGACTTTTATTTTATTGTCTTATTGGCTTGTTTATTGTTTATTCCATGTGTAACTCTGTGTTGTTGTCTGTGTCATACTGCTTGGCTTTATGTTGGCCAGGTCACAGTTGTAAATGAGAACTTGTTCTCAACTAGCCTACCTGGTTAAATAAAGGTGAAATAAAACAATAAAACACATATTCAGACCCATTGTTATGAGACTTGAAATTGAGCTCAGGTGCCTCCTGTTCACATGGATCCTCCTTGAGATGTTTCTACAACTTGATTGGAGGCCACCTGTGGTACATTTAATTGATTGGACATGATTTGGAAAGGCACACACCTGTCTAGATAAGGTCCCACAGTTGACAGTGCATGTCAGAGCAAATACCAAGCCATGAGGTCGAAGGAATTGTCCATAGAGCTCCAAGACAGGATTGTGTCGAGGAACAGATCTGGGGAATTGTACCAAAACCTTTCTGCAGCATTGAAGGCCGCCAAGAACACAGTGGCCTACATCAGTCTTAAATTTAAGAAGTTTGGAACCACCAGGACTCTACCTAGAGCTGGCCTCCTGGCCAAACTGAGCAATCGGGGGAGAAGGGCCTTGGTCAGGGATGTAACCAAAAACCCGATGGTCACTCTGGCAGAGCTCCAGAGATCCTTTGTGGATATGAGAGAACCTTCCAGAAAGACAACCATTTCTGCTGCACTCCACCAATCAGGTCCCTATGGTAGAATGCCCAGACGGAAGCCACTCCTCAGTAAAAGGCACATGACCGCCCACTTGGAGTTTACCAAAAGGATCCTAAAGGACTCTCAGACCATGAGAAACAAGATTATCTGGTCTGATGAAATCAAGATTGAACTCTTTGGTCTGAATGTCAAGCGTCACGTCTGGAGGAAACCTGGCACCATCCCTACGGTGAAGCATGGTGATGGCAGCATCATGCTGTGGGGATGTTTTTCAGCGGCAGGGACTGGTAGACTCATCAGGATCGAGGGAAGAAGAATGGAGCAAAGTGTAGAGAGATCCTTGATGAAAACCTCCATATTGCTCAGGACCTCAGACTGGGGCGAAGGTTCCCCTTCCAGCAGGACAACACCTCTAATCACACAGCCAAGACAACGCAGGCGTGGCTTCGTGACAAGTCGCTGAATGTCCTTGAGTGGCCCAGCCAGAGCCCAGACTTGAACCTGATTGAACATCTCTGAAGAGATCTGAAAATAGCTGTGCAGCGATGCTCCCCATCCGACCTGACAGAGCTTGAGAGGATCTGCAGAGAACATTGGGAGAAACTCCCCAAATACAGTGGTGACAAGCTCGTAGGTTCATACCCAAGAAGTCTCAAGGCTGTAATCGCTGCCAAAGGTGCTTCAACAAAGTACTAATGAAAGGGGTTTGAATACTTATGTAAATGTAATATTTCTGTTTATTTATACATTTTCTGTTGCAAAAAAACCTAAAACCTGTTTTTGCTTTATCATTATGGGGTATTGTGCGTAGATTGGTGAGGGGGAAAATACAAATTAATCCATTTTTTCTTACATGACAAATCTGCCCTATGGTCGTGACGTCACTGCTACTGTTTATTCATCAATAATACAACAGTTATTCTTGTTTTCAAGGATTATTTGTTTCTCCATAGAAATGATTGGCCTTCCCCTTACTGTCAGCCAAACTTTTGGAGCTGTAGTAAAACTTAGACCAGGGGTCTCCAACATTTTCTAGCATAAGAGCTACTTAAAAAATGTACTACTGTTACAAGCTACTAATTTTGTATAGCTTTTAAATAGGCACATTATTCTCTTCTCCTCTACCCTGCAACTATTACCCTAGTACTTGGTGTAAACGAGATGTGTTTTATGTCAAAATACCTGACAATGTAACGGTAATAAACAGTATTTGGCATGACAGGCCCCATAAAATTATATTTTTCCAGAAAAAGTGAGCTTGCTGTCTTGTAATTTGTTTCCCTCTCTCTTTGCCCAATCATTGCACATGCTAAGACATGCTGACAAATCAGGGCCGCCTTTTTGACACCACAAGATTGAGCTGGAATATTAGAGGAGATTAAGTAGAATTAATACAAATCTGTGCGATGGGGAGAGGCAGTGTTTATCTTTTCCGTTGGAAGCTGCTGAGCATTGCTTAAAAAATCATCCATCTGAGGATTGAAGGGGAATATGGCGGCTGTCAGAGCAGTTGACACTGAGGGTTGTCAGGGAGACAATTTGCAGCTGAAATCAGATGCTTTGGGGCTGGAAGCTTGATAGGCCAGAAGCAGGTGCACGGCTGCTTCAATTTCTCTCTTAGTAGCATAATGAGTTGCTGACCTAGAAGATATACAATGCAAGAACCACAAGAAACATGCAAATTGTAGATCTAATAACTACATTTCTATTTGCAATTACAACGACTAATATAGCCTTCTATTGTAACAATAAGGATACATTTAAATAAAACTAACGCAATTAAAGGGGATCTCTGGGATTGCTCTACGCATTTCTAGACTTTTAAAGTAATTATATACACCCATTGATTCTTGAAGAATCAAACTTATACTGTAGCTAGATACCTCATTAGCTTAGTTCAACTGTCGTATCCCATAGAACCCAAAACAGAGCTTGTTTCACTCCTTTGTTTGTAAACATTGAAATTGTAAACAGTGTATAGCCTCAAAACATAGTTAAAAACTATAATTTTGATATCACAGATGGTCAATCCTTGTATCCATAGCTCTGTCCAAGAATTTGAGAGTCGCAACATTTCTCCAGACTCATCCCAAAGCTTTTTACAAAAAACTGTGGCAGGGCGATCACTTTGTTATTGTTTGAACTGCAGTTGCCCCTTTAAAACCTGTTAGGGCAAGGTGAGACGCCTGCGTCTCACATAGCCTACAGGAAATGGAAATGCGCAACGCCAAATGCTAATAGTACTCGCTAAAACTCAAACTTTCATTAAAACACACATGCAGGGTACTCAATTAAAGCTACACTCGTTGTGAATCGAGCCAACATGTCAGATTTTTTAAATGCTTTTCGGCGAAAGCATGCAATACCAGAAAAAGACGTAAACAAAGGAATTAGCGTAGCCGGCGCTACACAAAACGCAGGAATAAAATATAAAACATTCATTACCTTTGACGAGATTCTTTGTTGGCACTCCTATATGTCCCATAAACATCACAATTGGGTCTTTTTTTCGATTAAATCCGTCCATGTATGCCCAAAATGCCCATTTATGAAGCGAGTCAGATCCAGGAAAAAGCAGCTTTACAAAACGCTACGTCATTTTTTTAAATTAAAAAAGTTGCCGATAAACTTCGACAAAACACTTCAAACTACTTTTATAAGCCTACTTTAGGTATTAGTACACGTTAATAATCGATCAAATTGATCACGGGGCGATCTGTATTCGATAGCAGCAGTTCTTGAAATTAAGCTCCGTTTTCTCTCTCTCAAAAGTTCAAGATGTGTACTTGATGACAGGCAGGGTCTATTTCTCATCTGACCAAGGATTAAAGTCAATGCAAATGACAGTACTGGCGACATCGTGTGGAAGCTGTAGGCATTGCAACCTCATCGCTATCTATTTTCCCTTCCCATTGACAATACAGGCAACTGGCGGAAGGATATCTTTTTAACAGTTTTCCTTGGGCTTTCGCTTGCCCCTCACGCTCTGTTATAGCCACAGACATGATCAGAGTGTTTTCTATCCAACAATACTAATCATATGCATGTGCTATATTCCTGGCATGAGTAGCAGGACGTTGAAAATATGCGCGATTTTTAACAAAATGTTGAAAAAAAAGACCCGAGCTCCAAGAGGTTAAAGGTCAGTTGAGGTTGGTTGACTTCTGTTGGGTCAGTAACCTCATCATACCCTCCTCTGTCTTTTCTGATTGGTTCCCTCAGAATTGGAACTTCATGGGCCAATGGCTGATCCCCATGTCATCTTCCCAGTGACCCTTTTGGGCAAGCACCTAGTGACCTAGTAATAACAACAATACATTTAAATTTCAATACCTTTCAAGTCACCAAAGGAACGGGGAAAAAATAAAGTTCTAAACCGATTCAAACAAAAAAAGTATTGGTTTATATAATTCCTTTCCGTTCTTTTTTTGACAGGCAAGCTAGTTGTTTACATGCGTGATGGACAGACAAGTGTAGCCTAACCTATAGCGCAAGATGCGACTGAAATTTTGTGGGTGGGGAGAGAGCAAGAGAAGGTTGAGGAGGAGGCTTGAAGCGCTGGGCGTCTTGTATTGACATGCGTTATCTGTATTAGGTCCACAGAATTATACCTAGGAGGAACTTTGAATGCCCGTTTAACTTGCTAGCTAACTAACAAGCCTGAGATAGCTAGCTAACAAGCTTCTGTGTGCAGAGTGGAACCAGAATTAAAAACACTTCTTATCTTTTTGTAGTTAATATATCAAATGTGAAAAGTGATAACTAGGCCTATAAGATCCTTAACTAGCATTGAAAAAGTTAATCAATTCTTCTCTAGCTAATAAAAAACCTCTCTCCCTATCTTCTGAATCAAACTTGTAACATCAGTACAGTAGCCTATGCTTCGAAGGGGGAGGGGCAGGTAGCCTAAACACGCACATACACAGGCAAAGATTTTCAGCTTGCAAGCAAACACAAATACATTTCTGAATGACAGAGAGAGGGATTTGTATAGGCTCTTTGTTGTGTTTTGTTGTGGAACTAGAAAAAAATGCCTGGAACATAAAATAACATTATTAACCGGATCCCATGCTATTCCGGAACAGTATGGATCACTTTCGTTCCTGGTTCCGTTTCTGTTCCTTTACATTTTTGGTTATTTTATAGTTTTCGGTTCTGTTCCCTGAACTGGTTCCAACACCTGGTAGCTACAACAAAGCACATGATACTAATAATAAAAAGAAGGCACTAGTGTAGATAACAAATTGTAATGTGTACAATGTGAAAAGCCTCCTACTGTGATACCCTGATCTTTGTGATTGTCTCCACCCCCTCCAGGTGTCGCCCATCTTTCCTATTATCCCCTGTGTATTAATACCTGTGT
The DNA here is from genome assembly GCF_002021735.2 of Oncorhynchus kisutch. NCBI lineage: Eukaryota > Metazoa > Chordata > Actinopteri > Salmoniformes > Salmonidae > Oncorhynchus > Oncorhynchus kisutch. The sequence goes on from NC_034201.2 coordinate 24,182,667, forward strand.
TCTAAGTTTGTTTGTTGCCAGTTCGTCTTGTTTGTCAAGTCAACCAGGATTGTTTTGTCTCAGCTCCTGCTCGGCCAGTCGCTCTTTTTCTCGCCCTCCTGGTTTTGACCCTTGCCTGTCCTGTCTCTGAGCCTGCCTGCCTGACATCTCTGCCTGCCCCTGACCCTGAGCCTGCCTGCCATCCTGTACCTTTGCCCTACCTCTAGATTACACACCTCTGCCTGACCCGACCTTGAGCCTGCCTACCGTCCTGTACCTTTCCCCCACTACTCTGGTTATAGACCCCTGCCTGCCTTGACCTGCCGTTTGCCTGCCCTGCTGTAATAAACATTGTTACTCCGACACAGTCTGCATCTCGGTCTTACCTTCAACCGGATACGTACAGTACAACCATTTTTGTTTTTAGTAATTATATACTCTCTTGTATTTGGTGTCAGATGCATTTTTATTTAGCTTTACTCAGACAGATTTCAAGTAATTATGGTTGGTTAAATTAATGATTTTCCTGTTAGTGTTATTGCCCAACAATGTGCTGTGTCTGCTACTGTATATAGGGCAAATGGTAATGTGTACCACACAGCACGTATTAAGAATATTCATGTTAGAAAATATACAGACACTGCCTCTTGCAACCTTACGATACCCTTGGTCTTTCACTGTGGATTTTAAAAAACAATGAGGTCCATGAAATTGATTTCTTCATCCATGGATATCACAGACTACACAAAACCGAATCATCTGACTTCACCATTATGTCAGGTTATCTGACATGAACCCCAAGGCACATACCAGCTAAATTATTCCAGGTCTGCTGCATGCCAAATAATTGGAATGGACATGTCACGGTATCATATTTCCAAGAGACTGTTCACCACACAGTAAATTAATTCCACCACAGGAGTCATAACAAAATAATTGTATCATAACCTCTCCATCCATCCCATACTGTGTGAATTCCATAAAATGGCCTACGCTTTGTAAAATGTTAACATTTTTTCTAGTGATCTTCATTGATTTCCTTTTCCATTTAAAAGGAAGGTACAGGGATGGTGTTGCATACAATGGTTTCATTCCACTGGACTGAAGGAAGAATTAATTAAATGGTACTAAGCATTACATTAATGCTGTTAAAAATGTATGAGTAAACTCATACAGTTGGATGTCTCCATACCTCATATGTAATGAAGGTTTGTAAAAATAAAGATATCAGATAAATTATGTAATTGATGTTGTCTTACGAGATAAATTGGGTTATGAAAAATTCACAATATTATATCCATCCTATATTGTAGTTGTTTTTTATTCTGTGTCTGCTTGTTGTTTTTTCATGGTTTCCACCTCTGACTTTTTCCGTAGCTAAAGCAATTTTTTTCAGTGATTCAGCAATGGCCTCACCTGACGTCTCACACAATGGACAAGCACAGAGAGGTCAAGAGACAGAGCAGGGCAGTAAGCAAATGTGAAGGACAGAGAGAGGAGAGGAAAGGTTAAGGGCAGCTTAAGCTTCTCAACAACCATCCACTTACAAAACTCACATCTCAGGAGGGTAACCTTGGTGTGTCCAGATAAAGGCATCGGACGAGATGCGGGAGAGGCCAGATTCAGGAGAAATTTGAATTCTGTGCTGAGGTCACATGTGGGCAATAGAGTGGACCCTTACGTGAATAGTAAGCCCTTCCCTTCTCACCGTATTATGTGCTATAAGGAATCAGTGCTTTAAGGAACCATTGGCTCAGAGGAGGCTTCACAGCCCTGTTATCAGTGCCTCATGATGTCATGTTAATGTCTAATTGTGGCAAATTGCATGACATGACAATGTCCTGTTGAATTATTAATTCTTCTCTTCCCATCTCTTCCTATATGTTGTTAGAGTTTGATTATGGTCTTTGGGTTGGCAGTCTGTTTTGTACACTCAGCCTTTATGATAAGCAAAGTGCAATATTGTCTTTGTATTAAGACACTAGACCATTTGAAGGCCCCAAAAATGTAAAGGCTATGAAATTATTATGGAATTACAATGTATTTGAAAGCTTTTTAGATCATCAAAATTTGAGCATTAGCTTGAATATAGTAAATGTCTCTCACGCTGGAAATGTCTTTGATGTCAATGTTTCCTTAGTTGTATATTTCAAATATGACTGTTAATGACTTAGTTACCAAATCCTTTGCATTTCTGTTTGATAAAAGTCTAGGTTAATTAGACCATGTACCTAAAAGCTACAACAAATAGCTCCACAGAGGTAAAATATGTATACCTGCTTTTTGGAGCTACACTCAAATGGGCTAAATAAGACATTAACAGGTATAATATTCTATTACATGTTGAGCCCTGATATGCCTCTATCATGGACACCAGAAGTAGGTACGCTAGCCATAATGAGCTAGTATCATAATGTACTTTTTGGCTTAGCTTGCACTCAGCCCCATTCAAATCAAAGTAACATTTAGCACCAATGTCTTTACTGTCTGGTGTCAACAAAGGCAGCCATTTGCTGAGATGCTCTGAGGCAGGCTAATGGACGATGGACTGCTGGGCTAAACAGGTTGAGGAGAGAACAGGCTCCCCTCCCTGCAAACTGTACTGTGTGTGTGTGTGTGTGTGCGTGTGCGTGTGCGTGTGCGTGTGCGTGTGCATGTGTGTGTGTGTGTGTGTGTGTGTGCGTGCGTGCGTGCGTGCTTGTATGTGAGTCTCCATAGGCCTGAGCATCCAAGAGACCAGCAGAGAGATATCTAATTAAGACAAAGGTTGGCTTAACAGCTCAATTAGCAGCAGTGATTAAGCACTGGGAAGTGGCGGACACACACACACACAAATCATTGGGCTAATACTGTATACAGTAGGGTAGAGTGCTGTGTCACGCATGCATTATCTTAGAACATGAGTCAAGGAAACGCCAGGAATGAGCTTATTAGCCAGCATGTCACCCACAGCAGCACATAATAACACCATCTTGTTTATATTAAAGGGAAAGATCGATGTAAGCTGCAGAATTACAACAACATCCCTTTTCATTCAAATACCTCATTATTTTCACAGAGACAAAATATACTTGAATATGAAAGATATCAGCTAGCTGTGATACTGTATTGGTGTGTGTCTGTCCCAGGATTCTATTCAACAGGTGGGTGATGTTGATGGAGTTAACCAGTAGGGGGCAGAGTCTGATTGGGAAAGTTTGTCAAACACTATTCAAACTTTTCTATGCCTGTACAGCGGTCCCCGTTACCAAAGAACATCAGTCAAGTTTATGACGAAATATGTGCATGTGAGGTAATGTGGATGCAAAGCAGCTGTAACACAGCAAGTCTTTTACTGTTTTTACCCCCCATTGTCCTACTGAACATGCAGAACTTTTCTTTACATTTACCTGGAATGGAATTGCTGCTCTCTATTCAGCACATGGTCTATGCTGTTCTTTGAAATACATTTCTTGTCACAATATATTCTACAGTGAGGAATAAAGACTATAGAGTAACCTGAAGAGTTATTCAATGTTTATAAATGTACAGTACTAGCTGACAGGAAAAATGAAAAATTATTGCGGACAGTCAAGGAAAGTGTACAGTTGTTCCCAATGAAAGATGACTGAATGGTAACGGTGCCTGTGTCTTTAAAATGAAAGGAACTATAAATCAAGCAAGCAAGGTTATTGGAAATGCTATGACAATAACTCATGTACCAGAGACTAATTCCTTCCCTTCCTATGGAGAAATGGGGAAGTTGTAACATGCCACCCTCTAATTGACGATATAAGATCTCTTAACGAATTACAGAAAGTCCTAACACAATGTTGGTCGAAATGCTTTCGGTGTCTGCATCTGCATTCCATGGGGGAACAATATAACTGTTGGACCTTGATCTTTGAATGTAGATTTACTTCTATAATATTAACAATAACAGTGCCTTTAACTTTTGTTTAAAAAAATATAGAATCTGACAATCCAAACATATTAGGAACACCTTTGTAATATTGAGTTGACCCCCTTTTGCCCTCAAAACAGCCTCAATTCGTCGGGGCATGGAGGTGTTGGAAAACACAAGGTGTTGGAAAAGTTCAGAGGGATGCTGGCCCATGTTGACTCCAATGCTTCCCACAGTTGTGTCAAGTTGATTGGATGTTCTTTGGGTGGTGGACCATCCTTGATACACACAGGAAACTGTCGAGCGTGAAAATCCCAGCAGTGTTGCAGTTCTTGACACACTCAAACCGGTGCGCCTGGCACCTACTTCCATGCCCCGTTCAAAGGCACTTAAATCTTTAATCTTGCATATTCACCCTCTGAACAGCGCACATACATAATCCATGCCTCAATTGTCTCAAGGCTTAATTAAAAACTTCTTAGGGCTGCAATACCGTTAACGGGATCGATATGACAACAGCCAGTGAAAGTGCAGGGCGCCAAATTCAAAACAACAGAAATCTCATAATTACAATTCCTCAAACATACATGTATCTTATACCGTTTTAAAGGCAATCTTGTTGTTAATCCCACCACAGTGTCCGAATTCAAATAGGCTTTACAGCGAAAGACCACAAACTATTATGTTAGGTCACCACCAACTCACAGAAAAACCCAGCCATTTTTCCAGCCCAAGAGAGGAGTCACAAAAGGCACAAATAGAGATACAATTATTCACTAACCTTTGATGATCTTCATCAGATGACACTCATAGGACAACATGTTACACAGTACATGTATGTTTTGTTTGATAAAGTTCAAATTTATATTTAAAAAAATCTAAGTATACATTGGTGCGTTACGTTCACTAGTTCCAAAAACATCCGGTGATATTGCAGAGAGCCACATCATTTTACAGAAATACTCATTATAAATGTTGATGAAAATACAATTGTTAGACATGGAAACATAGATATACCTCTCCTTAATGCAACCGCTGTGTCAGATTTTTAAAAAACTTTATGGAAAAAGCAAACCATGCAATAATCTAAGACGGCGCTCAGAAGAAAATAAAACTTATCCGCCATGTTGGAGTCAACAGAAATCAGAAATAACATTATAAATATTCTCTTACCTTTGATGATCTTCATCAGAATGCACTCCCAGGAATCCTAGTTCCCCAATAAATGTTTGATTTGTTTGATAATGTCCATCATTTATGTCCAAGTAGCTACTTTTGTTAGGGCGTTTAGTACACGAATCCAAACGCTCGTGAAGGTCCAGCTGAACGTCGGACGAAAACTTCAAAACGTTATATTACAGGTCGAAGAAACTTGTCAAACTAAGTATAGAATCAATCTTTAGGATGTTGTTATCATAAATCTTCAATAATGTTCCAATGGAGAATTCCATTGTCTGTAGAAAAGCCATGGCTCTCTGCCAGACCACTGACTCAAAGAGCTCTCATCTGGCCCCACATCAGAGTAGAAGCCTCATTCAAGTTTCTAAAGACGGTTGACATCTAGTGGAAGCCTTAGGAAGTGCAACATAACCAATATCCCCCTGTGTATTCAATAGGGGCTGGGTTGAAAATCAACCAACCTCAGATTTCCCACTTCCTGTTTGGATTTCTTCTCAGGGTTTTGCCTGCCATATGAGTTATGCATAAAATGCATATATTAGCAACTGGGACTGAGGAGCAGGCCGTTTACTCTGGGCAACTTTCATCCAAGCTACTCAATACTGCCCCTGCAGCCATTAGAAGTTAAAAAATATTCTTTAACCTGTCTCCTCCCCTTCATCTACATTGATTGAAGGGGATTTAACAGGTTCCATCAATAAGGGATGATAGCCTTCAACTGGATTCACCTGATCAGTCTGTGTCATGGAAAGAGCAGGTGTTGCTAATGTTTTGTACACTCAGTATATGTGTACAATGATAATTGCTTGGGCTATAGGTCAATGGTTCACTGGCAAAGTAAGCCTACCTCTAGCTAACTGCAAAAGTAATGATCTCTGTTGATGTGAAGGACTACAGCCAATCAAAAAGTACATTTATGGCAATACATCCAAAACACTTCAGACTGAACTTCTCAAAGGACAAAGTGTGGTTATAGCCTTTGTTTTGATAAGCACTTTAATAGTTACAGTATTTAGAGGGACACAGTATTGGCTGTTGATAGTAAATCAGCTTGTTTTTAATCATGTATCATTACTTTCCATGGCCGACTAGTCCCAGGAGCCTAAAACTCAGAAATACACACCTACGCACCTACGCACCTACACACCTACAAGCATGCAATCCCGCGCTCCCCCCACCCCGTCCCCTCCCCCAAACACACCCCACACAGACACACACACACAAACACAAAGAGGCTATGCCAGCACACAACACCACCTGGTCTCTGTGATGGGAACCGTCGGCTGGCTCAAAACAAATCATGGAAAAGCTTAGAAGATTTTTCATTAACAAACATGAAGATGCAGCTGGCACCCAGTCAGTTATGCAAGATGTGTCCTCATTTCGAGAGGTGACTCGAGGAGTGGGACAGCTCTGCTGTCGAACTGACATAACGCTTTGGGACACATATAAAATAGTTAATGGCATATTTGAGAAATGAAATTGTCTCTTCCCCCTATAACATTGTCATATTGTGTTGCCTGTTGTTGTGTCTCTGACCTGCTGGGGAAGGGTGTGTTTGGCTGTGGTATGTTGTTTTGCTTTTCAGAGCGTTCCCACACATTTTTATTGGCTTTACTGCAGGCAAAGGAGCCCCTTTGTGTACAGAACAATGTGTACACTGGGGTATATGTTTTTTTTTCCAGATACAGTCAGTTAACTTAAAGTTAGTTCAATCAATTAATAGAAATGTCACATTATCTAATTAAGTAGTAGTTAAGGAGTTGATTGCACTTTTTTTCTTTAATTGATTCCTGTTTATTCTGGAAGGCTCTTAGTAATGTGTACAAGCTGGGAAGCATTTCTATCCATCACTTTTCTAAAAACAGAGCCCATCTATTTACTGCCATAGCTCTAGGATGTTCCTCGACCACCCGCAGTTTGTTTCTAACATCGGACCCTATTTGTGTACAGAAATATAGGACTTTCCATAGTTAGTTTGAACTCTTCTCTTCATCCTGTTTGTTTTTGTCAGGTTGCAATTAGTGCTGAGTGTTTGTCAAGCACCGCGCTTTCACTGCTGAGAAATCCACAGGGAATTCTAACCCAAGTGATGTCAGCTATAAAACCTCTAAGATGGTGTTCATAGGATAGCCTGCATTTACACAATCAGAACAGAACTGTCCATTTAACCCCCTCAAACAAATCCCGCTGTACATCTTGAAACCTTTTAACATCCGAGGGAATGAGAGGGAGTGAGTGATGGAGCTAGCAGCCCTCCCTCTCCATCCCAAGGGCTCGATACGATTGCACAGAAATGTAATTTCCTCTCTGGGTCTCAGGGGACGGATCTCCTTTCACAGACTTGGTTTCCAATTACCAACATTCTCCATTCACAGAGCTGGTTTCCCATTACCAACTTTCTCCTTTCACAGAGCTGGTTTCCCATTACCAACTTTCTCCTTTCACAGAGCCTGTTTCCCATTACCAACATTCTCCTTTCACAGAGCTGGTTTCCCATTACCAACTTTCTCCTTTCACAGAGCTGGTTTCCCATTACAAACTATCTAAAACGGGCTCCTGAGTGGCGCAGCAGTCTAAGGCACTGCATCTCAGTGCTAGAGGCGTCACTACAGACCCTGGTTTCGATTACAGGGTATATCACAACTGGCTGTGTTTGGGACTCCCATAGGGTGGCGCACAATTGGACCAGTGTCGTCCGGGTTAGGGTTTGGCCGTGGTAGGCCATCATTGTAAATAAAAATTTGTTCTTAACAAACTTGCCTAGTTAAATAAAAAAATGTAAAAAAAATATCTAAACTTGCAGCACAGGCTTAGGCCCACAGGGACATATTCAGAGGCCTGCTTTTAGCCTTTGGGGATAAATTGCTTAAATAAAATTGCAACTTCTAGCAGTGTGTGTCTCTTACACCTATTCTACTTGAGGACATCTTTCTGTAGATTAGACTAATTTAGCACTTAGGACTAAGCATGTGTGGCCCAGTCCTGGCCAATGCTGCCGGGCCTCTCAATAAGACATACTGTTGAATCCAAAAATAAAAGCCCAGTGCTGCAGTGCTGTTGTCAACATGACTGGCATGACCTTCCTTCGAGATTAGGTTGCAGGTGTCTAAATTGCCATTTGACAAGAAACAGTGCCATTGATTGCAATTTTTTGGCCTTTGACAATATTCGCGCCATATGTCGCAATCATGCTCCAAGAGCGTCACTTCCCATTTCTAATTGTGTGTCCTCAACATTTGGTGAGTGCGTCTATCTGCTTAATGTGTGTATGATGTATATCTCCCATTGCAGCTCTCCCTCATAGCAATGCCATAGCAATTCTTAACACAGCTAGGCCTATTAGGCATGCATTAAAACAGGTCCGGGTGCTATGCCATGTGCTATTGCAATTCATTTTTGTGAGCTGAATATTATCGTGTCAATAGAGATTGAGAAGGTCATCTGGAGACATTGTCGTCAAGCCTGTACATCATCGCCAGTCAGCAGCTAATGAAGATCTGCTGAATCAGGTTTGGGATATTGGTGCTTCACTATCTCCTACCGTTAGAAGGTTTGAGTTCCTTTGTCGCCACAGATCTGTGGTATCAATCTATGTTAATGTCCTGTTCTCAACATGCTACGCTCTACAGTTCCGTTTATACTGCTTGGCTATCAGAAGATTTTATCACTAGTCCCAGGAAGGCAAGAAGACATTATATTATTAATATAATATGATAACTAATAAATGCCATTTAACAGGCGCTTTTATCCAATACAACTAATAGTCCTGTGTGCATACGTTTTACATTTTATTTATTTATTTTTTATTTTACCTTTATTTAACCAGGTAGGCAAGTTGAGAACAAGTTCTCATTTACAATTGCGACCTGGCCAAGATAAAGCAAAGCAGTTCGACAGATAAAACGACACAGAGTTACACATGGAGTAAAAACAAACATACAGTCAATAATGCAGTATAAACAAGTCTATATACAATGTGAGCAAATGAGGTGAGAAGGGAGGTAAAGGCAAAAAAAGGCCATGATGGCAAAGTAAATACAATATAGCAAGTAAAATACTGGAATGGTAGTTTTGCAATGGAAGAATGTGCAAAGTAGAAATAAAAAAATAATGGGGTGCAAAGGAGCAAAATAAATAAATAAATAAAAATTAAATACAGTTGGGAAAGAGGTGTTGTTTGGGCTAAATTTTAGGTGGGCTATGTACAGGTGCAGTAATCTGTGAGCTGCTCTGACAGTTGGTGCTTAAAGCTAGTGAGGGAGATAAGTGTTTCCAGTTTCAGAGATTTTTGTAGTTCGTTCCAGTCATTGGCAGCAGAGAACTGGAAGGAGAGGCGGCCAAAGAAAGAATTGGTCTTGGGGGTGACTAGAGAGATATACCTGCTGGAGCGTGTGCTACAGGTGGGAGATGCTATGGTGACCAGCGAGCTGAGATAAGGGGGGACTTTACCTAGCAGGGTCTTGTAGATGACATGGAGCCAGTGGGTTTGGCGACGAGTATGAAGCGAGGGCCAGCCAACGAGAGCGTACAGGTCGCAATGGTGGGTAGTATATGGGGCTTTGGTGATAAAACGGATTGCACTGTGATAGACTGCATCCAATTTGTTGAGTAGGGTATTGGAGGCTATTTTGTAAATGACATCGCCAAAGTCGAGGATTGGTAGGATGGTCAGTTTTACAAGGGTATGTTTGGCAGCATGAGTGAAGGATGCTTTGTTGCGAAATAGGAAGCCAATTCTAGATTTAACTTTGGATTGGAGATGTTTGATATGGGTCTGGAAGGAGAGTTTACAGTCTAACCAGACACCTAAGTATTTGTAGTTGTCCACGTATTCTAAGTCAGAGCCGTCCAGAGTAGTGATGTTGGACAGGCGGGTAGGTGCAGGTAGCGATCGGTTGAAGAGCATGCATTTAGTTTTACTTGTATTTAAGAGCAATTGGAGGCCACGGAAGGAGAGTTGTATGGCATTGAAGCTTGCCTGGAGGGTTGTTAACACAGTGTCCAAAGAAGGGCCGGAAGTATACAGAATGGTGTCGTCTGCGTAGAGGTGGATCAGGGACTCACCAGCAGCAAGAGCGACCTCATTGATGTATACAGAGAAGAGAGTCGGTCCAAGAATTGAACCCTGTGGCACCCCCATAGAGACTGCCAGAGGTCCGGACAGCAGACCCTCCGACTTGACACACTGAACTCTATCAGAGAAGTAGTTGGTGAACCAGGCGAGGCAATCATTTGAGAAACCAAGGCTGTCGAGTCTGCCGATGAGGATATGGTGATTGACAGAGTCGAAAGCCTTGGCCAGATCAATGAATACGGCTGCACAGTAATGTTTCTTATCGATGGCGGTTAAGATATCGTTTAGGACCTTGAGCGTGGCTGAGGTGCACCCATGACCAGCTCTGAAACCAGATTGCATAGCAGAGAAGGTATGGTGAGATTCGAAATGGTCGGTAATCTGTTTGTTGACTTGGCTTTCGAAGACCTTAGAAAGGCACGGTAGGATAGATATAGGTCTGTAGCAGTTTGGGTCAAGAGTGTCCCCCCCTTTGAAGAGGGGGATGACCGCAGCTGCTTTCCAATCTTTGGGAATCTCAGACGACACGAAAGAGAGGTTGAACAGGCTAGTAATAGGGGTGGCAACAATTTCGGCAGATAATTTTAGAAAGAAAGGGTCCAGATTGTCTAGCCCGGCTGATTTGTAGGGGTCCAGATTTTGCAGCTCTTTCAGAACATCAGCTGAATGGATTTGGGAGAAGGAGAAATGGGGAAGGCTTGGGCGAGTTGCTGTTGGGGGTGCAGTGCTGTTGTCCGGGGTAGGAGTAGCCAGGTGGAAAGCATGGCCAGCCGTAGAAAAATGCTTATTGAAATTCTCAATTATGGTGGATTTATCAGTGGTGACAGTGTTTCCTATCTTCAGTGCAGTGGGCAGCTGGGAGGAGGTGTTCTTATTCTCCATGGACTTTACAGTGTCCCAGAACTTTTTTGAGTTAGTGTTGCAGGAAGCAAATTTCTGCTTGAAAAAGCTAGCCTTGGCTTTTCTAACTGCCTGTGTATAATGATTTCTAGCTTCCCTGAACAGCTGCATATCACGGGGGCTGTTCGATGCTAATGCAGAACGCCATAGGATGTTTTTGTGTTGGTTAAGGGCAGTCAGGTCTGGGGAGAACCAAGGGCTATATCTGTTCCTGGTTCTAAATTTCTTGAATGGGGCATGTTTATTTAAGATGGTTAGGAAGGCATTTTTTAAAAATATCCAGGCATCCTCTACTGACGGGATGAGATCAATATCCTTCCAGGATACCCCGGCCAGGTCGATTAGAAAGGCCTGCTCGCAGAAGTGTTTCAGGGAGCGTTTTACAGTGATGAGTGGAGGTCGTTTGACCGCTGACCCATTACGGATGCAGGCAATGAGGCAGTGATCGCTGAGATCTTGGTCGAAGACAGCAGAGGTGTATTTAGAGGGGAAGTTGGTTAGGATGATATCTATGAGGGTGCCCGTGTTTAAGGTTTTGGGGAGGTACCTGGTAGGTTCATTGATTATTTGTGTGAGATTGAGGGCATCAAGTTTAGATTGTAGGATGGCTGGGGTGTTAAGCATGTTCCAGTTTAGGTCGCCTAGCAGCACGAACTCTGAAGATAGATGGGGGGCAATCAGTTCACATATGGTGTCCAGAGCACAGCTGGGGGCAGAGGGTGGTCTATAGCAGGCGGCAACGGTGAGAGACTTGTTTTTAGAGAGGTGGATTTTTAAAAGTAGAAGTTCAAATTGTTTGGGTACAGACCTGGATAGTAGGACAGAACTCTGCAGGCTATCTTTGCAGTAGATTGCAACACCGCCCCCTTTGGCAGTTCTATCTTGTCTGAAAATGTTGTAGTTTGGAATTAAAACTTCAGAATTTTTGGTGGTCTTCCTAAGCCAGGATTCAGACACAGCTAGAACATCCGGGTTGGCAGAGTGTGCTAAAGCAGTGAATAGAACAAACTTAGGGAGGAGGCTTCTAATGTTAACATGCATGAAACCAAGGCTATTACGGTTACAGAAGTCGTCAAAAGAGAGCGCCTGGGGAATAGGAGTGGAGCTAGGCACTGCAGGGCCTGGATTCACCTCTACATCGCCAGAGGAACATAGGAGGAGTAGAATAAGGGTACGGCTAAAAGCTATGAGAATTGGTCGTCTAGAACGTCTGGAACATAGAGTAAAAGGAGGTTTCTGGGGGCGATAAAATAGCATCAAGGTATAATGTACAGACAAATGTATGGCAGGATGTGAATACAGTGGAGGTAAACCTAGGTATTGAGTGATGAAGAGAGAGATATTGTCTCTAGAAACATCGTTGAAACCAGGAGATGTCATTGCATGTGTGGGTGGTGGAACTAATAGGTTGGATAAGGTATAGTGAGCAGGACTAGAGGCTCTACAGTGAAATAAGCCAATAAACACTAACCAGAACAGAAATGGACAAGACATATTGACATTAAGGATAGGCATGCTTAGTCGAGTGATCAAAAGGGTCCGGTGAGTGGAGAGGTTGGTTGGTGATTTAGACAGCTAGCCAGGGCATCGGTAGCAAGCTAGCATAGGATGGAGGTCTGTTAGCCACCCCTTACGTTCCGTCAGTAGATTAGTGGGGTTCCGTGTGGTAGAGGGGATTAATCCAAATCACACAACAACAACAAAAATAAAAACAATAGATATAGTTAGAGGCCCAAGAAGAAAATATAATAATAATAATTTAAAAAATAATTTAAAAAAAATAATAATAAAAAAATTGTCCGATTGTCTATTCAGATAGCAGCCGGTAAGACAGCTAACGGTTAGCAGGCCGCAGATGGGCGTTCAGGTAACGTCGCGACGGAGGAGCCGGCCGAATAACTCCTTCGGGTAGATAACGTCGGCAGTCCAGTTGTGAAGGCCCGGTGGGGCTCCGCGAAGGCAGTAAAACGGGTCCGGATAGGTGACTGCAGCCCAGGTGTGATTGATGGAACTCAGGAGTGATTGACGGAGCTTGCTAGCTCCGATGGTCACACGGATAGCAGCTAGCTAGCTGTGAGATCCGGGTATGAATGTCCAGGGACATGGAGAGAAAAATTGGTCCGGTATGTTCCGTTCCGAGCCGCGCTGCGCCGTACAGAACTGGCGATAGATTTTCGAGCTAAAGGATAGCTGATGACCACAAAACGATTTGCCAGTAAAGGAGCTAACTAGCTTCTGAACTAGCTTCTGGATTAGCTTCTGGCTAGTTTCAGGCTAGCTTCTTGGAGTTTCTGGCTAGCTTCTTGGAGGATTACAGATCTGAGGTAAATAATACTTTTTTATAAATATACATTGGTGAGGCGGGTTGCAGGAGAGTGTTTTGAAGATGAGTTGATGGAAAATAAAAATAAAATGTATGTGAAAAAGTTGTAAATATATATATATACAGGACACGACAAGACGAGGACAAAAGACGTCTGAACTGCTATGCCACCTTGGAGACCTCAAGTGGTCCCAGTAATTGAACCCACAATCCTGGCATTGCAAGTACCATGCTCTTGTAACTGCGCTACAGAGGACATCACAGTGAATGTGAAACACTGTAAAGCTGGTGAGAATATATATTTTCTCAGATATAAACTTGAACTGCTTTTTCTACCTCAGTTTCTACCTTACAGTGAAAGTGGTTGAAAGAGAACACCCTTTGAGGATTCTTCCTATAGATCCCCATCTATCTGTTCAAACCAAAATGTTTACAGTATAGACAGGAAGGTCAGAGGCTGGGGTCAAAATGATGAGGGCTCGGCAGTGCTGCAAAAGTCTATGGGGCCACCTGGCCTGGGGCCCAGGGCTGGGCCGCAAGGGAACACAATGGTAGACGGGTAACCAGTCCTAGAATAGCAAACGAGTGACCAAATGTGAAACAGTGAGAGGCGGCAATGCTGACAGTGCAGGTTTCCCACACTTTGAAAAGTTACCCGGTCCAGGGTTTGTCTTTCGTTGTTGCAACTAAATGATTGAAGACTCTTGCGGTGACTAAGCTCAGGCTATCACTGCATATCTCTCTGACCTTTCTCTCCCAAACACTCTAAATGTACCTTTAGCAGTCAAGCAGGGAGGCATTTTCCTTGGTGGTGGTCAATCTCGTGGATAAACGACAACAACTACAACATCCAGAACATTCCTTTATTAACGACTCTGCTCAAATATTCTGAGCACACTGACTGCCAAACAACCAGGCATACTTTGCTTCACTATATCATTTGAAGTACTCAACAACGCTCTATTGTCACAGGCCAAAAAACTACCAGAAACCAGATACATGCCTACCAGTTCAGTAATTAGTAGAGACTTCCTTATTTAACGCAGCATGTCACCAGACCAGGACACACTCTAATGACGTCCCCAAGGCATCCCCATGGCCAGCGCTAGCTAGCTGGGTCTCCTGGTAGAAGGGAACTGTAATTAAAGCCTGGGTCTCTTTCACAGTTCACTCTCTGGCTCCTGTCAGGCCGTCTAATGGCTTCCATATGAGACACTTTAAGAGCGGTGAGTGGGATTAATGTTGGCTGGTCGGAGGGGAAATGGCCATCCTGGGAGTTACCTGTCAGGGCCCCGTGCTGCGGCGAGCCCCTCTTCTCTCCTTAGTCGGTCGCCCCAAAGCGATGGCTGTTGCACAACACCGAGAGGAGAGACGAAGACGGACATCACCGCTAAGGTATGAGGGGGGAGACAGAGGGAGAGAGAGAGAGAGAAAGAGAGAGATGGGACAAAGCAGAGGGAAATTCCCACCAGATGAGGATGGACTCTAGCTGGGCAGTAGGCAGGAGTGATGCATGGCAGTCCCCTTTTCCAGGGGTGACTGGGTTTACAGGAACTATTGCTCTGGTCTATAGTTAGAACCATGTATTCCTGGACTTTTAAGTTTCCTTTTTCCCCACACACTGTGTAATAACATGTTATTACTACAGTAATTACACATATACTACACAGGTTTAAGATCTACTTAACGTGTTACCAGCTCATCTACAACATATTCAAAACACTGAATCAATTGATTTACTCGATTCCTTACAGATGGAGCACATTATAATCAAAGATAACTACTTACTTATTTTTCTGTTAGAGTTCCAGAGAACATCATTGGCATAGCTTACAGCTCCACTTCTGTGGTGTAGCAGAAACAGCTGTGTATGCGTTGCAACTCTGCTGACAGTGTGCCTTGCTCAAGGGCGTCAAAGTAATGTATTCCCAATTAGTCTGTATCCTTTAGGTAAATTCCCTTTCCCCCCCATGATCACCATAATACTGTTTTAAATGAGTGCAGTAAGGTGATTGAAATATTATATTAATGAAGCAAGAGATTGTAGCCACGTGCCATGCCTTCCATATGAAGCAAACATGCTCAAATGGTATGAAAATAATTCTAACAGTAGATGGAGAAACAACAATGAATGAAGAACACAGGGAAAGAGAGGAGAGAAAAAGAGAGAGATCACCTTTCCCTCACTAATTTAGTCCCTTAGGGCATACATGTGCCAAGCATGCATAGAATAAAAACAAACACTGAAATAATCCATAGGAAATAGGAAAGGTAGGGGAACTAACTGAGAGAAAAAGAGGGGGAGAGAGAAAGCGAGAGATAGACACACTTACAATGTGTTAGCTGTCAGCTTCGGTAGCATCACAAAGACAACAGCCAGTTGACAGGCTCTGCTTACCGGAGGTGTTTTGGGCATTCCCTCTCTCCATAGCATACATATCTGCGGGCCTTAGGGAATGTCGGTGCTCTATATGGAGAGCATGGAGATTGACATGTCTGGAAAGTGATGCTAAACCTATGCTTGGCACAAATGCTCCCATCGTTAAAATCACGGCAAGTTTCTGTTTCCCTGTCAATGTGCTTAAGAGAATGCCCTCAGTCACTGGACAGAAAGAGACAGAGAGAGAGTGAGAGAGAGAGAGAGAGAGAGAGAGAGAGAGAGAGAGAGAGAGAGAGAGAGAGGATAAACAAAGCCATAGAAATGTTCTTTGGGAGAGAGAGATTGAAAGAAAAAAAACTGTTCAGCTGAGTTGACTCAAGCTGTCACTGATGTTCAGTGTGTGTCTCTCATAGTATCGATTCCAACCTGGCCTTACGCAGCCATAGAGGCTCATCTGCAAGCTTCGCTCAATTCGTCCTCATCTCAGGGGCAGCTCTGGGTCTACCTATTGTCGGACATAATCGCAACAATTAAATGGATGGAGTTTAAGGCTTATTTGTGTTTAAGTCTGGCTGACTTCGCTCTCCCACAGACTTTAAGGTAGATATGATGATATCTCCCGCTGCCCTGACTGACACTGTGATGGATTTCAAAATAAATCTGTGCTGGAGTTTACTACTACAGTACGGTAATCTCAGGCTCTGTTTATGTGTCTTACCTTTAGACATCTCTTAAAGGTGTATGCTCAATGAAATAGGGGGAAAGCTCCCAAGGTCAAAAGCTCCCAAATCATATTCACGGATACATTTGAATTATCCTGTGTTTACATTATTTGTCTGTAGTGTTGGCTGCTTGCAATTCATCGAAATGTGCAGAAAACGGGCCTTGTGGCATCGAAATGTGCACCAAACAGGCCTTGGGTCCATGTTTAGTCCATATCCAAAATGATATTGAATCATCAAACAACCCAGCCATGGAGAAAAGGAAGAAAATAATGATTTGTGTGTGTGCAACAGTCATTACAACTACACAATTTGTCAGACAGAACATGTAACTACAAGACTGTGAAACCGGATAAAGCATATCCATGTAAAAATACAAATAAAACACAAAGGACTGAGATCCAACTGGGTAGAGAATGTAACCATGGTGACAAGGTAGACACCATACTCTAAATATAATTTCCACACAGCCATTAAAAATGTAATGTTATGACTATAACTAATGTTCCCTAAAGGAGAGAAATGAGGTACAACATATTATGGGGAATCGCATTCTCTTGACTTCGGTTGAAGGATCTACAATCACGCCGGACCAGGCCAATGAAATCTGTGCCTCGCTGAAAGTCCCACCTTCCACATATGATAAAGTGAGGCTCGGATTCATTCCGTCAATTTAATATCACTCTTTACCGAGCCCAGGAACAGGAAGCGCGTCCGTTCCCAATGGGCCACCCGGGTCCCTCATTGAGAAAAATAGATAACAATGCATGTTTTCTCTCGATACCCTGCTGAAAACGTCGTATTCCTGAGAGAGAGGATCCCACCTGGATAAAAGATCTGCACCCGAGTTGAGGCAACCGGGGACATGTGTCACCTAAATCAAAAGCATGTGCGCACTGCTCCCCAGCAATATGGAGCAAGCCAAGGTTAGAAGGGATATAGTCTCTCTCCATCTGTTGATGCACTCCACCACTGATATATTGTCAGTTCTGACCAGCACAAGACAGCCCAAAGGGGTAAGCGCCTGAGCACCACACACTCTGGTTAATTGACATGCAGTGCTCTCCGCATCAGTGTCCATACCCCAGATCGTTTTACCTTCGTACAGCGCACCCCAGCCTCGGTGGGATACAACTCAGCCCATGGGAGCCCCCTGACAATAGCATTGTGTATACTTGATAGCTAGGAGAAAGTGTTCTAAGATTTTTTTTTTATAATGAAAAAGATTTAAAAGCAATACAAATAAAAGTTGTCCAGTAGGCATCTACAGAGGGAGCTAAGAGCTGTGTTTGCATCACACCTTACATGGCAGTCTAAGTTAAATTGCGTGGAAGAGCTCTGTTGTTCCTAAATGCAGAATTTTACTATTTAAATTTGGAATCTTTTGTGTATATATATATTTTTTAACCTTTTTTGAATGGTTGTTGGTGGTGATACATATATTTTTTTGTGTTATGAGAAAAAAAGAACACCGAATGGGCGTCAACACATGACCCTATTGGCTGGATGAGTGAGGTCAAATGACCTGACCTTGATCTCATTGCAGGAAGTCTTCCTCCAATTTCCCATCCACCCAGTCAGAGGCAGCACCCATCCACCACAAGGCCATGGCTCGTAGGCCTGACAGGGACACCCAAAGCAACCGGCTTAGGCTGCGAGATGCGTGCAGGTGAGTGGCTAGCACTCAGCACTGGAAGGGCCGTATCAACAGCAGTCCCAAGGAAACGACATTCATCACAGAAACCATCATCCCCAGCAGGCTTAGGGACGGGTAAAAATGCACTGAGTGACCAATCTGAAATTTGGCTAAGTAGAGCCGGAACCCGGACAACCTCCGTAGGAATAGAAAAGTGTGATTTGTGAGTCGAGACCCATAAAACTGAATGTGCTGAGATGGAGTCAGGCAGCTATTTTTCTGGTTTCTTATGAAGCCTAGAGACTGAATACAGGACAGTAGCATGGATGTGTGTAACACTGCTTGCCCTTTCGACTCCCTGCCACCAGCCAATCGCTGTAATAGTCTGAGGTGCATACTGAGGGCATGTAGGCCTAGAATGGGACACATCCTGTCCCTTTTTGTAATCAGGAATACCGTCTGTACCAGCAGTCCAGGAACCACTCGGATTGCCTGCTTCTGGAGACGGGAGGATATTTCCTCGTGATTCTGCAGAAGTGTGAATACCGTGGAATACGGGATAACAGAGGGCAGCATTAAACATGGACAAGTTTCCAACATAAATTGTGCTTCCATGAGACTGTATAGCCTGCATGAAGCCCGGGCCCCTTTACGGGCAAAGAGGGCTCACACAACAGTTGACATAGTACCCCTTATGCCAAACATGGTGGGCACTGTTGTCAGGTGATTGAAGGAGGTGGTCACACAAGCTCATGCTAAGGCCCCTCGCACTGGGGGTTATCCAAGCCAAGTGCTTGGGGGGCTGCTTCTTCATCAGAGGTGCATTCAAACCCCGTTTCCATCACTCCTTCCAACTCCAGGAACTGAAAATAGGAATGGGGTTGCCATAACGCCGGGGGAAAGCTAATAAGTTCCACTCACCGAAAGTTAAGCATGCTAGTGTTAGAAATTAGATATGTAGACGGGCGAGTCGGTCAAGGATCGATTCAGACAAGGTGGTAAATTGTATGACAAGCGACAGTTTATTCAGAGTGAAGATATCTAGAACAGTGTAATTACGGCTCTCCCACTAGTTCGTACGGAACTGCAGACAAAGAGACCGATACAATCAGTACACCACTTATATATAGAACAGAAAGTAGGTTGATTCTGGAAGATCGGATCTTTGGATTGGTTCAGCTGGGGTGTAGTCTGTAGTCTTCCGCCATTGGCTCAGTTGTCTGTCCGTCATCGTAGAATCCTCTTCGGGCACACAATGTTCAGCTACAAAGGAGATTATGTGTGTGCGCTGGTTTTGGCAATTAGTGTAATGCGGGAGCTATCCTGTAGGGGACCCCACAGGCTCTACTTTGAGTTGTAGCCCTGTATTAACAATAGGTTGGTCACCTGCCTAAGAAATAGCATTTCCCTACAAAACCCTCTCTTCACGTCTCACTAGAGACGTGACACAACCTAACTAGATAAAGACACAAAGAGAAACTTCTCCCAAGGGGACTATGAAATAAGGCACGGTATTAAACAGAAATAGATATATATGTATTACCATCATGTTCTCCATTCAATCCCACTATGTACTAAGTTGGCTACCAGCCACCTAGGAACTTACAACCCTCATTTAACAGAGCGGAGAACAACAGCTCAAAATAAAAGTAAAATGCTTGTCTACATAAGCCAACTTTTTCCCGCAGGAAAAAGTTGTGATTCCCTCTCTTCACATCTCCAAAGAGATGTGACTTAAACTAGGCAAGTCAGGCGGAATGATCCACTTGCATAACACATACATACATCCCCATAAGGCAACAGCAGATATAATGTAAACCTAATAGGCACTCTCCTCCTCATCCTCGAATTCAAGTAGGTCTTTATCCAGCAGAGGAAACATCTGGGAAGGGGAGGAAGGGTCAATAGCTCTAGAGATAACCCTAGTGGTAAGGGAACGGATGCATGGAATGCAACAGCATCCACAGAGAACTAAAATGGCAGCGAACACCGAAATGGATACCAAAATGGAGGACACCAGGGTTTTATATTTACCAAACGCACTCATCCAGGAGTCCCACGTCGAGGTATCCATCCCAGAATGAGATTTCATTTTACCATTATGAGTCCTCAAACCTTCTAGGGCTATGGTCAAGCTACCATCGGAGGCTGTGTTATTAGGGATGAAAGTACAACACTGTTCACCAAACATAGTACAAGCTCCACCTTTCTCCGCCAGTAGCATATCCACTGCAATGCGATTCTGGAATGTCATAAGAGAAGTTGCAGCCAGGCTCTCATGCTCCATACCGTTATCACGCACCTGGCTCCTGTTATCTAACAAAAGACCGCTTGTTCTCGCAACTCCACGCTCTGAATGTGCCCTCCCTTCTGTATTTTTTCCAGCATGAGAAAATCCCCTGGCCCTGACACTTTTAACAATGTTTCAAGTCAGCTATGTTGCATTACACTTACATACATCAACACAAGCCAACAGCAGATAATATTCAATCATATATATGGTAATGGCTATAATGTAAAACACAGGATCCAATAATCCCTCTTTTTCACCCCCCAAAGGGTGTGAACAAAAATTCAGCAATGAATCATATAACAGTTACAAAGTTTAAAATACCTTCATGTCAAAAGAGAACAACAGCTCATTCAAAAACAGAACAAAAGAAAATGGTGTGAAATTTAAGTCCCCCTTTTGACAGCCACAAGGGTGTCACTTAGCAAAAACAGGATAACACTTTATTGTTTATTGACATGTAAGATACAGGATAAAACTTTGGTCATGGAAAACAGAGTAAAGCAAAGCAAAGCATTATTATAAACCATCTGGTCCTCTCAGCTACTCCTATCCTGCACCAGTTGGGCTTCATGCCACCCAGGGACTCGAAACCTTCACAACAGGGAGAACAAACATACTGGAAAGAAAACCTATCATAAAAATGTATAACAAGGAACTGTGGTGGTGTAAGATTTATTCTACTACCTCACCCACAGCATACCATGGGTCATCCTCAGTCAGTCTCATCCTCCCCTGAAAGCATGCTTCAGTATCAGCATCTCCAACTGGAGCATCAAGCAAAGGCATCATCATGCCTGAAGCCTTCACCACATCTGTAACAGACTTCTTAAAACACGGTATGATGCAAGCAGCACAACACATCAATAACAAAAATACAAGAATTAGGGTCAGAAATCCAGTAACCACCATACTAGTGTACTTACCAAAACAGGCTCCCACCCAAGAGAACAGGCCAGACTCCTCCACCCCCGCCATGGTCCTCATCTCAGCAGATAGTGCATCAAGTGCATCAAGTCCACTAAGGGCCTTAGATATACTACCATCTGGACTGGTGTTATTAGGAATATACGTGCAACATTGTTCACCGAACATCTTGCAGACGCCCCCCTGACTGGCAAGAAGCATATCCAAAGCAAGTCTATTCTGTCTGGCAACCCTAGATGTGGCCTCAAACTGTTCAGACCTACCAGTGAGTGCATCACGGGGGTAATTAACAAAACGCTGTTGATCATAGTAGATGTAATGAGTCCATGCAGTCTGCCTTGCATCCACTATGGCTGGACCTACAATCCATCATTCCTACCCAAGACCTGAAACTCATGAGGAACCCCCACTGGCACTCCCAACAGGTTAGTGTGTATGTCAACTACATCCTCTGTCCATGGAGCACTACGTCTATGTCTCCCATGGAATGGAATGTTTTCAGGTCCCCTGGATACAGAACCCAACAGCTGTTCAGCAGTAACATCAACAATGGTCAGTGGAATTATCAAACTGGTCAGAGCACATGTACCTTGCCAGTCTCCTCTAAGAATGGGTCTCAGCACTCTTTTGGGTCCACAGATCCACCACACATCAGCCAGACCACTAGTTTGGTTTAGGCCTGTAACTGGCCAAGTGGAATTATTGGTTATGTTACTACTGCAATCAGCTTCAGGCAATCTCTATAATCAATGCCATTACCTGTACCCGTGATGCAACTGTAATTGCCCCCATATGCCTCAACACCCCAAGGGGCCCGATGAGGAGGTACTGTAGGAGACACAAGGCTCAAAGAGGAACAGAGAGTTGAATTGGGCTGAACCTGGTAAAAACCTCTCAGAATACACAACCACCCCTCTCCTTCTCCTATAGCAAATGGGTGTGTAGCCAGAACAGGTCTAGCATGACCAATGTTTCATGTAACTCATGCAGTCCTTTCTTTTCAGGGTCTTAGCTGTATACCTCATATAAGACAGCCACAAATTGTCCCTACCATCAAAACCAGTCTCAGTGCCTAATTGATCAATAGCTGAATAGTCTCGAACATTAATTACCTGAATGGGATTTTTAACACAGTGGTGGCAGGTTCGGTCCAGGGGTGGTAGAGGAGTGTGTCTGGCCCTGGTTCGTCTGGGACCTCTGGTTTTGGCAGCACCTTAATAGAAAACACACCCATCGTGTCTGTCCCGGTCCTTTGTAGATCCCCTATGCTATAAGGATACCCTCTTCTCCAATCCCAGAACTGTCCCAAGTCGGTTATCATGTAATCCCCATGCGGACACCCTCCCAATTTAATATAATTTCATTTATAATTTTCGTCCACTTGTTCTGTAGACATACATTCAGCACTCCACGGGTCAGAACCTGGAATCCGCTGGTACATCACCATCTATTTCCATCGATTTCTCCAGAGTCCTGGAAATAAGGCCTCATACACAGGGAATTAGACAACAGCCCCATAAAACTAAAACAGTCACACAGGTGAATGTAGCCCATAATACAGTGATCATAATATTTTCCCCATTTTCTGAACATACTATCAAACCCAATTAATCAGAGAAGTATCCACCCCAGAGTTTTCTGTCAACCCGTGAGCCAGGGTGGTCAAACCAGCTGAGGCTTTGGGCACTGATTCGTCCGGAGCTGTGTTATTTGGGATGTCACCCACGATAAGACAGCTCAGACAAACAGCTTCCATGTGAAGCCCCACCCTTTCCCAGAGAACACATCACTTAGCAAGAGCCAGACACATCTTCACTTTTATGAACAAAAACAGGGGTGACAGGACAGGGAGGATTTTCTTCATTCGAGAGATAGCCCCCGGAATTCTGTTAATTCCAGTTCTCCTCTCGAACACTGTTTATTGTTCGACAGTGTCAGTGTGTCTTACCCTCCCGCCGTGCGATATGAATCCGGGTAGCTCTTTCAGCTAGCTGTCACCAGGAGACCTTGGTATGGTCCCCCCAACAAGCCTCTGGGACTGGATTGAGTGACTTCACCTGTAGTTCACCTATAATGCATAAAATGCTGGACATACAGGCTTGGTTAACAAACAGTTTCTCATATGTTTTATCTGATTATATCTTTACCTTCTATGGCCATTTGTTAGCTACATTTTTTTAAATTATTAGTTTCTTATCCAATAGGCCCCATCCTATCCTAGACCACAATTTACCTATTCCCCTTTTGATACCTGGCTCTGCCCAGGTAACAACCTTACCTACTCTAAATAATGACTTAGGTAAGATTAGTATATCATCCTTCTGTTCTGACATTATCATGTAGGAGCGCCCCTTTAATTTTCCACATGTCCAATTCTCCCTTTTGTCTCCACTCAGTGACTGTTATCTACACATTCTGTTATCTTTGCTCATCCTGGCTCCCTTCTAAAACTTCTCCTCTCTGCTCTCCAACCTTCAAGGTCTCTGCAGTGCGGGGGAGGGCTCTTCTGTCTGCCTTTTCCCATGTTTCCACATTTTAACTAAATGTCTCACTGTTTGGCTTTATCTAAACTCATGGATTTTTATTTTTAGAAAAACATGTCTATGGTGGCAATTTCTAAAGTCTTTATATAGGTTAAGTAAACTCCACTATAATTAAGTTACCTTAAAAAATAAATTAAATTTCAAAAAAAACTTTTTAAATCTTTTTATTCATTTCTTAAACAGTATTACCCATGACCACAAATTCATTATTCAAATGGAACCCCCTTGTGGCTGATCAGACCACCCGAGAGAGCCATGAAAGCCGGTCACAGGTTACACCATCCCCCTACATTCGTGTTCCCATACCATATTAGACATATTAAAGAACCCTTTATCCTTAAAATAAAATAAAAATCACTTGTGTAATTAAAACTCATAAAATAAAAAACTCATAAAGGTTCCATATGTGAGCGTGCCTCTTTAAAATATCATGTCTCTGGGAACATGGAAATCCCCTTAACCCAAACATGTACTACATAAACAAAACCTAATAATTATGATAATCCCCTCAAACTCAAATAATTTGTCTCGATGTTTCATGTCTTATTCGTGTTTCTCCAAATTGTCTCCCCAAAATACTTCTTAAATACCCAGCCATTAGACAGACACACACAACTGTGATAAATGTGCATTGTCCCTTTAACATAAAAACCTCAGCCTGCAATCCACTCTGCGGGCCTTTCATTGTTCCCCATAATGAAAACAGATTCTAATGTTAGTATACCTTGACCTCCTGTTTAATTTAAATTTAACACTTTTTCCAACAGTCATGCACACCCCCTCAATATTCTATGTTATAACTCTCATCAGCAAGCCTGCGACTTTTTCAACATTCTCACCGGTACCAGCTCCAACTGAAATACCTAATGTACCACACTCGCTTGGTCCCCGACCTCATTCATACCGATATTAGTCCCCGACTGAATATCAAGCGTATTTCATGCACAGGATTTGAGTCTCACAAATCTTCATTTACGCCAGTAAGCAGACCAGTGGGAGACGCAATGGCCCCGCCTTCTGTTCATTCTCTGTTTGGTCCCTTGGTTCTTAAATACATGGCTTTTATTTCTTTCAACTTCCTTGTCTCTGGCCTCCTGCAACGTCCCTCTCAACTCACATTCCATTGTTTTCAGCTGGGCCCCTGTTGGCGGCCCCCCTCCTAGATAACCTGCTTGTGTCCATTTTAACTTCAATCCCTCCCAAACTTTCTTTATAGGCTTCCATCGTTCCTTTCCCCCTGATCTATATTCTATTTTTTGTTCTAGGAACTCATTAAACCTCAGCTTTGGAGTATTGGGGGTCGCCATTGTGAATTTGCTTTAAACGTAATTTAATTTAATTCAATCGGAATTTAATCGTAGTTTTAATCGAAATTCTCTCCTTCTATCTGAATATAGTTAGCATATACTTCGCCCGACGTTGATTAATACCCACGATGTATTCGAAGAGACACTATTGCTCGTACTCTGCCTTATCTCAGAGCTTCTCCTTCATATATTCAGGTTGAGAAAAAACGCATTGGTTTGTATAGCATTATGGAGCGCACAACCAAGGGATCTATTCGACTATTTAGTCTCAATATTTAAATATTATATTCAGATATTATTTCAATTATACATCAGTCATTTCGTTCCTGATTATACATTTAACACAGGTACATAGGTACATACAATATAGAAGTTTCGGATTTATCCAATATCCCTTATTATAATTCTATCTCTCTCCCTCTATCTAACCACCAACAATCTTAATGGAAACAATTACAACCACATTGCATTTTAATATAAACAGTTACAAATAGACAAAACAAGACAAAACAACACGTTATATCTCTGACCCCTGAAAGCCGATCCTTATCAGTGAATTTATATCAGACTGAGCCGTCCCGGGTCGCGGGACAAAATTACAATTTATCCCCTCGGCGCCAGATTTAATGAATAGTAATTAACTACCCCCTTACTGATCTCTATTCCTGATCCCTATCGAGCTGACCCCTATCAGAATTATTACACATGTCCGACCCCTATCGGTGAATCTCTATCAGACTGAGCCGTACCGGGTCGCGGGACAAAATTACAATTTATCCCCTCGGCGCCAGATTTAATGAATAGTAATTAACTATCCCCTTACTGATCTCTATTCCCGACCCCTATCGGAACTATCCAGGCCTTAAAAGTGATCACTCATCATTGAAAGCTAGCAGACTGTGCTGACCGGGTCACGGGTCACAAAATTACAATTTGTCCCCTCGGCTCCAGATTTAATGAATAGTAATTAGCTATCCCCTTACTGATATCTCATCAATGATTTATATCACACCGGCCGTCGCCGGTTCGTTATTACATATGTTCACTACACTGTTCTTTCGACTCGTCAGCAAATTATAAATTTACACAAGAATTCATACTTACTCTGAAAAACTGATCAAAATCTGGACAGACTATACGACAATATGCAAAGTTTGATTTAACAGGCTTTGCTTACCTTTTTATGGTGCACCTTGAGATCAGTTTCCCGAGTTGAGCAGAATTGTTGTCCTCCCCCGAAAGTGTTCACCCGTCCTCCGTGAACCGTCCTTTCACCAACTCGCCCTCTCACACCCAAATCAACTCACTTCGACTGGATCGTTAGTAAACTATCCTCTGCCTACCAAGTTCTGTTAGAAATTAGATATGTAGACGGGCGAGTCGGTCAAGGATCGATTCAGACAAGGTGGTAAATTGTATGACAAGCGACAGTTTATTCAGAGTGAAGATATCTAGAACAGCGTAATTACGGCTCTCCCGCTAGTTCGTACGGAACTGCAGACAAAGAGACCGATACAATCAGTACACCACTTATATATAGAACAGAAAGTAGGTTGATTCTGGAAGATCAGATCTTTGGATTGGTTCAGCTGGGGTGTAGTCTGTAGTCTTCCGCCATTGGCTCAGTTGTCTGTCCGTCATCGTAGAATCCTCTTCGGGCACACAATGTTCAGCTACAAAGGAGATTATGTGTGTGCGCTGGTTTTGGCAATTAGTGTAATGCGGGAGCTATCCTGTAGGGGACCCCACAGGCTCTACTTTGAGTTGTAGCCCTGTATTAACAATAGGTTGCTCACCTGCATAAGAAATAGCATTTCTCTACACTAGCCAAAGTTAGCCAGGAGGCTTTTTAGCATAAGCTAGGCTAGCCTCTTTGACCGCATCACGGTCTGTTTAGAATAGTCAAGCGACTTAACACTACATATACCAAACAAGAGAGCTACCGCAGCAACTCTTCCGTGGGGAGGCAAGAATAGCTAGTAATACCTATCTTGCCTCTGCGAGTTAGCCAACCTGGCAAGTATGCTATGCAGCACTAGTTTACCTAGCCCAGTCTTGAAAGTCCACGTAGGACCAGATCCCCGAGGTGGGACCGAACCCTTCATCAACAAGTCTTGGAAGAAAGGCAAGCGTTGATTGACAGGCAGACACAGGCAGCGGGGGGTATCCACTGAACCTGGCCACCCTGTCTCTTTGGGTAGCCTTCTGTAACCAGCGACAGAGCACACAGTAGCTGGGTTGGGTACAGGCAGTCACCCCATACCCCACGCCCAGGCAGACAAGACAGTTTCTCTGACCACCCAATCAATCTCCGCTTCCTGCAGCTCGGTCCCAGCCGAGGTATCAGCATCCAGGAAAGGAAAGTCTCCATCAGTAATTCCAAGCTTCCTCAAGAATACGACACATCTGTCCAAGGAGTTTGTACGCAGTACGTGGCAATGCGCACATGGACTGGGTAGAGCGAGGGCCGCCTGAGCGCCGGGATAAACTAAACATAGATCATGAGTATCTTTCAGAGAAATACTATAACTGCATGACTGGGGGAATGATCACAACACCGAACTCGGCTTAGCCATCATCTTCTCGTCGCTTTCTTAACCATCTTACTCATTGCACCAGAAAACTGAAGAATAACTCATTGGTTGTGATAGAAAACTTATGAGAACAAATACAACCTTTAGCACACAATGTCCAGGGCGTGAACAGGCTCTACCATTATGGACAGTTTAGTTGGCTCAACGTAAGAGAGTCTCGTTTTTCAATTTCAGTTTGTTTTAGTAGTGTGAATCATTCCTGTTCACACCCAGGTGAAGAGCGGTGTAACGGCTCTTGTCGGAATGATGAGACCAAGGCGCAGCGTTCCTTGAGTTCCACATAATATTTATTACTGAAGTGAAACTTCAGACAAAACAAAACAATAAAGAAAACAACGACCGAACAGCTTCCTTGTGCAAACTAACTGTACACAAACGAAGAACAAGATCCCACACAGAAGGAGGGAAAAAAGCTACCTAAGTATGATTCCCAATCAGAGACAACGATAGACAGCTGTCCCTGATTGAGAACCATACCTGGCCAAACACAAAGAAATAGAAAACATGGAAACATGAACATAGAATGCCCACCCAAATCACACCCTGACCAAACCAGCAAAACAGTTCCTGACAGGAGGGCGACTCTGGCAGCTCCCGACAGGAGGGCGACTCTGGCAGCTCCCGACAGGAGGGCGACTCTGGTAGCTCCCGACAGGAGGACGACTCTGGCAGCTCCGGACAGGAGGGCGACTCTGGCAGCTCCGGACAGGAGGGCGACTCTGGCAGCTCCGGACAGGAGGGCGACTCTGGCAGCTCCGGACAGGAGGGCGACTCTGGCAGCTCCGGACAGGAGGGCGAACCTGGAGGGAGGAGACGGAGAGACAGCCTGGTGCGTGGGGCTGCCTCTCGTGCCTGCTGCGCTGCCTTGCCTCATATGATGCCCTCTCATGCTGGGGAATATCGCCGCCCCAAGGAAGAGCTGGAGGCAGCTAAAGTGGAGAGGCGGCGATATTCCCCAGCCTGTCTCCAGGGTCCCTGTCCGTCTAAAATCTCCTCCCATGTCCAGGAGTCCAGGAAACGCTGCTTGGTCTCTTTGTGGTGGGATCTTCTGTATCGGCTGTCGTCGGAAGGATGCGACCAAGGCGCAGCGTTCCTTGAGTTCCACATAATATTTATTACTGAAGTGAAACTTTAGACAAAACAAAACAAGAAAGAAAACAACGACCGAACAGCTTCCTTGTGCAAACTAACTGTACACAAACGAAGAACAAGATCCCACACAGAAGGAGGGAAAAAAGCTACCTAAATAGACAGCTGTTCCTGATTGAGAACCATACCTGGCCAAACACAAAGAAATAGAAAACATGAAAATATAATGCCCACCCAAATCACACCCTGACCAAACCAAAAATACAGACATAAAAAGCTCTCTACGGTCACGGCGTGACAAGTGGAATAATTGAAAGAATGGATCCGAGTCTCACGCTTATCACCTGTGGAAGGCTGGGGTTCCATCGAGGCGCGGATTTCATTGGCCTTTTCAGGCGTGATTGTAGATCCTTCAACCGAAGTTGCAAGAGTGTGACTCTCCATAGTATGTTGTACAGAAGTTGTCTGACTGAAAGGGAATCCAAACCCTGCTGAGCAAGTGCATCCATTATTTTAGAGAGGGCATGAAAAAGGCTACATGAGGATGGTGGAGGGGTGGTCCGGAGAGGGGTGCATAAGTTAGATTTTTATTTTTTTAAACACCTGAAACAGCTTTTTCCTGCATTCATTAATAATTATGCCTAATTCTATGAAATATGCATTTTTTTCTGCACAGGTTATCTTAGCTAAGATAGTTAGACAAGTTACTTTAACTTGATTGAGAGCCTTAAATGGCTTGATAGCTAAGTATGAGGTTGGGAGATTAGGAACCTATCTAGCTGGCTAACTAAAGCCAACTTCATAAAATTGCTACGTGGCTAGTATTAGAAAGAAACAACAAAACATTACATTTTTATTTATTCATCAAGAAGGAGTCAATAGGCTATATAGCTTGATCAAATGAATTTACAAACACAGCTCCTGACCATCACCGGCAGCTAATATCAAATGTAAAGCTGTGTGTGTCACTCTACAGTCATGGCCAAAAGATTTGAGAATGACATAAATATAAATTTTTCGCATAGTCTGCTGCCTCAGTTTGTATAATGGCAATTTGCATATACTTCAGAATGTTATGAAGAGTGATCAGATGAATTGCAAAGTCCCTCTGCCATGCAAATGAACTGAATCCTCAAAAAACATTTCCACTGCATTTCAGCCCTGCCACAAAAGGACCAGGTGACATCATGTCAGTGATTCTCTCGTTAACACAGGTGTGAGTGTTGACGAGGACAAGGCTGGAGATCACTCTGTCATGCTGACTGAGTTCGAATAACAGACTGGAATTTTCAAAAGGAGGGTGGTGCTTGGAATCATTATTCATTCCTCATTCAATCATGGTTACCTACAAGGAAACACGTGCCATCATCATTGCTTTGCACAGAAAGAGCTTCACAGGCAAGGATATTGCTGCCAGTAAGATTGCACCTAAATCAACCATTTATCGGATCATCAAGAACTTCAAGGAGAACGGTTAAATTGTTGTGAAGAAGGCTTCCAGCAAGCGCCAGCAACGTCTCCTAAAGTTGATTCAGCTGCGGGATCGGGATCGGCACCACCAGTACAGAACTGCACGCACAGTGAGGCGAAGACTTTTGGAGGATGGCCTGGTGTCAAGAAGGACAGCAAAGAAGCCACTTCTCTCCAGGAAAAACATCAGGGACAGAATGATATTCTGCAAAAGGTACAGGGATTGGACTGCTGAGGACTGGGGTAAAGTCATTTTCTCTGATGAATCCTCTTTCCGATTGTTTGGGGCATCCGGAAAAAAGCTTGTCTGGAGAAGACAAGGTGAGCGCTACCATCAGTCCTGTGTCATGCCAACAGTAAAGCATCCTGAGACCATTCATGTGTGGGGTTGGGCTCACTCACAATTTTGCCAAGGGAGTGGGCTCACTCACAATTTTGCCTAAGAACACAGCCATGAATAAAGAATGGTACCAACGTATCCTCCGAGAGCAACTTCTCCCAACCATCCGTGAACAGTTTGGTGATGAACAATGCCTTTTCCAGCATGATGGAGCACCTTGCCATAAGCCAAAAGTGATAACTAAGTGGCTCGGGGAACAAAGCATCAATATTTTGGGTCCATGGCCAGGAAACTCCCCAGACCTTAATCCCATTGAGAACTTGTGGTCAATCCTCAAGAGGCGGGTGGACAAACAAAAACCCACAAATTCTGACAAACTCCAAGCATTGATTATGCAAGAATGGGCCGCCATCAGTCAGGATGTGGCTCAGAAGTTATCCAGCATGCCAGGGCAGATTGCATAGGTCTTGAAAAAGAAGGGTCAACACTGCAAATATTGACTCTTTGCATCAACTTCATGTAATTGTCAATAAAAGCCTTTGACACTTATGAAATGCTTGTAATTATACTTCAGTATCCATAGTAACATCTGACAAAAATATCTAAAGACACTGAAGCAGCAAACTTTGTGAAAATTAATATTTGTGTCATTCGAGCTTTGAGGTCATGTGATAAAAGATGCATCTGTTGGCTGGCAACAATCAAACAGCTTGGCTTAGTTCATGTCAGATACCTCCTGGGTAACAATCTCACCTCCTGGATGTGCAGCCTATTTAATCATTTTGCCTCTGAACGCTGGTTTACCAACATGTACCACATCTTTAATATCGCCATGTAATAAATCCATTTGCAACCAAGCTTTTGCATAGTACTACAAGACCAGAGAGCAGCAAAGGAGATGACCCAAAGAGAGAGAGCGAAGAGAACACATTCCCATTAATCATGGTTTATTCCATCCCTTCAAATGAACACAGGGCAAAATCTCAGGAGGAGGCTATTATCAGCCAAATTCATTCTTGCCATTTTCAACATTTCTACAGTGTTGCACATACCTAGACAGTAAGACAGTCTTTTCAAGCAAGTGAATTACAAAATATAGGTATATATCTACCACTGATAAAACCAGTGAGGTATAGCTTGCTCATGGAAAACGCTTAATATGCCCAGTTAAGTTTTTTGTGAGTGTTTTCAAATCCAAGGTCAGCAGCCTGTTTCTCCTTTAACATACCAAACACATGTTTACACACACCCAGTTACGCAAACACACACACATGCACACAGATCTGGCCTAGTCATTATTAAAATAGGCCAGCATTCCCCATGTACACACAGAGCCTGGAGGGCAGATCGTTGAGCATTTGGCCTCACCTATACATCCTGTATGTTGACTCTGAACAGATGTGACATATACACACTTTACAGATCTCGGTGGGCGTGAAGGTTGGCAGAGCGGTTTCAGATGTCTTACACTCCTCCAACCCCATCAAACAGCCCTTCCTTGCCAGGGTTCCCTGTTCAACATCTACCCCTCAGAAGGATCCCACACAACCACCAGCTGAAAGAAAACGAGCAGCAATAAAGAGCTTCTGGTCATCAGAACAGTGAAACTATTCTCGATTTGGATGCAGATTTCTACTTCCATGAGTCAGTGGCACAGGACATATGGCTTACCCTGAACCAGACCTTAATCCCTGACACTCGGAAGAGAAAAAGATGGCGATATAGAGGCCGACATGTAGGTACCCTGATGAAGCTATGGCGGAGAGTAAATAATCCGCCTTTACACTCCGTTCTATTGCCAAATGTACAATCACTGGCGAACAAATTTGACAAGCTCCCCTCAAGACTATCCTGTCAACGGGACCGGAAGAACTGTAATATCTTCTGTTTTTTGGAAACTTGTCTGAGCGAGGACGTAGATAATATTCTAGCTGGTTTTTCTATTCATCGGCAGAACAGAACGGCAGCGTCGGGTAAGGTCAAGGGCGGTGGTATGTGTCTCTGTTATTAACAACACCTGGTGCATGATCTCTAATATTAAGTAAGTCAAGGTTCTGCTCACCTGAGTTAGAATATCGCAGTAGACAATACTATTTACCAAGAGAGATTAATTTATATTCTTGTAGCTGTATATTTACCACCATAAACTGATTCTGTGACTAAAAACAAACAATGAAAATGTTCATCCAGAGGCACCACTCCTAGTGGCCAGGAGATTTTAATGCAGGAAAACTGAAAGCCGCCTTACCTCATTTCCACCAGCATGTCACCTGTGCAACTAGAGGCGAAAAAACTCTAGATCACCTTTACTCAACACACAAAGACACATAAGAAGCTCTCTCAATTTGGCAAATATGACCATAACTCTATACTCCTGATTCCTGCTTACAAGCAAAAACTCAAACAGGAAGTGGTCCAATGAAGCAGATGCTAAGTTACAGGACTGTTTCGCTAGCACAGACTGGAATATGTTCCGGGACTCATCCAATGGCATTGAGGAGTTTACCACATCAGTCACCAGCTGCATTAATAAGTGCATCGACAACGTCATCCCCACAGTGACGGTATGTACGAAGCCATGGATTACAGGCAATGTCCGCACTGAGCTAATGGCTAGAGCTGCCGCTTTCAACGAGCCGGACACTAACTCATACGCATGTAAGAAATCCTGCTACACCCTCCGACGAACCATCAATCAGGCAAAGTGCCAATACAGTACTAAGATCAAATCAAACGTTCACAAGGCCAGAGGGCCAGAAGGATTACCAGGAGGCGTACTCTGAGCATGCGCTGACCAGCTGGCAAGTGTCTTCGCTGACATTTTCAACCTGACCCAGTCTGTAATACCTACAAGCAGACCACCAAGTCCCTGGCCCAATAATGCCAAGCTAACCTGTCTAAATGATTATTGCCCCATAGAACTCACATCTGTAGCCATGAAATGCTTTGAAAGGATGGTCATGGCCCACATCAACATCATCATCCCAGACACCCTGGACCCACTTCAAGTCGCATACTGCCCCAACATTATTGCACTCCACACTGCACTTTCTCACTTGGACACCTACAGTGCCTTCAGAAAGTATTCACACCCCTTGACTTTGTCAAAATGTTGTTGTGTTACTGCCTCAATTTAAACTGACATGTTTTATCACTGGCCTACACACAATACCCCATAATGTCAAAGTGGAATTATGTTTTTCGAAATTTTTACAAATTAATAAACAATGAAAAGCTGAAATGTATTGAGTCAGTAAGTATTCAACCCCTTTCTTATGGAAAGCCTAAATACGTTCAGGAGTAAGAAATTGTTAAACAAGTCACATAATGAATTGCATGGACTCACTCTGTGTGCAATAATAGTGTTTAACATGATTTTTTGAATGATTACCTCAACTCTGTATCACACACATCAGTTTGGTCTCATAGACACTCAAATTAATATGATATGTTACATTTGATATGGTTACATAAAAGGAAAAAAAAAAGGAGGGTGGTGGTCGGCATGGGTGGGTAAGCTTATAAAGCAAACGTCTAGCAACCCAAAGGTTGCATGTTCGAATCGCAACACGGACAACTTTAGCAACTTTTCAACTACTTACTACTGTTTTGCTACTTTGCAACTACTTAGCATGTTATCTAACCCTTCCCTTAACCATAACCCCAACCTTAACCCTTTTAGCGAACCCTTCCCCTAACCCTTACCTTAACCCTTTTAGCGAACCCTTCCCCTAACCCTTACCTTAACCCTTTTAGCGAACCCTTCCCCTAACCTTAACCCTTTTAGCGAACCCTTCCCCTAACCCTTACCTTAACCCTTTTAGCGAACCCTTCCCCTTCCCCTTACCTTAACCCTTTTAGCGAACCCTTCCCCTTACCTTAACCCTTTTAGCGAACCCTTCCCCTTACCTTAACCCTTTTAGCGAACCCTTCCCCTAACCTTAACCCTTTTAGCGAACCCTTCCCCTAACCTTAACCGTTTTAGTGAACCCTTCCCCTAACCTTGACCGTTTTAGCGAACCCTTCCCCTAACCTTAACCCTTTAGCGAACCCTTCCCCTAACCTTAACCGTTTTAGCGAACCCTTCCCCTAACCTTAACCGTTTTAGCGAACCCTTCCCCTAACCTTAACCGTTTTAGCGAACCCTTCCCCTAACCTTAACCGTTTTAGCGAACCCTTCCCATAATCCTAACCTTAATTTAACTTCTAACCTTAACCCCAAACTTAACCCAAACCCCTAACTGTAAACCCTAGCCTAGCTAACGCTAGACCGCTAGCTGGTGTTAGCCACCTAGCTAGAATTCATAACATATCATACGTTTTGAAAATTCATAGCATATTGTACGTTTTAGCAAATTCCTAAATATCATACAAATTGTAATTCGTAACATATCATACGAAATGGTTTATGAACATCCACAAATTAATACATAGCATACGATACATAACATATCATACGATACATAACATATCATACTAAATGGAGTGTACAGAATAATACGAAGTACTCTGAGACCAGATTGAACACATATCATTATCTGTAAGGTCCCTCAGTTGAGGAGTGAAATTCAAACACAGATTCAACACAGATTCAAGACCAAGGAGGTTTTCCAATGCCTCGCATAGAAGGGCACTATTGGTAGATGGGTAAAACAAAAAATAAGGCAGACATTGAATATCCATTTGAGCATGGTGAAGTTATTAAATACACTTTGGATGTCTTATCATTACACCCAGTCACCACAAAGACACAGGTGTCCTTCCTAACTCAGTTGCTGGAAAGGAAGGACACTGCTCAGGGATTTTACCATGAGGCCAAGTGTGACTTAAAACAATTACAGAGTTTAATGGCTGTGATAGGGGAAAACCGAGGATGGATCAACAACATTGTAGTTACTCCACAATACTAACCTAATTGACAGAGTGAAAAGAAGGATGCCTGTACAGAATACAAATACTCCAAAATGTGCATTCTGTTAGCAACAAATTACTAAAGTAATATTACAAAAGATGTGGCAAAACAATTAACTTTTTGTCCTGAATACAAAGTGTTACAGTATGTTTGGGGCAAATCCAATACATTACTGAGCATCACTATCCCTATTTTCAAGCATAGTGGTGTCTGCATTATGTTATGGTGGTGGCTGCATCATTTTATGGGTATGCTTGTAATCGTTAAGGACTGGGGAGTTTTTCAGGATAAAAAAGAAACGAAATGGAGCATGCAAAATCCTAGAGGAAATCCTGGTTCAGTCTGCTTTCCACCAGACACTGGGAGATTAATTCACCTTTCAGCAGGACAATAACCCAAAACACAAGGCCAAGTATACACTGGAGTTGCTTACCAAGACGATGTTGAATGTTCCTGAGTGGTCGAATTACAGTTTTGACTTAAATCTACTTGAAAATCTATGGCAAGAACTCTAAATGGTTGTCTAACAATTATCAACAACCCCATTTGACAGAACTTGAAACATTATGAAAAGAATGTGCAAATGTTGCACAATCCAGCTGTGGAAATCTCTAAGAGACTTACATAGAAAGACTCACAGCTGTAATCACTGCCAAATGTGCTTCTATAAAGTATTGACTCTAATACTTATGTAAATGAGATATTTCTGCATTTAATTTTCAATACATTTGCAGAATGTCTAAAAACATGTTTTCCCTTTGTGATTATGGGGTTTTGTGTCTAGGGTGCCGATTTTTTTTAACATGTAATCCATTTTGAATTCAGGCTGTAACACAACAAAATGTGGAATAAGACATGGGGAATTAATAGTTTCTGAAGGCACTGTATGTGATAATTATGTTCATTGACTACAGCTCAGAGTTCAACACCACAGTGCCATTCCAAGCTTATCACTAAGCTAAGGACCCTAGGACTGGAAACCTCCCTCTGCAACTGGATTCTGGACTTCCTGACAGGACACCCCAGGTGGTAAGGGTAAGCAACAACACATCCGCCATGCTGACCCTCAACACGGGGGCCCCTCAGGGGTGCGTGCTTAGTCCCATCCAGTACTCCCTGTTCACCCACAATTGCGTGGCCGTGCACGACTCCAACACCATCAGTAAGTTTGCCTAAGACACAACGGTGGTCAGCCTGATCAGACGGCGATGAGACAACCTATAGGGAGGAGGTCAGAGAGACCTGGCAGTGTGGTGCCAGAGTAACAACCTCTCCCTCAACATCAGCAAGACAAAGGAGAGATTATCGTGGACTAGAGGAAAGGGCCTGAGCACGCCCCCATTCTCATCGACGGGGCTGCTGTGGAGCGGGTCGAAAGCTTCAAGTTCCTCTGTGTTTACATCGCTAAGGATCTGCCATGGTCCAAACACAGCAACACAGTCATGAAGAGGGCACGACAATGCTTCTTCCCCCTCAGGAGGCTGAAAAGATTTGGCATGGGCCCTCATTTGACCGCAAAGTTTTACAGAAAGTAGTGTGGATGGCACAGTACATCACTGGGGCCAAGCTCCCTGCCAACCAGGACTTACATACCAGGTGGTGTCAGAGAAAGGCCCTAAGAATTGTCGAAGACTCCAGCCACCTAAGTCATAGACTGTTCTCTCTGCTACTGAATGGCAAGCGGTACCAATGCACCAAGTCTGAACAGCTTCTACTGCCAACCCATAAGACTGCTAAATAGTTAGTTAAATAGCCTCCCGGACTATGTGCATTGACCCTTTTTGCACTAAATGTTTTGACTCATCGCATACACTGCTGCTACTGCTACTGTTTACTATCGTTTACTATCTTTCACTTTATTCTGGTAGATATGTACATATCTACCACAATTACCTTGTACCCCTGCACACAGATTTGGTACTGGTACTTAGTCCACACCTGTTGTTTACGAAGCATGTGACGAATACAATTTGATTTGACTTGAGCTCCGCACTCCAAACCAGACTGATTCGTTAACTTTTAACTTTGCTCCACAGGGTAAAAGGTCCCCGAACGTGACCATTTTGAAGATCTCGTTTCCCTTGTGTCCCTGTCCTGGCCGATTGAGTCGGTTGCGATCTACATGGATGATTTGGGTAGATTGGTGAAAACTCCAAAGCCTTTGATCAGATCGAGGTAAAAGCTTTTAGAAATCGATGATGGTTGGGTGTTTGACAAGTTCAAATGTATGTGAAACGTACATGTGGTCTAAATGCAATTGGTAACTAGGTTGCTCTTTGATAGATGATCAAAGAAAGCAATGATCATCGCTTTCAGGA
The DNA here is from genome assembly GCF_002021735.2 of Oncorhynchus kisutch. Taxonomy (NCBI): domain Eukaryota; kingdom Metazoa; phylum Chordata; class Actinopteri; order Salmoniformes; family Salmonidae; genus Oncorhynchus; species Oncorhynchus kisutch. Next base: position 24,220,536 of record NC_034201.2, read on the forward strand.
CATTTGATCTGGAGCTTTGAGGTCATGTGATGAAAGATGCATCTGTTGGCTGGCAACAATCATACAGCTTTGCTTAGTTAATGCCAGATACCTCCTGGGTAACAACTTCACCACCTCGATGAGCAACCTATTTAAAAATGTTGCCTCCGAACGCTGGTTTACAAACGTGTACCGCATTGACCAGGCTTGTGCAAAGTGCCATGAGACCAGAGAGGAGCAAAGGAGATTAGCCAAAGATAGAGAGGGAAGAGAACACATTTCCAGTAATCATGTTTTATTCCGTCCCTTCAAATGAACATAGGGCAGAGTCTCGGGAGGAGGCTATTATCAGCCAAATGAATTCTTGCCAGTGAGTGAAAGCTTGATGAACGAGCAGGTCTTTGGAGAGGCCTGGCTTTCAGAGGCGTGCCATAAAGAAGTTCAAGCACTCTCTTGACAAGCACCTGACAGGTCCAGTGTGTTGTGTTTATGACTGAGGGATGGTGGCGATAATGTGGGGCAAACAGACAGATAAACAGGCACGTGCATAAACACACACACATAGACACACATACGCAGGAATGTGCACACACACACACACCAAAACACACTCCTAAGGGGAGTTATCAATGCTGTGGGGGACTGTCTATTACTTATCTAAGGCTCACTAGTTGATTCCACTAATCATGTCACAGCTTTGACCTCTTTACGAGCTGACGTGGGCAGCCATGTGATGGCGGTGGGTTGTCCCCAAACAGATACTCTTAAGACTTTTCAATTATTTATGTCTTTCTACTACACACCAGTGCATACGCTCCCCTAACAATTAAATCTTGTTATTAGTCTTTTTGGAAGTATGATAACTTTAGTTGGTATGAACTGCATGGGGTCTTGTTTAGTTGATTTCTTGTAGCTACGTTATGGCAGGCCTAAACTGGAACACTAAGCCACAGATGACCAGTAGACCGCCTCTCTCATTTTCCATGTAGTCCACCTTGCTGCCCCTTTCTAAATACAGGCAAATTAGTCAGTGTTGGGAGGCTAATAAATATTTATAGGATAAAGCTAGCAAGAGACCATGACTTTAAGTGATAAACAGAATTAAGCACATAGCTGATGATGGTTTCTATAACTTCTCACCAGTTTGGTTGATGACCACTCTAAAGAGAAGACGTATGTGCTCTTTGAAATGCTTATGCTGCTTTGGGGCTGAAGGATAGTGGATACAACGTACTGCAAAGTTGTTTGTCTTATCAGTAGGTCAGTCTCTCCTGAGGTAGGCAGCCAAAGCAGACCTATTACTGAGTATGGGAAAGAGAATAATCACACCGGAAAGAGTTGATCCATAAAGAAGATATATGAGAAGTCCTTTACCTGATCATTTCTCACAGGAACAGTCAATAGTCAATAGAGAGGCTGCAGTCCCTAATGTGATCCAGATGCCAGCTTGTGCAGTTTTAGGGGTTAGCCCAGCACTAGGCTAGATGCAGTCATTTACAAGCTAGGCCAGCGCTCCAACAATGCCATTATAAATGTCACTCTGGACAGAGTATTTTGCAATACAATCATTGGTGAAACCTCAGATCCAGGTTTTGTGGCAAGAGTTTCAACAACTTATCCACACATCCTATTGGCAGTTTAGTCATTTCACAGATACTGTACAATATGGGGGATCAATAACAGAATACTGTATCAGTGTATTATGAGGAATTTCTCCATCAGCTTACCATAGACAGTGAGCAAAAAAGTATTTAGTCAGCCACCAATTGTGCAAGTTCTCCCACTTAAAAAGATGAGAGAGGCCTGTAATTTTCATCATAGGTACACTTCAACTATGACAGACAAAATGAAAGAAAAAAAATATTTTTTTCCCCCACTGTACCATATAATTCCTCTGTGATTCCAGGTTAACCATCAGTGCTGTGCCAATCTCAGAATCAGGACCTTGCTGTTGCTGGCTTTTCCATAGACTGCAGATGGTGGGTCAAGCCCAGACATAAAAAGGCGTGACACCAAAATGGTATTTAAGTACATACATGGAGATAGTTATTGGGAAAACATTGAATTTTGGCCTTGTTTGAAACATAAACAAATGTGCCAAAAGCTGCCTCATGTCTAACCCCCAAGGGCTGTAAAACTATTACGAACATTGCCATCACCACAACAACTACTTGAGAAATAATTGAAAGGGATTGAAAGAGGTAACTAATTGTAACATTAAATAAATTCAAATCTTTGTTACCATGTGTCTATTCATCCAACTCAAACTGGGGGTCTGAGATGTCAAATGTTGAAAAGCCAGCCAACAGGAAGCAGGCTTGTTTCTGTCTGTCTGAACAGGACCACTGATCATGTTCTCTGCCAGGATTGGACCCTGGGTGCAACGTGGGGGCTCAGATTAACACTGATCCTACCACCAATGATGGAGGCCTTGGTGTGTGTGTTTGTGTGTGCACGTTAGTGCGTGCGTTCTAACACTGCAGAGCACAGCATGAGTGTTTCTGAACATTTGCACTGCATTTGGTGGTGGTGAATGTTACTGTGTGCTGTTGTGTTTAACTGATGTTGTACAGCTCTTACCACCTCAGAATCTGCCCGCAGGGCACACGTGCCATCAGAATGATATGATCTCTGTTCAACCATCACTCTGGGATTGGGCTGGTAAGAGAATTCTGCCCCTAATCGCTCTCTCTCTCTGCATATCCCTGCTTGTGTCTCATCTCCCTTACTCTCCCCCATTGCTCCCTCTAACCTCTATCTATACTGCAGCGAGGGCCCCTTGGCTCAGCCTGCTTGTGTGAGGGAGGGAGGGAGGGAGGGAGGGAGGGAGGGAGGGAGGGAGGGAGGGAGGGAGGGAGGGAGGGAGGGAGGGAGGGAGGGTAGATGTTTGCTCTGGCAACAGGAAGTGAGAATGGCAAATGTGGTGTGGGGGAATGTTTAGAGATGTTAGAATAAGGCAATTCCTTCCACTCATTGCTAATGTTTTAATTTGTCAGGACATATGATAGTGAGAATCTGAAATTATCAAGACAGCTGTGTCCACCCCATCATCTCAAAGAGAAGTGAACATAATTGTATGGATTACTGCTGATGATATTATGTGTTCAAATATGTATCACAAAAGCAATGGTCCAACATTCATACAAATACCAATCTAACCCACAATCATTTTGCAAACACAAGCAAATGCACTGTCACATTTATCAATATGTAGGGCTAGATTCAAAAGGGAATTTTCGATTGAGCCAACATATGCTATGTTTACCTTCATTGCAGTCTCTGGGAAAGCGGGAATGTTCGCTTTAAATTTCAATTGCAATATAGTGCGGATCATCCATGGTCCAGATTGAATCTAGGTCAATACAAACCTCTGAGCGTCATGCACTGAGTTTGACAAAGTTGCATGCAGCGATATTGTGTTTGTTGTCGTTATGTTATTTGTGTTGCCAGGGAAAGATATATCTGTTATGTGGTCTGTCAGCTCAAAAGCACCAAAGGCTTCCTCTTTAAACTCATCTTATGAAAATAAGAAGGAAGTGAGGGGAGAATACTCGGTATATTTTCCTATGGTTCAACTCACCATCCATAACTTAATATTTATCTTTGTGACTAAGAGAGGAATGAGTGTGTTCATGAATTGTTGCTGTGTGCGTGCGTGCGTGCGTGCGTGTGTGTGTGTGTGTGTGTGTGTGTGTGTGTGTGTGTGTGTAAGCGTGTGTGTGTAAGCGTGTGTGTGTGTGTGTGTGTGTGTGTGTGTGTGTGTGTGTGTGTGTGTGTGTGTGTGTAAGCGTGTGTGTGTGTAAGCGTGTGTGTGTTTAAGCGTGCATGCGTGTGCATTGGAAGGGATGGGCAAGAGTTACAAAATACAATTACAAAATAAAATTACAAGATATCATTGAGATCAATGTATCAAAATAAACGACTAAAATACTTATGTTATAAAATGTAAAATTAATATTTAAATAGATGTATATTATATTTTAAAATACAGAAGTACATTTGCAAGTAGCCGGCATGAACAGCAACAACATCCTTAGTAACGGTTACAAACTTTTGAATTGCTATGACTGTGATATGTTGTTGTTAATCGACAGTACCTTAGCTGAATGCACTGACTGTAAGTCACTCTCGATAAAAGTGTTTGCTAAATTACCTAAATGTATATGTGAAAATAAACATACCAAAATGAACTACAAAGCTCCCAAGTGGCACAGCAGTCTATGGCACTGCATCTCAGTGCTAGAGGCATCACTACAGACCCTGGTTTGATTCCAGGATGCATCACAACTGGCAGTGATTGGGGGTCCCATTGGGCGGCGCACAATGGTAGGCCGTCATTGTAAATAAGAATTTATTCTTAACTGACTTGCCTAGTTAAAAAAGGTGATTTTTTTTAAAAGCACACTGGGTATTACTATTGCCATTTTTTCAGGTCAAAGCTCATTATAGTAATACTCAACATTCTTTGCAATTGTTAATTTTTTACATACAGTACCAGTCAAAATTTTGGACACACCTACTCGTTCAAGGGTTTTTCTTTAAATTACTATTTTCTACATTGTGCAGTCGCAAAAACCATCAAGCGCTATGATGAAACGCACTCATGAGGACCGCCACAAGAAATGAAGATCCAGAGTTTCCTCTGCTGCAGACGATAAGTTCATTAGAGTTAACTTCACCTCAGATTGCATTCCAAATAAATGCTTCACAGAGTTCAAGTAACAGACACATCTCAACATCAACTGTTCAGAGGAGACTGAGTGAATCAGGCCTTCATGGACTAATTGCTGCAAAGAAACCACTACTAAAGGACATCAATAATAAGAAGAGACTTGCTTGGGCCAAGAAACACGAGCTTTGGACATTAGACCGGTGGAAATGTGTCCTTTGATCTGATGAGTCCAAATTTGAGATGTTTGGTTCCAACCGCCGTGTCTTTATGAGACGCAGAGTAGGTGAACGGATGATCTCAGCATGTGTAGTTCCCACCGTGAAGCATGGAGGAGGAGGTGTGATGGTGTGGGGGTGCCATTCTATCTGATTCGCACTTAGTGGGACAATTATATGATTTTCAACAGGACATTGAACCAACACACTTCAAGGTCCTCATGAGAGCCAGTTTAGCCGATCATAGTGCTTGATGGTTTTGCGACTGCACTTGAAGAAACTTTCAAACTTCTTGATATTTTCAGAATTGACTGACCTTCATGTCGTAAAGTAATGATGGACTGTCATTTCTCTTTGCTTATTTGATCTGTTCTTGCCATAATATGGACTTGGTCTTTCACCAAATAGGACTATCATCTGGTTACCACCCCTACCTTGTCACAACACAACTGATTGGCTTAAACGCATTAAGAAGGAAATAAATTCCACAAATTAACTTTTAACAAGGCACACCTGTTAATTGAAATGCCTTCCTGGTGACTACCTCATGAAACTGGTTGAGAGAAGGCCATCGTTGTCAAAGCTGTCATCAAGGCAAATGGTGACTATTTTGAAGAATCTGAAATATAAAATATATTTTGATTTGTTTAACACTATTGAATAGTTTTGATGTCTTCACTATTATTCTACAGTTTAGGAAAATTGTAAAAATTAAGAAAAACCCTTGAATGGGTAGGTGTGTCCAAACTTTTGACTGTTACTTTATACAGTACGTTTACATTTAGTTCATTTAGCAGACACTCTTATCACACCATATTGCCATCAGACTTCTGATACCAATGCAGAGTGAAAGGGGGCCACAAAATTGTGAAACGGTATAGAAACGTATTTTGTATATTGTATTTTGAAAATACATATTTCGGCTCTGAAAAGTATCTTGTTACAACATACACTGGAGTGTAGTTCAGCCAAGTGTAATACAAATGACAAAATACTCAAAAGTAATTGAAATACATATTTCAAATAAATACTGTCCATCTCTGTGCATGGGGGGAATGGAGAGGGGGGGGGGGGTCTTAACCCAAATTTGATACTATTTACTTTTCAGGCCACACTGGAGGAGGGTGTTCACAAATTACATGCAGACTTTCTGCATCAAGTGTCAGCCCGGCAAGAGGAACTTCTCTCTTTCCTTAGAGCGCTCCGTCTCTCTGGTGGACTTGGTGAACGGACTGAATGACTAACTCGCAGGGGCTTTTTCACCCTGATGGATCCAGAGAGGAGTGAGTGACTAGCAGAGGTGCGGAGGTTTTTCAGGGAGAGAACAGGACACATGGAATATGGCTCATATTGGCAAAACCCCACTGCGGAGGTCCTTCAGTGAGCACGTGAAAGTCTCTACCAACAAGGCTTGGGATGTATTCTGGAAGAGTGCTAGGGAGAAAAGGCTTTGGGGTAAGTACTGGACTCTTTCTCACACATTGACCAAGTGTTTTAAAGTGTGTGACCATCTGTTAACTTGTTGACTCAAACTTTGTGTAGTAAATGATTTACTGGCTTGACTGTTGTGTTTACAAATCCATCAATAATTGCATTGATGTGACAGTTGTCTGTCTCACACAGTCTAGCCCATAAATCACTTACCAAATAATTTCACTTTCACCAAAACTGTCACTCTGCTCACCTCACAGCTGTATCATGTTAAACCTCTCACCGTTTCAAGCTACATCTCCAGTCCTACATACCAGAGAGTTATTTTCCCATGATTGCGTGTCTATCAAAACCAGAGGAGGCTGGTGGAAGGAGCTATAGGAGGATGGGCTCATTGTAATGGCTGGAATGGAATAAATGGAACAGCATCAGACACATCAAACATATGGAAACCGCATATTTGACTCCATTACATTTTATCCATTCCAGCCATTACAATGAGCCCGCCCCCCTACAGTTCCTCCCACCAGCCTCCTCTGATCAAAACATGCTCTAGATTAGAATTATGATCATGCAAAAAAGCTCCACTGTGTAGCTCAGTGCCCTGCAGAAGGGTCGGTTGGCCCTAGCCTCTGGTGGACTGTCAGTGGGGGGAGCTTCATGGTTCTCATACTGGAGACCTGCTGAGATGACCTTGATTCCTCTGTGGCCTTTAAGAATTTCAGGGCCCATGCATTATGAGTGTGTACCATGTGTGTCCCATTCATTATGCTTTCACACACACGTGCACGTATGGAAGTATGCACACACACACACACATTGCAGCACAGTCTTATGAGCTATATAATCCTTTTCAATAAATGAACACACATGTCCACATGCACGCACACACACACATTCATCAAGCTGTCAGTCCAATCTGGCTCTAGAAGCTTCTGCTGTTTGGTGTCATCTCTGAGGTGTCGTTCAAAATCTGCCTCTTCGTGTGTAGCGACATCTCTGTCTTCAACTTTTTAAAATGCATCCGATTCAAAGTTGGCATCTGATGATGACAGCTGTCTCTTCAGACTTAGAGATAATACCTGGAACCAGCTGTGTGTTCATATTCATGTCCTCTCAACATGTGTGTTGGATTAATGACTCCACATAGTGACGTTGGTTATTTGAGCTCACCCATTGGCTGAAGATAATTACACAATGCTAGTTAGCTGTGGCAGATCATTAAGGAACTTGGAACTGCACAGACACTAGACGCCAGCTCTAACAGCAAAACGGCCCCCCAAGGGACGCAAGCATTCTCTCTTTCACTCTGCCTCTCACCCTCTATGTTTTTCTCTCTCCCTCTTTCACACTCTTTCTGTCTTGCCCTCTCACTATTTCATGCATGCATATCATGTTCTCTTTCTTGCACTCATCTCTTTACACACACACACACACACACACACACACACACACACACACACACACACACACACACACACACACACACACACACACACACACACACACACACACACACACACACACACACACCCACACCCCTCCCTCCACCACCATCCCTTCTCTCTCTCTTTTTCTCTGGGCCCTACTGCAGTATACATCTCACAGGGAGGATCCGCTGTCCGGAATACTTCACAAACCTGTCCTAATATTTACACCCGCACTAAACGTTGTCATAACTCAGGCCAAATATGGTGTTCCATTCAAACGGTGCAACTCACATCCAAACAGTACCTCTGCCAGATGTAGTCTATAAACTCCTAATAACTTTCCAACGTCAAGCTGTAGCCCCAATCAGAGGTATGAAGACACGGTTGTGTGAGGGCCAACTGGAGAAGCACAGAGCTGGAACTTGACATTTCAGAGAACATCTCTCTGTTATTGTATCTCTCAACTTCCTCTTTTTTTCTCTCAGTCCATCTCTTTTTCTGTCTTTCTCTTTTTGATCTTCTTACTTCCTCTCAATTGACAGTTTTATCTTCAGGATCTCTCTATTTTGATCTTCAGAGCCTTTTTCTAAAGATAAAACTCCTATCTGTCTATTCTATTTCACTCTATTCTTTGGGTAGCTGTCCCTCTTTTCGGTTTCTCTTTCTCTCAAACTAAGCCTCTCTTTCTTCTTTCTCTTTTTCTCTTTCCTCTCCTTCGGTCCTCTGAACGGAAGCATAGAGCAGATTGCCAGTGTATAGTATCTATGGCAGGCTCCAGATCTCCAGTCCTCTCCCCCTCTCTAAGCTGCCTGCTTGCCTGCCCGGGTCTCATCAGCAGTATTACCTCACTCTGGAGCACCAGGGCCATGTGCTCTGCTCTCCTCTCTGCCTGTCACTGCCACACTATGCTCAAATGACAGACTCAGGGGGGTGCTGTATTGAGTGTGTGTGTGTACGCATGGATGTGATCTTGCATATCAGTGTGTGTTCACAATGGAGTACTGTAGTGTGTTTGGGGGATGGGGGAGAAGTGTAGGGCATAAGGTGTGTAGTATATAGGAAAAAGAGGAAGGAGTGGTAGTGTGTATGAGGGGATCTGAGGAGTCCTATTCTGATGCAGAGCAGGTCTGTGTGAGCTGTAAGATTACAGTGAGAAAGCCTTACCAGATGTGGCAATGCAGAAAGAAACTGCTGGAAAGAAGTAAAAGAAGTGGCATCGTACTAGAAGTTTGTCTTGGCTTTAACAACAGCATGTGAAAAATCAATGACCTATTTAGAGATAGTTTCTCCACTACACACCTTCTTCTGGATGCCTTGAATATTCAACCCAATACTTTTATCAGATATTGTTTGATTCCAATATATTTGAGCTGGATAAAATGTCTCCTCTTCAAAATACTTCAAAAATACCTGTCATGAGTATTTTTGCAGATGAAAATGATACATCTCTTCAGACTATTCCAAAAGAACATCTCCGAAATCTTAGGTTAGGAACTTACAGCTATTCTGATTTCTGGACTTTTGCATACTGATTATATCCTCTGTAATTTTTTTATTTTTTATTAGGATACCCATCAGCTAACGCTGTAACGCTAGCTAATCTTCCTAGGGTCCAATACCAATTAATAAGACATTACAAACAACCAAACATTCAACAAGTAGACAATACAGTCAATTAAAATACCTGACAGGAAACACATTTAACATTCAGTTGATGCTTTCTATTTCCTATCCAGTCATATGGTCTATTGCATTAAATGTTCTTGAATTTTTTTCTTGAAGGTGGATTCATTTTTTCCCTGAGAAATATGGATTGGTAAAGAGTTCCATTCAGCTATGGCTCTATATAAAACTGTAGATTTAAGGTGATTTGTCCTTGGCTTGGGTTGTCCCAGCTGCCCTTAATTTGCCTGTCTGGTTTGGTGGTTATGCGTGTTGCTAGTATGTACTAACTGGCCTGAAAAATACTGTTTTTAAACAAATCTAACATTCCTAAAGAATATCAGAAGACTGGATAGTAATTTCTTTTCAAGTGAAGCCATGAGAAATTCTGATGCATTTGGATAATATTCATACGGATAGAGCAACGAAGAGCTAATCAGGCAGCCCTGTTTTGAGCCATTTGGAGATTTTTTTTTCTTCTTTGCTGCAGATGACCATATAACTGGACATTACTCTAAGTGTGATAGGACCAGGGATTGACCATATAACTGGACAGAACTCTAAGTGTGATAGGACCAGAGATTGACCATATAACTGGACAGTACTCTAAGTGTGATAGGACCAGGGATTGACCATATAACTGGACAGTACTCTAAGTGTGATAGGACCAGGGATTGAATCACCTGATTCAGAGTGCTAGATGTTACATACTCTGAACATTTTCTTGTAACAGCAATTCCCTTAACCATCTTAATAACAATGTTATCTATGTGTTCTGACCATGATAAAGCTGCATCCAACATGCTGCCTATTAGTTTTGTTTTTTCACTTGCTCTACATGCATTCTATTCATCGACAAATTCAATTGGGGATCATCAGCAAGCATTCTCTTGAACCAAATACAATACATTTAGTTTTAGAAATGTTCAACTCTAATTTGTTCATATCAACCCACTCTGACACCATTCTTAGTTCACTGCTCAGTACATCTGTTAGCTCATTACTGTCACGCCCTGGCCATAGAGAGGCTTCTTATTCTCTATTTTGGTTAGGCCAGGGTGTGACTAGGGTGGGCATTCTATGTTCTTTATTCTATGTTTCGTATTTCTATGTCTTGGCCTGGTATGGTTCTCAATCCCCCACCTGTTTTGTGGGAAGTTAACTTTGTAGTTGTTCAGGGCACATAGCCCAAAGCTTCACATTGGTTTTTTGATCTTTGTTTTGTCGGCGTCATTTTTAAATAAAGTTCAAATGTATGCTTACCATGCTGCACGTTGGTCCAGTTCTTCAGCCAGCCATGACAGAACTTCCCACCACCAACGGACCAAGCAGCATGGTAAGGTGGACTCCTGGACATGGGAGGACGTTCTGGACGGCAAAGGAGTCTACACATGGGAGGAGATCCTGGCGGGAAGGGATCGCCTTCCATGGGAACAGGTGGAGGCAGCTAGGAGAGCAGAGGCAGCTGGAGAGAGGAACCAGCGGTATGTGGGAACACGGCTGGCAAGGAAGCCCGAGAGGCAGCCCCCCCCAAAAAAATTGGGGGGGCACACGGGGAGTGTGGCAGAGTCAGGAAGCAGACCTGAGCCAACTCCCCGTGCTTACCGTGACGAGCATGGGACTGGCCAGGCCCCGTGCTATGGGGTGATGCACACGGTGCCGAGGCAGAGTATTCACAGGCCGGTATGCTCGGTGCCGGCGTCCCGCATTTGCCGGGGAGTCTCCCGCCTGTCTGGAGCTGCCAGAGTCTCCCGCCTGTCCGGAGCTGCCAGAGTCTCCCCCCTGTCCGGAGCTGCCAGAGTCTCCCCCCTGTCCGGAGCTGCCAGAGTCTCCCCCCTGTCCGGAGCTGCCAGAGTCTCCCCCCTGTCCGGAGCTGCCAGAGTCTCCCCCCTGTCCAGAGCTGCCAGAGCCTCCCGCCTGTCCGGAGCTGCCAGAGTCGCCCTCCTGTCTGGATCTGCCAGAGCCGCAGCCCCTCAGTCCAGAGGCGCCCAGAGGCCCAGAGGCGCCCCTCAGCCCAGAGGCACCCCTCAGTCCAGTGGCGCCCTCTACGAGGGTCTTCAGTCCCCGCTCCAGAGGTGCCACCTAAGTGGGCCTAGACTGGGGGGGGGGGGGTACTGTCATGCCCTGGCTATAGAGAGGCTTTTTATTCTCTATTTTTCTATTCTCTATTCTCTATTTTTTTCTATGTGTTGTATTTCTATGTCTTGGCCTGGTATGGTTCTCAATCAGGGACAGCTGTCTATCATTGTTTCTGATTGAGAACCATACTTAGGTACCCTTTTCCACGACCTGTTTTGTGGGAAGTTAACTTTGTAGTTGTTCAGGGCCCAAAGCTTCACGGTTGTTTGTTTGTTCTTTGTTTTGTCTGCGTCATTTTTAAATAAAGTTCAAATGTATGCTTACCATGCTGCACTTGGTCCAGTCCTTCAGCCAGCCGTGACAATTACATTCTGATGCTGCGCTATACATTGTAGAGTCATCGACATACATGACCGCTCTTGCTTTGTTCATTACTGAAGGTAAATCATTAGAAAAGATAGAGAAGTGGGCTTGGGCAACTTCCTTGAGGAACACCACAATGTATATCTTTACTGTTTGAAAAGCTACCATTAAAGAACACTTTGTGCCTTCTCCTGGATAGATAGCTTTCCATCCAGGATAGAGCTGCAGAATTAAAACCATAACATTTGAGTTTACCTAGTAACAGTTCATGATCAATTACAGATCAATTACATCAAAAGCAGCACTGAAATCGAACTAACTTCCTGCCATCCATACTCTTTAACCAATCATCTGTCATTTGTGCTGAGGCCGTACTCTTAGAATGCCCTTCTTTGTATGATGCTTGCTGGAAACCCGTTATCAGACCATTACATGAGAAATAATCCTTGATTTGTACAGATGCAATTTTTTCCAATAATTTACTTAACACAGGCAGTTTATAGGACAACTATTAGGACGTGAATGCAGATTTCTTTATCCTTAGGTAGTGGAATAACCTTTGACACTTTCCAGACTTCTGGGCACACCCCATACATCAAGCACTTATTAAAATATGAGAGATTGGGGTAGATATTTGGTTAGCTTATCTGTACCAGGTGACTTGTCATCTGACTCTGTCATACGTTGTTGTGCCATCCATGCTTCTAGACCAGGTCCAATCCAGTGATCAGGCTCGCCCGTAATAAAGCGTAGTGTGCATCCAATGGCTTCAATACAGTAGCAGCTGTATTCATATAGACAATATCGCCATAGTCTGTAACCGGTATGAATTGCAACTGAATGATATGTTTTGACCTATTCCTATAAAATAAGTCAATTATAATTCTTAATTTTTTAACTTACTCATCAACAGGGACACGATCAATGTACATGTGCATAAATCATCATATACATTTTTATGTGATTTGGAGAATAACATACAGTGAGCTCCAAAAGTATAGGGACAGTAGTAACACATTTTTTGTACTCTGTACTCCAGCACTTTGGATTTGAAATGATACAATGCTACTATGATTACAGATAGTCCTGAATGTATCATGAATAATGATGAGTCAGAAAGTTACAGACGCACAAATATCATACCCCCAAGACATGCTACCTCTCACCATTACAATAACAGGGGAGGCTAGCTTTATTCTGTGGGGGGGTATGATATTTGTGCGTCTGTAACTTCCTCACTCATCATTATTCATGATACATTCAGGACTATCTGTAATCATGGTAGCATCCACATTAATACAGAAGTGTTTAAAAAATATTATCTTCTTATTTACAATAAAAGTGACTCCAATATTATACAATACATTATTTAGCATAAATTTCTATTGGGCACAAAATAATCTGCATCCAACAATTTTGTAGAGTCACAAGCTTGATGTAATTATTGCGTGGTACCAAATACTAAACTTTTGACTACTTTAATACACATATAAGTTAACATTTTCTAATAGTTTTGGTCACCTAAAATGTCTTAATTCCTAGTTCTTAAAAGTGCTGTAATTCATGGATTAATATACCCTCAAATTAAAGCTGAAATTTTTATTTAACTAAGCAAGTCAGTTAAGAACAAATTCTTATTTACAATGACAGCCTATCGGGGAACAGTGGCAGAACGACAGATGTTCACGTTTTTAGCTCTGGGATTCGATCTAGCAAACTTTCAGTTACTAGCCCAATGCTCTAACCACTAGGCTATCTGCCGTCCCAAATGCTGCACTTTAACCTCATAGTCAGTGTATCAGGGGGTGTGAGAGAGTGTGAGAGAGAGAGAGGGAGAGAGAGAATAAGGTGAACATTTGAGGATGGAAAGTCAGCACCGCAAGCAGCAGTTCAATGGCATTTCCCTCCACTCAGTATTTCACTCAGTATTTCACTCATTATTTCACTCAGTATTCTGCATTGTATCTGACTTTGTGGGAGTGGGCTAGTTGGCAAGCCATTCCTGTTGTTGAAGAACCCTGTCAAGTCAAGTGTCCCGCCTGCGTCAAAGCGCCAAAAGCCTCATGGCTCTAAAAAGATCCCGTTTACAGCCAGCCTGCCTGCTGTACTGTAGATCAGCAGGGAGAGGTGGAGAGATGATGCAGGGATGGACACAGCGACAGAGAGGTGTAGGAGAACAGAGGCTCCTCTTCACCCCAGGCCAACACACACTGAAGTATGGCTGCCAGGAGGAGATGGAGACACACTGGGAAAATAACACACGTGGGCCAACACACACAGACACATGACACAAAGACAATGCTTCCCTCACCTCCGATGAACTCTCTTTCTCCACTGGTGTCATTGCAGTGTGGAGCAGTTGAGGCTGGTGGGAGGATGTATAGGGGGAAGGGCTCATTGTAATGGCTGGAATGGAATCAATGGAATGGAGCCAAACGTGTGGTTTCCATTCAACGTGTTTGATGCCGTTCCATTAATTCCTATCCAGCCATTACAATGAGCCCATCTTCCTATAGCTCCTCCCACCAGCCTCTAGTGTGGAGACAATAAGCAGATGCCCCAGGGGTAGAGAGATTCTTCTCATACTTCATTGGCCTTATTTTTAGGTAAAAATACTAATGAGCAGACATGAGTTAATGGGACTCAGACATACTCTAGTGGATAAGTCATCCTCATCATTCCTGCTGGATTTCTCTCTCTCTTCCATCCTCATAACACTGGGTTTGAAGAACAAATACGTTTGACGCACTTAGTCAGTGGGTCTGTTTGTGTTTGTCCCACCTGCAGGGTCAGAGAGGAAACAAATGTCCTCTGCAAAAGCTAAATAATGAGTCAGCTAGCTAGCTGCTGAAGGACACCAAACAAATGGCATGCTGGGTAAGGTGTTTGTTATTCATTGGGTGGGCCAGCTCAATCTTGTGTGATTGGGATCATGGAAGCGAGGCAGAAAGGCACTGAAAAGTCTTGGCTCATTTAGGACAAAATAATATTTTCTCTTCCCTCTCCAATTGTACCACTGAAGTTATCCATCTTCTCATTAACTTTTTCCAACAGTATTTCTTTAGTTATCCACCCATATCTACGATTCTTCCAAAGCTTTGTCTTCTAACCTCTGCACTCCCTGTTCTTTATTCAAAACAACCCCATCACATATCCAAACCCCTCCCTCCCTCGCACCATCACAGACAAATAGATTGATTAGTTAGCTGGTTGGGTGCCTCATTTTTCCCTGATTGATTAATGGAGGGTGGAAAAGTGTAGGATCGAAGGCTGTGTGCTGTTCTGGACTCCTGGAACACTCGTATTGTCCCGGGCTTTGAAGAGAAGGTCGATACTAGGCCCTCTCAGCCATGGCAGGCCCAGCCACTGCCAGACACATTGTTGGAGGCATTACTATGCAAATTATTTGGTCTGGTCACTTTGCCTCACTCATTACGCCTGATTGATAACCCCAGTCCTGGGATTCTTCTCTCTTTGGCACAGCTCTCCGGTGGCCAACTATTGGACACACTGTTTGAAGGTGTAATTTATCCAAGGATACATTTGTCTGCTTAAACTGTACTAACAAACATCATTATATGAATGACCTCCTATTACTCAGGCCTGATGAGACTTAGTCAGTTAGGTAGTAATGTGTGTCTAGTCCTTGACTTGAACTTTTACATTATGGGATGTTTTGTTGGAATAATGCACTGTTAAAACTTCTTAAGGCTAGGGGGCAGTAATCGGAAGTTCGGATGACTGACGTGCCCAAAGTAAACTGCCTGTTACTCAGGATATTCATATAATTGGTTGGTAGCATTGGATAGAAAACACTCTGGAGTGTCTAAAACTGTTGTTGTTGTTGAGGTCACTACCCACTCAAATGCTTGTCTATGGGATATTCAAAGGAATTCCTCCCAGATTGCAGTTCCTATGGCTTCCACTAGATGTCAACAGTCTTTAGAAAGGATTTCAGGCTTGTTTTTGGAAAAATAAGGTAGTAATAATAGCTTTTCAAGGTGGCTCTCATTTTGGACTGTAGTCTTGTGGCGCGCGAGGATGAGGGCGCGCACTTCGTTATTTATCTCTGCTATTGAACATACTACATTCCGTCTTAACTTTTATCATTTATTTACATATTAGGGTACCTGAGAATTGATTAGAAATGTTGTTTGACTTGTTTGGACGAAGCCCTGAGGACGAGGAGCGGGCGGCGAAGGTGGAATTCACAGATGATATTTGGGATCCAGAATGTCCTCCATCGGAAACCAACACCGCTCCTCTGGGCCATACCCCTCCCAGTCCACCAGATACTGGAGCCAACCCCCATGATGTCGGGAGTCCATTAGAGATCTGAAGGCCGGACCCCCCTCGATGTCCGGAGGGTTGGAGGGGTGTCGTGGGGGACAGCATCAGCTAAGGGCCTAGGAACCACCGGCCTGAGAAGGGAGACATGAAAAGAAGATGAGATACGGTAGTCACTGGGAAGCTGTAACCTAAACGTCGCCTCGTTGACCCTCCTGAGAACCTTGAATGGCCCCACAAACCGGGGGCTCAGCTTCTTACAGGGTAGGCGGAGTGGGAGGTTCCTGGTAGAACACCAGACACAATCCCCAGGGTGGTAAACTGGGGTTTCACTGCAGTGGCAGTCTGCCTGCTCCTTTTGATGGTAGATGGCGCACTGGAGTCTCAGGTGAGCATCGCTCCGGTTTTCTGCACGCCTGAACCACTCATCAACTGCAGGAGCTTCAGGTCTGGCCTGGGGTCCACGGAGACAGGGCCGACTGAAAACCCAGAACACACTGGAAGGAGGTCAACCCAGTGGAGGAGTGACGCAAGTTCTGGGCGTACTCCGCCTATGGAAGTAATCAAGCCCACTCTCCCTGCCGGTCCTGACAGGAACCTCCCCAGCTCATCCTGTCCACCTACCCATTGGACTGAGGCCTATACCCGGAAGTGAGGCTGATCGTGACCCAGAGCTTCTCCATAAAGGCTCTCCATACCTGTGATGTGAATTGGGGGCCATGGTCGGAGACAATGTCCTCCGGAAGTCCATAATGCCAGAAAACCTGCTGGAATAGTGCCTCAGAAACCTGGAGTAGGGAGACCAGAAAAAGGGCTTAAAACGACAGGATTTAAAAAATCTTTCCACAACCACCAAAATGGTGGTGAGACTGTCAGAGCGGAGATCAGTAACAAAGTCAATGGATAGATGGGCCAGGGAAGCTGAGACACGGGAAGGGGAAGGAGTTTCCCTGTTGGAGCGTTCTGGGGGGGATTTGGTTTGGGCACATATGGAACAGTAGTTGATGTAATAAGTGAGGTCCTGCGCTAAGGTGGGCCACCAGTACTTCTCAGTGACCAGACATCGTGCTAACGCAGTTTTCCATTCATCCCCCTCCTGGATCCAGATGAGATTGTATGCACTCCGCAGTCCAGTTTGGTAACGAACCGGGCCCCTGAGCTATTCTATGGCTGCCGGCACCAACGGGAGAGGGTAATGGTACTTTGTGGTGATTTCAATGAGTCCTCTGTAATCTATATATGGACGTAACCCTCCATCCTTCTTGGCCACAAAGAAGAAACCAGGCGATGCAGGAAAAGTGGACGTGTGGATAAAACCTTGTTGGAGTGCCTATTGGATGTAATCCTCCAGCCACGAACAGATGATAGATGCATCTGCACGGACCAGCAGGTCGATGGCACAGTCCCAAGGACAATGAGGAGGAAGACAGGTGGCGTGGGTCTGGGAGAATACCTCCTGCAGGTCCTGGTAAACCTCCAGGATGTTGGGCTGAAGGGCAAACATAGGACTCTCAACCGACATGGAACCACAGGGCATGGGAAGCGGGTCCTCCGGCATTCAGGTGACCAGGCTGTGATTCTCATCCTCGACCATGAGATGGTGGGGTTATAGCGATGAAGCCAAGGGATGCAGAGGATGATCTTGTGAACTAATTTCTCAAGACTCATTCCTCACTCTGGGGAGCCACAAGCACAGCGGCGTACAGCATGGAGCAGTAGACAGACAGTCACTGGGCCTCAGCTAGCATACAGTACAGTACGCTCTGTATATATAGACATTTGGTTAGGAACAGGCAGTCTTTTCAAACAGTTCCGACTCTAAGAGGGAATTATCATAATTTTTACAATTTCACTGCATTATTCCAACATCATAGTGTGGAAATATACATAAAACACAGGGAAATCACATTTTTGACTGCACTGGGCCTTTAAGTAATCCTGTAGCAGTGTTGCAAAATAATGTTTTGCAATAGTTTCATATCTTGAGTCCCAAGTCATGAGTGATGATGAAATGGTTTGATGTTGCAGTGTGATACTACGATATCTATGATACCGTAGTTTAGTCTGGGAACATAAATAAATGACAGAAAACACAACACTAAAAGTTCCAAATACCTTATCAAACAACCTCTCAATGGCTATGTCACAGTCTGTTGTTGAAGTAATGAAATACAGAGCACCACATGGAGCACCACACAGAGCAGAATAGCCTCACAGTCAATGAGCCATGACAGATTTTAGAGTGGAGCAGAGCAGACTGAAGTTTCAAGGTGAGTAGGGGTTTATAGAGCTCATTCCACATCATAATTTCTATTATAGTTAACATGACCCTAGAGAAGACTCATTCCTCACTCTGGGGAGCCACAAGCACAGCAGCGTGCAGCATGGAGCAGTAGACAGACAGTCACTGGGCCTCAGCTAGCATACAGTACAGTACGCTCTGTATATATACACATCAACAGGACTGTAGTAGAGAGAGTCAACAGTTTTAAGTTCCTCGGCTTCCACATCACCCAGAACTTGACATGGACCAACAACACCACCACTTTTGTCAAGAGGGCGCAACAGCGTCTACTTCGTAATGCAGCTGAAGAAATTTGTCTTGCCACCACTGGTCCTCTCCAAATACTACCGCTGCACCCTGAAGAGTGCATTGATCGGTTACATCAAGGCCTGATACGGGATTTGCTCCATCAACGAACGCAAGTTCCTCCATGGCCCAGTACATCACTGGGACCGTGCTCCCACCCATCGAGGAAGTCTACTTCAAACGGTGCCTGAGGAGGCCCACAGTATCATCAAGGACCCCACACACCCCAGCAACAAGCTGTTCACTCCCTTAACGTTGGGCAGACGGTACTGGAGTATGAGGTCTGATACCAACAGGTTCAGAGACAGTTTCTCTCTACAAGCCATCAGACTGCTAAACACTTGAACTGGACTGACCACCTGCTCTGACTCTCCTCATCTTAGCACAAATGCACTCACTACCTCACACAGACATACACTCATCCACACAAACACACATAAAAATTCAGGCTACACACACATCACAACTGATGCTACCAGAATCTTATTATTGCTAAATACTGCAACATTTTCCTCCCAATCCCCTCTTCCCCAATATACAGTATGTGTAAATATGGACTTAAAATTATGCCATCTTGTATTATACTTGTGCTTAAATGGTTTCTATTCTACTGAGCCATTTACTTATGTTCGCATTCCTATCTTGTATTATTTCTTATTGTGGTTGTTGTATTGTCAAGGAACCTGCATTTCGTTGGACAGATATACCATGTGTATCCTGTGCATGCAACTAATAAAACTTTACTACATACAGGAAAGTTCTCTACCGTACAGTACAGGACAGTCTGTATCAACTACTGTGCTATGGACAATAATTATTGATTTCTTTTTTTTAATTGTTTTTTGCAGTGCTTGTATAGAATTACTTCCACACTACTGTCCCCACAACATATTTACATGCATGTAGCAGATACAGTGCACTGAAACATTTATCCTGGCTGTTCTCCTGGTTGTTTATCAATATTGATGAGGATATTGCTACATAAATGATACGGTACTGGCTTTATGTGTTCTTGCATCAGAGGGATGTGTTGTGCCATCCCAAGTGGTTGTACAGGCCCATGTGTGAGCCGTAGATGTTTTTACAGGTGAGGTAGGTGTGACCAGGACCAGATGTGGTCCCTGTCGGTCAGTTAACTCAACTGGCCTGAACAACCAGTGCTCCCGCACATTGTCTAACCGGGCTATCTGCATTGTGTCCCACCACCTGCCAACCCCTCTTTTTACGCTACTGCTACTCTCTGTTCATCATATATGCATAGTCACTTTAACCATAACCACATGTACATACTACCTCAATAAGCCTGACTAACAGGTGTCTGTGTATAGCCTTGCTACTCTTATTTTCGAATGTCTTTTTACTGTTGCTTTATTTCTTTACTTACCTACACACACACACACACACACACATACACACACCTTTTTTTCGCACTGTAAGTAAGCATTTCACTGTAAGGTCTACACGTGTTGTATTCGGCGCACGTGACAAATAAACTTTGATTTGATATATACGGATGGTCATGGATGTCTGTAGTTTCTAACAAAATGACCTGACTGAGAAAAACACTTAGACCCCTAGGTAAGTGTTACCCCCATCTTAGGGATATGTCAGGATGTCATCATAGGTATGTGGTTCCCAACCTGAAAGACGGTCACGGTCAGCTTATAACTTGAACGCGATACAGCTGCTCATCTCACAAGGAAGTCAACAACAGGCCCTGAGGTTGCTTGATGATCTCAATGTAAAGTGTCTCATAGAGTCACCGTCTTCCTCAAAATTAAAACACAGAACGGGTAGATACCTCAAGGCAATGGATTTATGGCTTCCTCTGGGAGCAGGGGGTCACAGTGCTGGAGTAACTGGGTCAAATGCAGGACAACACTTCATCCTTGGTCAAGCCCATTGAACTACATGGCCCTGTGATCTTGATTTAATACACTGACGATAGTAGTACTGCCATAAGCAAGTGAACAGAACCAAAGGTATAATTTGCACTGGGGAGACCAGATAACAGTTACTACAGCCATACCACTAAATCTCTCTTTCCCATCCCCCCTTAAACTCCTATATTTCCTCCACCTCTCCCAGGTGTCTATTTCTGAGTCTATCGATTATATGCTCCCCTCCACAAAGCCCTCATGTTTACATACAAGCCAGTCTTCATCCTGTCTCTATTACAAATTGGATCAGATTTTTCTTTCGTCCTTCCTCTCGGTTGGTTTATCCATGGCTCCTTCCCTTATTCTCGCCAACACTAGATGTAAATCCTGTCTACTGGTTACCCTCTTCATTGCTTTTTAGTCAGCTGTTTTCCCTGAAACACCGGCTCCTTTTGATCTGCTTATCCAGCAGGATTTGGACCTCATCTGACCCAAAAGTAATCCATCATGTCGCCGCCGAGCTTCCTTATCGCGACAAGGAGACACTGGGCCTTCATAAACTGGAGAGAGGGAGAGGGGAGGAGAAAAGAGAGCGATGGAGGGGGATATAGAAGGGATAGTGAGAGAGAAGGGAGAGAGCGATAAAGAGAGAGAGAGAGATAGGGAAAGAGAGAGAGAGAAGAACCAAGGAAGTGTGAGGTTTTGATATAAATTTCATCAATATGGGACGGGAGTTAGACGTTCCTTGTTAGTCTGGAGGTTGAGACACGGTGCTGTGGCATGGACTGTTTGAAAAGCATTCACACACACACAAATTCACATCACACACTATACAATTACTCAAATTCCCCCCCACACACCGCACAGACACACACTCATTTAGGGTTCCCAGGCACTCTGATAAGATTTCAAAGCCAGTGAAGGGTGATGGTTACAGATGAGGAGCTGTGCACTCCTCCGAGCTTTCCCCCTCCTGGGATGGAGAAAACATTAGCCAAACCACACAGCTTCTCTCCCTGTTCCCAGACACATGTCACTAGGGCCAAAGTAACAACTACTACACATTTCACTCGGTGTGTCTGACCCCTTAGGGTGACTCATGTTATGTGCTGTCATGTGAATAACAGTTCGACTATGAAATATTTGTTTCTATGAACATCCCACTGGGCACACACTGGTTGAAACAATGTTGTTTCACATAATTTTAACGAAATTATGGTTGAACCAACATGGAATAGACGTTAAATTGTCAATGATGGGCCGATCTGCCAAGACAGATGAGAAAAGGAAGCAACGATGCAGCACCGCATTCTGTGTAATTCTAAGGAGAAGTGGTAACTGTCCCACATTCCACTCAATGTCATTCATGAAAGAGCATCGCGCATAGTGGCCATTCTTAGTGAATGCGCCATAGAGAAACTGGCCAGCGATGTCCCATGTGAAGCCGCTAGGTGGCATGTTAGCGTCATGGAGGACATGTTGAATCTTCTTAGAGCCGCAAGGAGTTCTAAACTCCTCCAGAGCTTTTTTCACTCAGTGAACCAACTGAGATGCTTCTGTACTAGACAGTGTAAAACTGTAATCATCCAAAAGAAATATGAGCACATCTACCGTATAACAAGATGCAGGAATTACAAATCCCACACTTGCAGGTGCAGCTGCAGTATGTCATGTAAAGACTGTAATGATGAACTCCCATAGCAGTGTTAACTAAATGAAGCTTATGATCATCAGCGCTATGTACTTAGCCATCCTTCAACCGTGAAAGGATACAAAATATCAAGCTTTAAAAATGCTTCTTTAACCACTTACATAACATTACAGCATTGTGTTGTCGATACTTGTTCTTTAAACAGTTACACAATGTTACAGCATCGTCTTGTCTCTCAAGTAGTCTCAATAAATCCTATCCTCCAATTAGTGCATGCAAGTGTGTCACCATGGTGATTGTGTGGTGTTGTACAGTTAGCCTGTGGTTCCCTCAGACCTAGTGGGGAACACAGCATCACATGTCACTCAGTGTTCAAAGAACATCCTTCTCCCATGTTGAAGGATATAGCCTTCCTGTCACAGACACAATTACACACACAGACACATGCATTTGTGCAGGGGATAGTGTGTGTGTGTGTGTGTGCGTGTGTGTGTGTACTGAGAAAAGACAGAGTCCGTCCGTCCGTCCGTCAGACATCTGTCTGTCCCGGACCTACAGATAGCACAGTTAGCCCAAACCACCCCAGCCCTACCTCTACTTACCTCTACCTACCTCTGTTCACCATCTGTTGTTTATGCTCTCCTCCGCTGTCATGATCTTTAGCTGCTAATGATTTTCAATAATAAAAAGACGGCCTGACATTTTCATCAGTCCACCACAGCATTGCACTGTAGAACACAGTATGAGGCTATGAACCTGGTATTCACATCAGAGCGACATCATGACACGGTCAGAGAAGTATGAATCAGAATGGGGGAAATTATGTAGTTGGTGTCCAAAAGTTTCATGGTGTTGTCAGAGAGCGTGCAACTGAGGTGAATGATGTTGGATTTTCCTTAGATATCCTGTTGTGCTGATTATCCCCCTAAGGTTGATGTCCACACCCGAGAAAATCGAATTAGCATAATACAAAAATCCTCATAAAAACATGTCAGTTAAAGCTAGAGATTCAGTACCAGTCAAAAGTTTGGACGCAACTAATCATTCAAGGGAAAAATGTAAACTATTTTCTATATTGTGTAATAAGAGTGAAGACATCAAAACTATGAAATAACATATATGGAATCATGTATTAACCAAATCCAAATATATTTTATATTTGAGATTCTTCAAGGTAGCCCCCTTTTCCTTGATGACAGCATTGCACACTCTTGGCATTCTCTCAACCAGCTAAATTAGGTTGTCACCTGAAAGGCATTTCAATGTAACAGGTGTGCCTTGTTAAACCTCTTGAGTGTAGGGGGCAGTATTTTGATGTTTGAATGAAAAACCTACCCAAATATTTCTCAGGCTCAGAATCTAGAAAATGTATATAATTGTCAGATTAGGATAGAAAACACTCTAACGTTTCCAAAACTGTCAAAATGTTGTCTGTGAGTATAACAGAACTGATATTGCAGGCGAAAACCTGAGGAAAATCAAACCAGGAAGTGGCCTCTATTTTGAAAGCTCCATGTTCCATAGCCTGCCTTCGCTCCATTTAAAGGGATATCAACCAGATTCATTTTCCTATGGCTTCCCCATGGTGTGAACAGTCTTTAGACATAGTTTCAGGCTTTTATTTTGAAAAATGAGCGAGAAAGATCACATCGCGTCATTGTATGGCTGGGTGCCAGCAGCGTTTTGTATGCGCAACAGCTTGGAGCAGCCATTTTCTCTCTCTCGCCTATTGAAGAAGCTACATTCCCGGTTGATATATTATCGATTATATATTCTAAAAACAACCCGAGGATTGATTATAAAAAATGTTTGAAATGTTTCTACAAACATAATGGATACTATTTGGAATCTTCGTCTGCGATGTCGTGACCGCTTGAGCCTGTTGATTTTCTTTACATAACGAGCCAAACAAATGGAGGTATTTTGGAAATAAAAATAATCTTTATGGAACAAAAGGAACATTTATTGTGTAACTGGGAGTCTCGTGAGTGCAAACATTCGAAGATCATCAAATGTAAGCGATTTAATTTATTGCTTTTCTGACTTTCGTGACCAATCTACTTGGCTGCTAGCTTTGTGATATTTTTTGATTGTGATATTTTGCCTACTGAGAGAGATGTGCTTACATAAACGCATGGATAGCTTTCACCGAAAAACTTTATTGAAATCTGACATGCCAGGTGGATTATCAACAAGCTAAGCTGTGTTTTGCTATATTGCACTTGTGATTTCATGAAAATTATATATTTTTAGTGATTTAATTTGAATTTGGCGCTCTGCAATTCAGCGGTGGTTGACGAAAATGATCCCACTCACGGGATGGGTGCATCAAGAAGTTAAAAGTTAATTTGTGGAATTTATTTTGAGCCAATCAGTTGTGTTTTGATAGGTAAGGGGTAAGCGGTGGTATAAAGAAGATAGCCCTATTTGGTAAAAGACCAAGTCCATATTATGGAGAGAACAGCTCAAATAAGCAAAGAGAAACGTTAAGACGAAGGTCAGTCAATTCGGAAACCAGTACTGAAGGATACCAATAAAAAGAAGAGACTTGCTTGGGCCAAGAAACACAAGCAATGGACTAGACCGGCGGAAATCTGTCCTTTGGTCTGATGAGTCCAAATTTGACATTTTTGGTTCTAACCACCGTGTCTTTGTGAGACGCAGAGTAGGTGAACGGATTATCTCCGCATGTGTAGTTCCCACCGTGAAGCATGGTTTGACCTTAGTGGGACTATCATTTGTTTTTCAACAGGACAATGACCCAACACACCTCCAGGCTGTGTAAGGGCTTTGACCAAGGAGGAGAGTGATGGAGTGCTGCATCAGATGACCTGGCCTCCACAGTCCCCTGACCTCAACCCAATTGAGATGGTTTGGGATGAGTTGGACAGCAGATTGAAGGAAAGGCAGCCAACAAGTTCTCAGAATATGTGGGAACTCCTTCAAGACAGTTGGAAAAGCATTCCAGGTGAAGCTGGTTGTGAGAATTTCAAAGTGTGCAAGCTGTCATCAAGGCAAAGGCTGGCTACTTTGAAGAATCTTAAATAAAACATGTTTTTATTTGTTTCACACTTTTTTGGGTTACTACATGATTCCATATGTGTTATTTCATAGTTTTGATGTCTTCACTACAAATGTAAACCCTTGAATGAGTTGGTGTGTCCAAACCTTTGGCCGGTATTGTATTTTTTTAAATTTTTGGCTTAGTCTCAATCCACCGCATTTACCTGAATCGCACTTTCGCATCTGCGGTGAAAGGTGACAGAGCCTTAGCGTTGTTTGTCAAACCATGAGACATCTCGAAAATTGGTCTTCTGACAAAATCATCTGTAGCGTCCGAACGGTTTTGCCTACAAACTATTATGACCCCTGTATAGAACCTTCACAAGCATCTTGTGAGTCATCTGAAGTCGTTATAGTGTGTGTGGCACTAAACAGTCAACTTCTCGATGTAGCGTCCGAACAGTTTGGGCAACACACTAATATGACCCCTCAGTGGAAAGGTGAGACTATCACGAACACATACTGTACATGACTCCCACAGGCCTCACAAGACTCGCCTGAAGGTCAGCCGGGACCAGTTGAAAAAAATGCATATATAATTTCCTTTCGATGTAGTGAATATGTTATAAAAAAGGCCAAATAAAACATTTTATCAAATCATTTTTATATATAAACTCGGGAAAAAAAGAAACGTCCTCTCACTGTCAACTGCGTTTATTTTCAGCAAATTTAACATGTGTAAATATTTATTTGAACATAACAAGATTCAACAACAGACGTAAACTGAACAAGTTCCACAGACATGTGACTAACATAAATGGAATAATGTGTCCCTGAACAAAGGGGGGGGTCAAAATCAAATGTAACAGTCAGTATCTGGTGTGGCCACCAGCTGCATTAAGTACTGCAGTGTATCTCCTACTCAGGGACTGCACCAAATTAGTCAGTTCTTGCTTTGAGATGTTACCCCACTCTTCCACCAAGGCACCTGCAAGTTCCCGGACATTTCCGGGGGGAATGGCCCTAGCCATCACCCTCCGATCCAACTGGTACCTGACGTGCTCAATGGGATTGAGATCCGGGCTCTTCGCTGGCCATGGCAGAACGCTGGCATTCCTCACTTGCAGGAAATCACGCACCGAACGAGCAGTATGGCTGGTGGCATCGTCATGTTGGAGGGTCATGTCAGGATGAGTCTGCAGGAAGGGTACCACATGAGGGAGGAGGATGTCTTCCCTGTAACGCACAGCATTGAGATTGCCTGCAATGACAACAAGCTCAGTCCAATGATGCTGTGACACACTGCCCTAGACCATCACGGCCCCTCCACCTCCAAATCAATCCCGCTCCAGAGTACAGGCCACGGTGTAACGCTCATTCCTTCAGCGATAAACACGGATCCGACCATCACCCCTGGTGAGACAAAACCACGACTAGTCAGTGAAAAGCACTTTTTGCCAGTCCTGTCTGGTCCAGTAATGGTGGGTTTGTGCCCATAGGCGACGTTGTTGCCAGTGATGTCTGGTGAGGACCTGCCTTACAACAGGCCAAGAAGCCCTCAGTCCAGCCTCTCTCAGCCTATTGCAGACAGTCTGAACATGATGGAGGGATTGTGCATTCCTGGTGTAACTTGGGCAGTAATTGTTGCCATCCTGTACCTGTCCCGTAGGTGTAATGTTCGGATGTACCGATCCTGTGCACGTGTTGTTACACGTGGTCTGCCACTGCGAGAACAATCAGCTGTCTGTCTTGACTCCCTGTAGCACTGTCTTAGGCGTCTCACAGTACAGACATTGCAATGTATTGCCCTGGCAACGTATGCAGTCCTCATTCCTTCTTGCAGCATGCCTAAGGCACATTCACGCAGATGAGCAGGGACCCTGGGCATCTTTCTTTTGGTGTTTTTAAGAGTCAGTAGAAAGGCCTATTTAGTGTCCTAAGTTTTCATAACTGTGAGCCTAATTGCCTACCATCTGTAAGCTGTTAGTGTCTTAACGACCGTTCCACAGGCGCATGTTCAGTCATTGTTTACAGTTCATTGAATAAGCATGGAAAACAGTGTTTAAACCCTTTACAATGAAGATCTGTGAAATTATTTGGATTTTACGAATTATCTTGGAAAGACAGGGTTGTTACGTTCTGACCTTAGTTCCTTTGTTTTGTCTTTGTTTTAGTATGGTCCGGGCGTGAGTTGGGGTGGGCAGTCTGTTTGTTTTTAAATATTACATCATGAACACTTACCACGCTGCAAATTGGTCCTCCGATCCTTCTCGCTACTCCTCCTCAGAAGAGGAGGATGAGATCCGTTACAGAAACACCCACCAACCAAGGACCAAGCAACGTGGTATCGGGCAGCAGCGATCTCTGGACTCCTGGAAATGGGAGGAGATACTTGACGGCAAGGGACCCTGGGCAGAGGCTAGGGAATATCGCCGCCCCAAACCAGAGCTGGAGGCAGTGAAAGCTGAGCGGCGGCGATATGAGGAGGCAGCACGGCAGCGCGACAGACACGATAGGCAGCCCCAAAAATGTTTTGGGGGGAGGCACACGGGGAGTGGGGCAGAGTCAGGTTGGAGACCTGAGCCCATTCCTCGTGCTTATCGGAAGAAGTGCAGTACTAGTCAGGCACCGGATTATGCCGTCAAAACGCACGGTGTCGCCAGTACGCGCTCATAGCCGGGCGGGCTATAGGCCAGCCCCCCGCAAGTGCCATGCGAGAGTAGGCATCCAGCCAGGGCGTGTTGTGCCAGCCCAGCGTGTTTGGTCTCCAGTATGCCGTTTCGGTCCAGTGTATCCTGCACCGGCGCTGCGTGCTGTGTCTCCAAGGCGCTGGGAGGGTGCAGTGCGTTCTATGCCTGCGCTCCGCCCGTGCCGGGCGAATGTGGGTATTGAGCCGAAGGGAGAGGTGCGAGTGGTATGCACCATTGCTTACCCACAGCCCCATTCAACCTGTGTCTGCACTCGGGAGGGTCCGGGCTAAAGTGGGCATCCAGCCTGGAGGAGTGGTGCCAAGGCTGCGCACCAGAGCTCCAGTGTTCCCCCACAGCCCGGTCCATCCGGTGCCTCCTCCACGCACCAGGCCTCCTGTAGGTCTCCCCAGCCTGTCCAGCGCTGCCGGAATCTCCCGTCCATTCGGGACCCGTGGCTTGGGTCTCCAGTCCGAGGTCGGCGGTGAGGGTCGCCGTTTTTAAGAGGCGGATAAAGAGGCGGGAAAAAACTATGGTGAAGTGGGGTCCACGTCCCACGCCAGAGCCGCCACCGCGGACAGACGCCCACCCAGACCCTCCCCTGTAGGTTCAGGTTTTGCGGCCAGAGTCCGCACCTTTGGGGATGCGGACCTTAGTTCTCACCTTAGTTCCTTTGTTTATTCTTTGTTTTAGTATGGTCAGGGCGTGAGTTGGGGTGGGCAGTCTGTTTTTCTATGTTGGTTTCTGTGTTCGGCCGAGTATGGTTCTCAATCAGAGGCAGGTGTCGTTAGTTGTCTCTGATTGAGAATCATACTTAGGTAGCCTTTTTCCACCTGTGTTTCGTGGGTGTTTATTTTCTCTTCGTGTATGTCGCCAGACAGGACTGTTTCGGTTTTCATTCGTTCACTTTATTGTTAGTTCAGTGTTCAGTTTGATTCATTAAATATTACATCATGAACACTTACAACGCTGCAAATTGGTCCTCCGATCCTTCTCGCTACTCCTCCTCAGAAGAGGACGAGATCCGTTACAAGGGTCCTGAAAAGGGGACGTTTCTTTTTTTGTTAAGTACATTTTTTGATACTTCAAGGGGTCTTAAATTTGAAAATCAAATAGCAAAAAACATACCTGGTATGACCTTCTTAAAACAATTCTATATAGCTTAGTAGGACATCTCCTCCCACATCGGCTTAGACAGGGCTTAGAATGTTTTGTGCCAAAAATATGGGGTTAAATACATGTACAAATATTTTTTTATTTTTTTAAAGAACAAAATCCATATAGCTTAGTGGAACCTCCTGGCTTAGACTCTTATTGGTTAAACAACAGCAGCCTTTATGGTAAGGCCTTCGATGTGAGATATGCATTAAGCCTCTAATATTGTTTGAGAGTTAATAAGTATGGGGTTTGTAAATGTCAGGAGAATTAAGAGATATCGTTGAGGAGGTAATTACTTACTTCTATCTGCCTTTCAAAACCAGTGTAGGTCTTTAGATCAGGGGTTCCCAAACTTTTTCACTCAGGGCCCACCTTCCAGCATTGGGTAACATCCTGCGCCCCCATCCTCCCCCCGAGTGCGCCACATCTATTTCTATGGGCACAAGCACTGTTCATGAAATAAACTGTTCACACCCTTCTTGTTGCTGGAAATAATTTTGCAGGTTTAAAGCTTATTTCCTGCAATTCGACATTTGGTCATGGGTTGCAAAGAACATTTAGCCATTTTGAAGCAACTTTTCTTGCAATTCTACATTTTTTGCCATGTCTAATATGTATTCATGTGATATGAGACAAAAACAATTAAAACAATATCTAAAAAACGTTGACATGGGCTAGTTGATCTGGATATTTCTGACAAGTTATAACTAATTTAAGCACTGACTAAGATGGCAAGAGGAACTGATGATGCACTACACAATTTCCAAATTACACCTTGTGCATTCTACGTACTATTACAACTTTCAAGAGTAAAGCCGGACTGAGTTCCTTTAGTTATCACGACTCAGGATATGGCCCAGATGCAGACACAGGAGGCAGATGGTACAGTTCTCAGATTATTTATTATAACACGGGGCGCAGGCAAAGGGCAGGTCGAGGACAGACAGAGGTTCGTAACCAGATCAGAGTCCGACAGGTACTGGCCAGCAGACAGGCTCAGGGCAGACAGAAAGGTCAGAACTGGAAAAGCTAGAAACAAAAATTAGAGAGCAAGGAAAAACAGGAAACACACTGGGACGACATGACAATACAAGAAAATGCAGGTATAAATAAACAGGGGACAATGGGGGAAATGGGAGACACCTGGTGGGGTGCTGGCGGTGGAACCTCTCCTCTTGGCCATAACCCTCCTAGTCAACCAGGTACTGGAATCCCTTGCCCCGAAGTCGAACACTCTTCGGGGCAACTGTGAGACAGTTTTAATCCTAGACATATGAAAGATGGGATGTATATGGAGGGTGTGGGGCAACAGAAGACGAACAGCAGAGGGGCTAAGAATCTTAGAGATGGGAAAAGGTCCGATAAAACGGGGGGAAAGTATACAGGACTCCACCCGGAGGGTCAAATCCCGAGTGGACAGCCATACCCTCTCCCCGAGATGATAAAGGGGTCCGGTGTCAATAGAAGGGATCCGGTGGCAGTCCGCTTGTTGCCGATACCTGGAGGTGGTCTTGAGAAGAGGTCCAGGCTCTCATCAAGGTATGGCGATGGCAGCAGACGAACATCTGGGAAGAGAGTATGCTGACCTCTTCCTCAGGGAAGAGCGGGGCTGATGTCCAATGGAAAACAAAAAAGCAAGAGACCAGTAGCTGAGCAGTGAAGGATATTGCAGGTGTATTCCAACCACACAATAGCCGTCTCCAGGTCGTGATTGGCTCGCTCCGACTGGCTGTTAGACTGGGGGTGAAAACCGGTGGACGGGCTGACCGATGACCCAATGAGGGTGCAGAGCGCTTTCCAGAACCAGGACGAGAACTGAGGACCGTGAACGGAGACCATGTCCACCTGTCAGGGATTTCCTCCTCTTCTTCCGAAGAGGAGAGGCGAAAAGGATCAGAGGACCAATATGCGGCGTGGTAAGTGTCCATGGTTCTTTTAATATGTAAATGTACACATGAACACTACAAAACAATAAACATGAAAAACCTAAACAGTCCTATCTGGTGCAAAGACGTGATGCAGCATGAGCTGGGCCATCTCCTTGGCTGAGGGAAACTTGGGAAGGGGAATGAAATGGGCAGCTTTGGAAAACCTATCCACCATTGTAAGGATAGTGGTGTTGTCATCTGATGGAAGGAGACCAGTGACAAAGTCCAGGGATATAGGAGACCAGGGGCAGTGAGGAACAGGGAGTGGTTGAAGGAAGCCAGACGGAGGTTGCCACGGAGTCTTATTCTGAGCACACAGTGCAGGCGGTGCCGAATGAAGAGTTGTCAAGGCCACCAAAAACATTGTCGTAGAAAAGGCCAGGGTCCGACGGGAGCCAGGGTGGCAGGCAAGTCTGGAGGAATGAGCCCATTTAAGGACCGGGGAACGAGCAGAGTCCGGGACAAACATCCGTTTAGGGAATGCTCCACCTCACATCCGAGAACGCTCCACCTCAGGTTCAGGTTCTCAGGACCAGGTTCTCTATACCCCAGATGAGTGCAGCCGCTAGACAATAGGTAGGGATGGTGGTCTCTGGGATCCGACGGTGTAGCAGCAGGACTAAAGAGGCGTGAGAGCGCATCTGGCTTAACATTCTTGGACCCCGGGTGGTAGAAGATGGTAAAGTTGGTTGAACTGAGTGAAAATTAGGCTCCTTCAAACTTGCCTAGAATTGAGGCACTTGGCGGTGCAGAGATATTCCAGGTTCTTGTGATCAGTCCACACTATGAATGGATGTTCCGCCCCCTCTAACCAGTGCCTCCAACATCATTTTGATGGCGGGTAGTTCTCAATTTCCCACGTTGTGGTTCCTCTCAATGGGGTTAAGACGATGGGAAAGGAAAGTGCAGGGATGCAGCTTTTGGTCCTTGGCAGAACGCTGGGACAGTACGGCCCCCACTCCGACGTCTGAGGCGGCGACCTCCATCATGAACTGACGGGACGGGACGGATGGACTAAGATGGGGGCTGTAGTGAACAAATGCTTGAGGTTCGAGAATGCCCGGTCAGCTGCTGGTACCACGTGAACCCAACCTTGGGAGAGGTGAGTGCTGAGAGGGGGAAGCCAGGGTGCTGTGACCCCAGATGAAGCGGTGGTAGAAATTAGCAAACCCCAGAAAACATTGCAGCTGCACTCTGGATGTGGGTTGAGACCAATCCACCAACCCTCTCACCTTGTGTCGTGGAAATTTCCTCTATTTACCAAATCATGGGAGCAAACCACACACACACGTCAGAGTTAGTTATAAAAGTCCATCTTTAATTATATGAGCTCTATCACAATCCTGTGACTCTCAGATAATTCAGTGTCTCTCAAATGAATTCTCTGAGAGCCCCCTTACAATGCAACTGAGTTCCTTTAATAGCAAAGACACACATAGTCAGACAGCATAGACATAATTCATCGTTCAGCTTTGTATCCTTTCCCAAACCAAATCCTCCATATCAACAGGCATATATCAAATTGTCATTTATATACAACCAACTCAAAATACAACCTCCTGGACAAACTCACGGAGAGGAGGGTGAGGCTATAGGTTAAGATAGAAACAACATAAGAGGGAGCATAGAATGATTCCAGACACTGCAACCTTCCTTTCCCCACCATGGGAAAGGTAGGGAGTGAAAGATATGTTTACACATGATGACACTTTGACCTCTCCCCTCTCAGCGGCCCATGCAACTTAGTTTTGACATAGAACAGATAACTGCAACCTCACCACAAAATTACAAAAAAAATACCATTCTGATGGGAAGTAACTTACACACATTTGATGAATATTAAACATCTTACAAATGTTACCAACAAATTCTGATCCTTCCACGACATTCCCCTCTCAAGGGACTAAGTCCCTTTTGAAGAATCAGAATATTAATTACATACTCAATATTTTAAAATTCAAATCCCCTCAATGTCAAATACCTTAGCTTATATGTAAGCTTTCTCCCTTCTGAAACTAAGATTACAACCTTTATTCTACAAGACAACCTTGCACATGTTTTAATAACACAGAATAATCCATTTGAGGAAAATAAAAACATAACATATTTATGCTCTTTCAGTTACATGAGAAACAGTGTCTAAACACAGGCCTCCTCACAACATATAGGACAGACATCCCTCTAAGTCCTCATGCTCAGAAATATACTCAGGAATAGAGAATAGGGCAGTGAAATCATTCATATTCCAAATCATAAGTAACAACCCAACTATTTATCCAACATTCCTCAGTGATTCAAATGGGTCATTATCACTTAAAGTAAAAACCTCAATTTAACACACATCAATATTAGCAGATTTACATACAGTATAATTATCCCATAATTCTACTATTAACTTTTTTAATCATGAATTTAATACAGATCAGTATCTCAATGCATTCTTAATCTAAATTACTACAATTTACATGGTGTAGACCTCTTCAATCAATCTGATACCACAAAAGTATAAACCATTTTAATGGCACAGTTTGATTAAACCCCCCTTACACAGGCACGGCATCTTCTGGCATCTTCGTTTTTTTCCGATAGCTTTACAGTTCAAAATGGACGGCCCATGATAATGTCCCAATTTCAATGTCTCATCCTTACCACTCATGTCTTGACCATTCGTCAACCAATATACCAGCATCATAAGAAAATGTTAGAACAGATCTTTCTCCATGATCACTCCAAGTGGACTCTCACAGTATGAGAGAAACATGAAAGAAAAGCAGTTGATAGCTTAGATCTGAGACTGTACACCAATTTCTGGCTTGGTTCTTTTCTCTCGGTAGAAGTGGTTTGGAAAGCCTCCTTCAATGCCTTTGTCTCTCTTCTTCAGCCAGTTAGAGGGGGTTTTGAGGTACACACCATTCGGTCCAAATGATCTCTTCCATGCATTAAGATACTGTCTGATGTCACTTTTCATGATAACCTCGAAAGAACAGATCAGAACAACAGTTTAGTTCAGTTCATTAACTACATGATAAATGATTACTTTTACCAATTATTCTTAACACACATATCTAAACATATTTCACAGAGAATATCAAAACATTCTATTGAAACTATTCTTTCAAATTGGTTTATACTCCCCATCTCACTGTCAACTCCATCGTAGAGCCAAGGATCAAGAAATTAGACCTATATCTCTCGGGAATAGAACAAAACAAACACAACAATACAGTACACTCAACAATACAATACACACAACAATACAGTACACTCAACAATACAATACACTCAACAATACAATACAAATAGACTTAAAGCAGCATATCCTTAGTTAAAAGCAAATGCCCTACTCCCTCTTCACACTGGTCCAAATTACACATATGGATAAGAAACATATTTACCAATTACACAAATTATTTTGAAAGCAGTATTACAAATGACCATAATTCCATTATCCAAATGGCTTTCCAATGCGGGTGATCAAGCCACAACGGAAAGTCATCAGAAGGTCATAGGTCATACGAAACCCTCCAAAGCAGTGTTTTGCACTATATGAAACTATTTGCAAACAATAATCAACTAGTTCCAAACATTTTCGTATTCCCATGTTCCCAGAACATTCCTTTATCAAAAGAATTTGCGTGTGTAATGAAAAGTCAGAAAATAAAATAAAAGTGCCCCTATAATACCTTTGCACTACAACAAAAAACTTCCCGGCCCCCTCCAATGTGGTAGTTTATGGCCTCCCTTCACTCACTCTCCCCAAGAGTATCGTCCCTGGACACATTCCAGAGAGAGACAGTGAACTATCCATTTTCCCGGAGAAAACACAATAACACTTAGTATTCATTACACTACATGACTCAGAAACTCAAACTCAAACGTGAAACTATAAACCAAACCTAATGATAATTCCACTGTACCTCAAATCATTAATCATAAGTTTTAATCAAATCAATGTATATGTATGATACAATGTTTAATCAAGTTAAATCAACTCCTAAAAAAAACTCTTAATCAGCAACCTAATAATTTCAATCTGTTGATATAAATTTTGTAAAAACCCATCCTGATTTTTTAAAACAAATCTAAAATCCTTCAAAAGTCGGTGCTGTCTCATCATCGTAAAAATACAAATAAACTTCTTTTTTCCCCCACTGATATCCACAAAGGTCAATACTGTTCAGCACATCCGTTAATGATCTTCCTTTAGTCTGTACAGGGTCTGAAGTTCCAATGTATGCAGATGATACATTGATAAATTCATGCAAATAACAAACTACACAAAAACTCACTACTATAGCACATCCATAATTAAAATCTATGATACTCCCCCACTTAACATACTAGTTTAGTCTTTGGCCCAATCTTGCTTTTCAACATTCATACCCATTCAGTCTTCTGTCAACAGGTTGGCGTACTATTCAATCCAGCAACCATCTTTAATGACCTGACATTGTTCCATATAATGGAAACATACCATAACGTTGGACTTTCCTGCTCAAATTAACTGGTGTTACTTAAACAATCAAACCAAGAATCAATAACCATCAGAATCTATCCTTACGATGTTTTATGATTCAGACATCCAGTCTCCCAATTCTCATAGCCTAATACAGTAAATATTAATGCCACAAATCTATGATGCCCACCTAGCGAATCAGCTGCTAGAAATACAGAAAAAATTTACTTGAACAACGGTCAAAACAATTACAGTAAGGTTATTGTATATTCAAACTAATAACGCAAATGCACGTTATTCTACAACAATCTACCTGCCTCCAGCAACTTTCCCTGACAATTAGTAGCCAACATAACAACTAACTCTCTTCCATACTTTCAACTAAACATTCCTACTTCTTTTTCCCCCAGTGGGCAAAAATATAACCCCTCTCATTTCAACGTTTTTCCCTTACCTCTATCATAAGATTAAAACCCAACTTTATAACTTCCTCTTCTGCTCTCCACACTTATGAAATGTATCCTATTTCTTAAAAAATAACACACGCAGCGCTAAAATTATAACATGCGTCAATCTATAAGAATGAAAAACATTTCGGTAACCACTTTCCTATCACCATTCTCTCCCCGCTATCATTCAGAATTTTTTAAAACTTAGGTAACTGTCTTCTCTATTGATAAAGTAATTTAAATACGACCCAATTCTCAATACATTATTCCAGCAGATCATTTAGTGAACAGACATCTTCTTGCATCAGAATTCGCTTCGTTATTATTTTAAATTGAATTAGTCTATCAATTTAACCTAAACAATCTATTGAAAACGTTCAATTTATCTCTTATACAAACACTAGCGACCATAACTTTCCAGGCAAACATTCAAATAGATGATTTACAATCAAAAACTCTGAATTCAGCCAGCGCCATGACTGGGAATGGAACTCAGGCCTCCCGCGTGGCAGGCGAGAATTCTACCACTGAACCACTAATGCTATTGTGAATAACAAAAATTACTACGGATATAAACCCCATTTACAGAGTAAAATCAAAACACGTCACTATCGGTAATTCCCAGAAGAATAATAGCCCATTTTTAATAGTACAAACGTTACTCCAGCTATGATTTTCAAATTCCAGCCATGATTCTCAAATTCCAAATTACACATATTAGCAATCAAAGAATAAAATCGACACTAATGACTAGGAAACAGTAAAAGTAGATTATGTTTACTTATGCAACATATTTCAATTACTTTACTACATCACATTAATCACGCAATGATAATTAGTTTGATGGAAAACCTTAGGCTTTGTACAACATTATAAATTACATCGAGCATCCCTCGAATTCTCTTTAACTTTATGGAAAACAGTTTATTCAATAAATCCCGCAATTTCTCTCATACTGGGAAGAAAAATTATAACATGTTCAGACCTTAACGGAAGTTTAATTTCAAATGTTTCATCCAGACGGAGATAATCCAATATGCGTTCTTATAGTTACATCGTTAGGATAAGATAACCAAAAGTGGACACACTCTAATCAGTTTCTAGAGCTCAATTTCCCAGATTATTTTAATAGTGCTTAAAAATGTCATCTTTATCAAATTATCCATTTAAGACCTACGTACGTCTACGAATGGGTGGTTTAAATTGTATCTAATCATTCTCAGCATTACTTTATCAAATCTCTAGTAATTGATTATACACACATACCATTTATCATAATTTCAAATAATTCACAGAATCCATATAAAACTTAAGAAATCTTAGTTACTCACACAGAACTTTAAGGATCACCCACACAGGATTGGTCGGAATTTCACATAGAATTGTTCTGATGTCCACACAGAACATCAAAAGTTTTGCCCACACAGAGTAAACCCCGCTCACACAGAACGGTCCGACTCACTATTACATATTCACACAGAGTAATCCCAGGGCATACCTGGCAAGCACATTTAAAATAATTGGAATTCACCACATCTGAGGGTCACTTAGACAAATCACACAGATACACAGAATGAGGTCCTTCTTCCAATAGGGCTTCACCAAGTGCCGTGTTTCACCTAGAACACACAGTCCCCCTGGCCCATCACCCCGACAGACCTCACCAAATCCCCACTGTGATCAATTCAGTGTCAGGAGGGCTCTTGGTCACTGGCAACCGGACAGTGCAGAGTATCTTTTGAGTCCACTAAACCCCCAGATTACTCTCCTCTGACTCGGCCCTGCTTACGCCGCCAAGGTGCCTTCCTTACAAAGGAATTCATACTCAGAGTATACGTAACAGGCATAATTAAAAAACTCGACTTCAAATCTGTGTGTGGTTCGCTCACCTTTTTCTTTAAAAAAAAACTCTGTTCGAGATGTGGAATCCACTCGGCTCGCTTCCTCTTAGATCAAAGGTTGGTCCATCTGCTTCGTTCCCGAAGTGTGGTTCTCCCTGAGATCCCAAGTTTAGGGGATCCCTCGTGCACGATTTATTTACCTAGATCGTAGGAACGGTCACCGAGTGAAGATTCACATCCCCTCCTCATCGACAAATGTCGTGGAAATTTCCTCTATTTACCAAATCATGGGAGCAAACCACACACACACGTCAGAGTTAGTTATAAAAGTCCATCTTTAATTATATGAGCTCTATCACAATCCTGTGACTCTCAGATAATTCAGTGTCTCTCAAATGAATTCTCTGAGAGCCCCCTTACAATGCAACTGAGTTCCTTTAATAGCAAAGACACACAGTCAGACAGCATAGACATAATTCATCGTTCAGCTTTGTCTCCTTTCCCAAACCCTAGAACCATAAACCAAATCCTCCATATCAACAGGCATATACCAAATTATCATTTATATACAACCAACTCAAAATACAACCTCCTGGACAAACTCACGGAGAGGAGGGTGAGGCTATAGGTTAAGATAGAAACAACATAAGAGGGAGCATAGAATGATTCCAGACACTGCAACCTTCCTTTCCCCACCATGGGAAAGGTAGGGAGTGAAAGATATGTTTACACATGATGACACTTTGACCTCTCCCCTCTCAGCGGCCCATGCAACTTAGTTTTGACATAGAACAGATAACTGCAACCTCACCACAGAATTACAAAAAATACCATTCTGATGAGAAGTAACTTACACACATTTGATGAATATTAAACATCTTACAAATGTTACCAACAAATTCTGATCCTTCCACGACACTTGACAGAGTCCATCTGAATATTTACAGCAGCAATGATGTACCCTAGAAAGGAGATGGTGGAGCGAGGGAATTAACATTTTCCGGCTTTAACAAAAAACTAGATCTCCAGGAGACACTGAAAGATCTGTCGGACGTGGAGGAGGTATTCTTGAAATGACCGGGGAAAAAACGAGGATGTGGTCAAGGTAGACAAACACGAACCGGTTCAACATATGACGGAGCACATCATTGACCAGGGCCAAGAACACTGTGGGAGCATTGGTCAGTCCAAATGGCATAACAAGGTACTCATAATGCCAACTAGCCATGTTAAAAGCTGTCTTCCATTAGTTTCCTACACGTATCCGAACAAGATGGTAGGCGTTCCAAAGGTCCAACTTTGAGAAGATTGTCGCACCCTGGAGAGGCTCAAAATCCGAGGAGATGAGTGGTAGAGGGTTACTGTAATGACATTAAGGTCCCAGTAGTCAATACACAGGCGCAGGGAAGCAGATGGACAAATACTCCCTGCAGAAACAGTCCTCAATGTACATCTCCATGGACTCGACAGGGAATAAAGCCGCCGCCGAGGCGGTGTTGTTCATGGGAGAAGGTCGATAGCACAGTTGTAGGGTCGATGCAGTGGGAGAGACGTAGCACAGGCCTTATTAAAAACCTCCCGGAGGTCCTGGTACTCCGCAGGAATGGCGGTGAGATCCGAGGCTTCTCCCAAGCCCGCAAGAAGATGTCCTGGGCAAGGCTGCGCCGACTTCAGACAATGCATGTGGCAGAAAGGGCTCCAACCCATGATAGAATCGGTAGCCCAGTCGAGCAAAGGATTGTGCCTCTGGAGCCACGAAAACCCCTAAACCACGGGTGTCTGAGGTGATTCAATTTTTTATTTTATTTTTTATTTCACCTTTATTTAACCAGGTAGGCTAGTTGAGAACAAGTTCTCATTTGCAACTGCGACCTGGCCAAGATAAAGCATAGCAGTGTGAACAGACAACACAGAGTTACACATGGAGTAAACAATTAACAAGTCAATAACACAGTAGAAAAAAAAGGGGAGTCTATATACATTGTGTGCAAAAGGCATGAGGAGGTAGGCGAATAATTACATTTTTGCAGATTAACACTGGAGTGATAAATGATCAGATGGACATGTACAGGTAGAGATATTGGTGTGCAAAAGAGCAGAAAAGTAAATAAATAAAAACACTATGGGGATGAGGTAGGTGAAAATGGGTGGGCTATTTACCAATAGACTATGTACAGCTGCAGCGATCGGTTAGCTGCTCAGATAGCATATGTTTGAAGTTGGTGAGGGAGATAAAAGTCTCCAACTTCAGCGATTTTTGCAATTCGTTCTAGTCACAGGCAGCAGAGTACTGGAACGAAAGGCGGCCAAATGAGGTGTTGGCTTTAGGGATGATCAGTGAGATACACCTGCTG
The DNA here is from genome assembly GCF_002021735.2 of Oncorhynchus kisutch. Lineage (NCBI taxonomy): Eukaryota > Metazoa > Chordata > Actinopteri > Salmoniformes > Salmonidae > Oncorhynchus > Oncorhynchus kisutch. The sequence continues at coordinate 24,260,651 of NC_034201.2, forward strand.
GAGCGTGTGCTACGGATGGGTGTTGCCATCGTGACCAGTGAACTGAGATAAGTCGGAGCTTTACCTAGCATGGACTTGTAGATGACCTGGAGCCAGTGGGTCTGGCGACGAATATGTAGCGAGGGCCAGCCGACTAGAGCATACAAGTCGCAGTGGTGGGTGGTATTAGGTGCTTTAGTGACAAAACGGATGGCACTGTGATAAACTGCATCCCGTTTGCTGAGTAGAGTGTTGGAAGCAATTGTGTAGATGACATCGCCAAAGTCGAGGATCGGTAGGATAGTCAATTTTACTAGGGTAAGTTTGGCGGCGTGAGTGAAGGAGGCTTTGTTGTGGAATAGAAAGCCGACTCTTGATTTGATTTTCGATTGGAGATGTTTGATATGAGTCTAGAAGGAGAGTTTACAGTCTAGCCAGACACCTAGGTACTTATAGATGTCCACATATTCAAGGTCGGAACCATCCAGGGTGGTGATGCTGGTCAGGCGTGCGGGTGCAGGCAGCGAACGGCTGAAAAGCATGCATTTGGTTTTACTAGCGTTTAAGAGCAGTTGGAGGCCACGGAAGGAGTGTTGTATGGTATTGAAGCTCGTTTGGAGGTTAGATAGCACAGTGTCCAAGGACGGGCCGGAAGTATATAGAATGGTGTCGTCTGCGTAGAGGTGGATCAGGGAATCACCCGCAGCAAGAGCAACATCATTGATATATACAGAGAAAAGAGTCAGCCCGAGAATTGAACCCTGTGGCACCCCCATAGAGACTGCCAGAGGACCGGACAGCATGCCCTCCGATTTGACACAATGAAATCTGTCTGCAAAGTAATTGGTGAACCAGGCAAGGCAGTCATCCGAAAAACCGAGGCTACTGAGTCTGCCGATAAGAATATGGTGATTGACAGAGTCGAAAGCCTTGGCAAGGTCGATGAAGACGGCTGCACAGTACTGTCTTTTATCGATGGCGGTTATGATATCGTTTAGTACCTTAAGCGTGGCTGAGGTGCACCCGTGACCGGCTCAGAAACCAGATTGCACAGCGGAGAAGGTACGGTGGGATTCGAGATGGTCAGTGACCTGTTTGTTGACTTGGCTTTCGAAGACCTTAGATAGGCAGGGCAGGATGGATATAGGTCTGTAACAGTTTGGGTCCAGGGTGTCTCCCCCTTTGAAGAGGGGGATGACTGCGGCAGCTTTCCAATCCTTGGGGATCTCAGACGATATGAAAGAGAGGTTGAACAGGCTGGTAATAGGGGTTGCGACAATGGCGGCAGATAGTTTCAGAAATAGAGGGTCCAGATTGTCAAGCCCAGCTGATTTGTACGGGTCCAGGTTTTACAGCTCTTTCAGAACATCTGCTATCTGGATTTGGGTAAAGGAGAACCTGGAGAGGCTTGGGCGAGTAGCTGCGGGGGAGGTGGAGCTGTTGGCCGAGGTTGGAGTAGCCAGGCGGAAGGCATGGCCAGCCGTTGAGAAATGCTTGTTGAAGTTTTTGATAGTCATGGATTTATCGGTGGTGACCGTGTTACCTAGCCTCAGTGCAGTGGGCAGCTGGGAGGAGGTGCTCTTGTTCTCCATGGACTTCACAGTGTCCCAGAACTTTTTGGAGTTGGAGCTACAGGATGCAAACTTCTGCCTGAAGAAGCTGGCCTTAGCTTTCCTGACTGACTGCGTGTTTTGGTTCCTGACTTCCCTGAACAGTGGCATATCACGGGGACTATTCGATGCTATTGCAGTCCGCCACAGGATGTTTTTGTGCTGGTCGAGGGCAGTCAGGTCTGGAGTGAACCAAGGGCTGTATCTGTTCTTAGTTCTGCATTTTTTGAACGGAGTATGCCTATCTAAAATGGTGAGGAAGTTACTTTTAAAGAATGACCAGGCATCCTCAACTGATGGGATGAGGTCAATGTCCTTCCAGGATACCCGGGCCAGGTCGATTAGAAAGGCCTGCTCACAGAAGTGTTTTAGGGAGCGTTTGACAGTGATGAGGGGTGGTCGTTTGACTGCGGCTCCGTAGCGGATACAGGCAATGAGGCAGTGATCGCTGAGATCCTGGTTGAAGACAGCGGAGGTGTATTTGGAGGGCCAGTTGGTCAGGATGACGTCTATGAGGCCTTGTTTACAGAGTTAGGGTTGTACCTGGTGGGTTCCTTGATGATTTGTGTGAGATTGAGGGCATCTAGCTTAGATTGTAGGACTGCCGGGGTGTTAAGCATATCCCAGTTTAGGTCACCTAACAGAACAAACTCTGAAGCTAGATGGGGGGCGATCAATTCACAAATGGTGTCCAGGGCACAGCTGGGAGCTGAGGGGGGTCGGTAGCAGGCGGCAACAGTGAGAGACTTATTTCTGGAGAGAGTAATTTTCAAAATTAGTAGTTTGAACTGTTTGGGTATGGACCTGGAAAGTATGACATTACTTTGCAGGCTATCTCTGCAGTAAACGGAAGATGTTATAGTTGGGTATGGAAATCTCAGAATTTTTGGTGGCCTTCCTGAGCCAGGATTCAGACACGGCAAGGACATCAGGGTTAGCAGAGTGTGCTAAAGCAGTGAGTAAAACAAACTTAGGGAGGAGGCTTCTGATTTTGACATGCATGAAACCAAGGCTTTTTCGATCACAGAAGTCAACAAATGAGGGTGCCTGGGGACATGCAGGGCCTGGGTTTACCTCCACATCACCCGCGGAACAGAGAAGGAGTAGTATGAGGGTGCGGCTAAAGGCTATCGAAACTGGTCGCCTAGAGCGTTGGGGACAGAGAATAAGAGGAGCAGGTTTCTGGGCATGGTAGAATATATTCAGGGCATAATGCGCAGACAGGGGTATGGTGGGGTGCGGGTACAGCGGAGGTAAGCCCAGGCACTGGGTGATGATGAGAGAGGTTGTATCTCTGGACATGCTGGTTGTAATGGGTGAGGTCACCGCATGTGTGGGAGGTGGGACAAAGGAGGTATCAGGGGTATGAAGAGTGGAACTAGGGGCTCCATTGTGAACTAAAACAATGATAACTAACCTGAACAACAGTATACAAGGCATATTGACATTTGAGAGAGACATACAGCGAGGCATACAGTAATCACAGGTGTTGAATTGGGAGAGCTAGCTAAAACAGTAGGTGAGACAACAACAGCTAATCAGCTAGCACAACAACAGCAGGTAAAATGGCGATGACTAGGCAGAGGGAGAGTCGGATTAACTACACACAGAGCCTGAGTGTGGCTGGGGCCGACAGATAAAACATAAACAAGCAGAATGGAGTACCGTGATTAATGGACAGTCCAGCATGCATCAGCTATGTAGCCAAGTGATCAGTGTCCAGGGGGCAGCGGTGGATGGGGCAGGGAAGCTGGACTGGCAAGTGTTATCCAGGTTTAAAAAACGAACAATGGCTAAATAGCTTGTAGCTAGTTAGCTTCCGGAGGTTCTTGAGTGTGTTCTAAAAATAAAAAATAATAGCGATTCCGTATCACATTGGGTGAGAGTCGCGTTGCTCTGGTTAGAGTCGCGTTGTTCGAACTGGCGAGGGCTTTCCGAGCTAAAGGTTAGCTGATGACCGGTTAGCTGAAGACCGCTAGCAATGTTTTGCTGACTGATAGCTGGTAGTTAGCTGGCTAGCTTCAGTCGATGAGCAGGAACTGCATAGGTCTCACTGTGATTACCTGATACTCTCAGGTTAATGGGAAACGTAGTATGGGTGACAGCCAATAGAGCACCCATCCAGCACTCTGACGTCCATAGGAATGGAGAGGGGGATTTCCAGCTCCGACACCAGGGTATCGTCCATAAAGTGAGCACAATGAGCACCCGGAGGGATTTAGACTGGTCACCCCACAACAGGATAGCATGAAGAGGGGTACGAGAAATAGAAGATGGGAAACTCCTCATACGGCCCACCAGCGTACTTGTACCTACTTGATGAGCCTGGTCTTTTAATGGACAGGTAGATATGTAATGTCCTGTTGTTCCACAATACAGACAGCTCTTGGTGCTCAGTTTGCATAAGTGTTCAGTAGGAGACAATCTGGCCCTGTCCAGTTGCATGGGCACCAGAGGAAGCGAGTCGGCAGCCCTTGGTTATTCCCTAGAGAACTTGGGTGACATCGGATCCTCCTGGGGAGCAAGTGTGACAGGAAGCAGACAACTTCTCCCTCCTACGTTCCCATAGCTGCCCATCTGTCCTTATGGTCAAGGCTATGAGAGAGTTGAGATCCATGGGAAGCTCCCGGGCTGCGAGCTCATCTTTGACCACCTCCAATAATCCCTGCAGGAACATGTCGAACAGAGCTTCCACGTTCCAGGCACTCTCGGCGGCCAAATCTACCACATAGTCTGCCACACTACGGGAGTCTTGACGCAGTAGCTTACGAGCAGCCTCTCTCCCGGACAACGGAGAATCAAACACCTTTCTAACCTCCTCCACAAACTCCTCCAGACTGAGGCAAATGGTGGATTGTTGCTCCCACACCGCCATAGCCAAGGCGAGAGCCCTCCCAGACATCAGGGTTATCAAGTTTGCTATCCTCGAGCAATCCGAGGGAAACGAACAGGGCTGCAGTGCAAAGATGAGAGAACACTGGGAGAGAAACGCCCGGCAAGATTCTGGATCTCTAGCGTAGCGCTCCAGAGGAAGTAAGCAGGGGAGAAGCCGGGGTAGATTGGAGACAGGTGCTGCGGATAGCAGGGTAACTAACAGTCTGGGGAGGTTACTGTTGTGGCTTGCTGCTTAGTATATAACCCACAGAATTGCTCCAGCAACGCAGTGAATGTGTGGTCATGCCATTCCGCCAATTGTCTGGAGTCATTCCATAAGGTCTTGAAGTACTACCTCGTTTCTACCAATGGCGACTCCTTGGATGGAGACAGAGTTGCGGAGCCGGTCCGAGTCTGCTGGGTCAGTCATGGCCAGTTTGTACTATCACGACTCAGGATATGACCCAGATGCAGACACAGGAGGTGGATGGTACAGATCTCAGATAATTTATTATAACACGGAGAGCAGGCAAAGGGCAGGTCAAGGACAGGCAGAGGTTTGTAACCAGATAAGTGTCAAAGTCCGACAGGTACTGGACGGCAGACAGGCTCAGGGCAAGCAGAAAAGCTAGAAACAAAAAACTAGAGAGCAGGGAAAACAGCTGGGACGACCTGACAATACAAGACGAACTGGCAACAGACAAACAGAAAACGCAGGTATAAATTCACAGAAGATAATGGGGGAAATGGGAGACACCTGGTGGGGATGGAGACAAGCACAAGACAGGTAAAACAGATCAGGGTGTGACAGGTTTGGGAACCGCCCCACAGTTTAGGATTAGATTAGATGGTGGATGGATGGATGACTCTCTATGTAGACAAACACTGGATTACTCTTTTGTAGTTGTACAGTTTTTTTCAATCAATTTGGTGCTATTTTCACAAGCATGTGGTGAATTTTCAAAACTCTTATTACAAAACTCCAAACTGGCAACACTTGTAACGCAGCAAGTCCTTTGTTCAAAACCTTTAATTGTGCATTAATTTTGTCTGGAGACCTTTTTTACGACACAACCATTGATCCAAAATATAGGTTTACTGTGAAATACCATAAGAACATTGATTTAAACACCGAAACAAATCAAATCAAATCAAATTTTATTTGTCACATACACATGGTTAGCAGATGTTAATGCGAGTGTAGCAAAATGCTTGTGCTTCTAGTTCCGACAATGCAGTAATAACGAACAAGTAATCTAACTAACAATTCCAAAAAACTACTGTCTTATACACAGTGTAAGGGGATAAAGAATATGTACATAAGGATATATGAATGAGTGATGGTACAGAGCAGCATAGGCAAGATACAGTAGATGATATCGAGTACAGTATATACATATGAGATGAGTATGTAAACCAAGTGGCATAGTTAAAGTGGCTAGTGATACATGTATTACATAAGGATGCAGTCGATGATATAGAGTACAGTATCTACGTATGCATATGAGATTAATAATGTAGGGTAAGTAACATTATATAAGGTAGCATTGTTTAAAGTGGCTAGTGATATATTTACATCATTTCCCATCAATTCCCATTATTAAAGTGGCTGGAGTAGAGTCAGTGTCATTGACAGTGTGTTGGCAGTAGCCACTCAATGTTAGTGGTGGCTGTTTAACAGTCTGATGGCCTTGAGATAGAAGCTGTTTTTCAGTCTCTCGGTCCCAGCTTTGATGCACCTGTACTGACCTCGCCTTCTGGATGACAGCGGGGTGAACAGGCAGTGGCTCGGGTGGTTGATGTCCTTGATGATCTTTATGGCCTTCCTGTAGCATCGGGTGGTGTAGGTGTCCTGGAGGGCAGGTAGTTTGCCCCCGGTGATGCGTTGTGCAGACCTCACTACCCTCTGGAGAGCCTTACGGTTGAGGGCGGTGCAGTTGCCATACCAGGCGGTGATACAGCCCGCCAGGATGCTCTCGATTGTGCATCTGTAGAAGTTTGTGAGTGCTTTTGGTGACAAGCCGAATTTCTTCAGCCTCCTGAGGTTGAAGAGGCGCTGCTGCGCCTTCCTCACGATGCTGTCTGTGTGAGTGGACAATTCAGTTTGTCTGTGATGTGTATGCCGAGGAACTTAAAACTTGCTACCCTCTCCACTACTGTTCCATTGATGTGGATGGGGGGGTGTTCCCTCTGCTGTTTCCTGAAGTCCACAATCATCTCCTTAGTTTTGTTGACGTTGAGTGTGAGGTTATTTTCCTGACACCACACTCCGAGGGCCCTCCCCTGCTCCCTGTAGGCCGTCTCGTCGTTGTTGGTAATCAAGCCTACCACTGTTGTGTCGTCCGCAAACTTGATGATTGAGTTGGAGGCGTGCGTGGCCACGCAGTCGTGGGTGAACAGGGAGTACAGGAGAGGGCTCAGAAAGCACCCTTGTGGGGCCCCAGTGTTGAGGATCAGGGGGGAGGAGATGTTGTTGCCTACCCTCACCACCTGGGGGCGGCCCGTCAGGAAGTCCAGTACCCAGTTGCACAGGGCGGGGTCGAGACCCAGGGTCTCGAGCTTGATGACGAGCTTGGAGGGTACTATGGTGTTGAATGCCGAGCTGTAGTCGATGAACAGCATTCTCACATAGGTATTCCTCTTGTCCAGATGGGTTAGGGCAGTGTGCAGTGTGGTTGAGATTGCATCGTCTGTGGACCTATTTGGGCGGTAAGCAAATTGGAGTGGGTCTAGGGTGTCAGGTAGGGTGGAGGTGATATGGTCCTTGACTAGTCTCTCAAAGCACTTCATGATGACGGATGTGAGTGCTACGGGGCGGTAGTCGTTTAGCTCAGTTACCTTAGCTTTCTTGGGAACAGGAACAATGGTGGCCCTCTTGAAGCATGTGGGAACAGCAGACTGGTATAGGGATTGATTGAATATGTCCGTAAACACACCGGCCAGCTGGTCTGCGCATGCTCTGAGGGCGCGGCTGGGGATGCCGTCTGGGCCTGCAGCCTTGCGAGGGTTAACACGTTTAAATGTCTTACTCACTTCGGCTGCAGTGAAGGAGAGACCGCATGTTTTCGTTGCAGGCCGTGTCAGTGGCACTGTATTGTCCTCAAAGCGGGCAAAAAAGTTATTTAGTCTGCCTGGGAGCAAGACATCCTGGTCCGTGACTGGGCTGGGTTTCTTCCTGTAGTCCGTGATTGACTGTAGACCCTGCCACATGCCTCTTGTGTCTGAGCCGTTGAATTGAGATTCTACTTTGTCTCTGTACTGGCGCTTAGCTTGTTTGATAGCCTTGCGGAGGGAATAGCTGCACTGTTTGTATTCAGTCATGTTACCAGACACCTTGCCCTGATTAAAAGCAGTGGTTCGCGCCTTCAGTTTCACACGAATGCTGCCATCAATCCACGGTTTCTGGTTAGGGAACGTTTTAATCGTTGCTATGGGAACGACATCTTCAACGCACGTTCTAATGAACTCGCACACCGAATCAGCGTTTTCGTCAATGTTGTTGTCTGACGCAATACGAAACATCTCCCAGTCCACGTGATGGAAGCAGTCTTGGAGTGTGGAGTCAGCTTGGTCAGACCAGCGTTGGACAGACCTCAGCGTGGGAGCCTCTTGTTTTAGTTTGTGTCTGTAGGCAGGGATCAACAAAATGGAGTCGTGGTCAGCTTTTCCGAAAGGGGGGCGGGGCAGGGCCTTAAATGCGTTGCGGAAGTTAGAGTAACAATGATCCAGGGTCTTTCCACCCCTGGTTGCGCAATCGATATGCTGATAACATTTAGGGAGTCTTGTTTTCAGATTAGCCTTGTTAAAATCCCCAGCTACAATGAATGCAGCCTCCGGATAAATCGTTTCCAGTTTGCAGAGAGTTAAATAAAGTTCGTTCAGAGCCATCGATGTGTCTGCTTGGGGGGGGATATATACGGCTGTGATTATAATCGAAGAGAATTCTCTTGGTAGATAATGCGGTCTACATTTGATTGTGAGGAATTCTAAATCAGGTGAACAGAAGGATTTGAGTTCCTGTATGTTTCTTTCATCACACCATGTCACGTTAGTCATAAGGCATACGCCCCATATCTTCTCAATTTAATTGTTTTAACAACCAGTTAATCCAATAGCAAAAAATGCTAAATGCAATGTTTCAAAATGTCCCTTTGAATGTAGTACAGTATTGTACATCACAGAACAGTACACTGTTTTTACATTAGGCTATACACTTGCAATACCCATACAAATGTTGTGAAAATCAATTCTCCATCATTTCGATCCCATGTGTCATTGAAGACATCTTTCACAATCATTGATGCAATTTCTGTTGTTGTTGTTGACATAATTATGACATTAATGTCCTGGAATCAAATTGAACAAATGCAATTAAAAAAGTTAGATTAATTAAAATGAACATTACGTTTAGCAAGCACTAGTTTGCTTCAAACCTATATTGAGCATTTGGCCATAGGTTCTTATCGACATGGAGATGTTTCCCCCACATTGTCCAAGCACTTGAATAATGAGTAGTCATTATGTAGTATAATCATGTATTCTATTTTACAGTATTGTAATGACGTATTGTAGTGGTCCTGTGTGGTTCAATTAGTAAGAGCATGGCACTAGCAACACTAAGGTTGTGGGTTCAATTCCATAACATATGAAAATGTATGTAATAACTGTTGTCACTTGATAAAAGTGTCTGCTTTGTAAGTGGCCAATTTTACAGTATTGGCCAATGTAATTTGAGTGAAGCAGTGTGAAAACCATTTAACAAAAAAAATCCCAGCAACGTCATTTTGGATACATGGAATGCATTTGTTACATGCAGTACATTTATTTTCCTGTCAATCAGATATTTATTTAAGTATTCTAAAGTAAAATCTTAATAGTCATAATCATAATAGTACATTGCAGTATACAGTGGGGCAAAAAAGTATTTAGTCAGCCACCAATTGTGAAAGTTCTCCCAATTAAAAAGATGAGAGAGGCCTGTAATTTTCATCATAGGTACACTTCAACTATGACAGACAAAATGAGAAGAAAAAAAATCCAGAAAATCACATTGTAGGATTTTTAATTAATATATTTGCAAATTATGGTGGAAAATAAGTATTTGGTCACCTACAAACAAGCAAGATTTCTGGCTCTCACAAACCTGTAACTTCTTCTTTAAGAGGCCCCTCTGTCCTCCACTCGTTACCTGTATTAATGGCACCTGTTTGAACTTGTTATCAGTATAAAAGACACCTTTCCCCCTTTGGCCACTCAAACACCCCCCTTACTGGCTCAGACCGTGCCTCTTGGACCTCCAGGAATCTCTCCAGCAGCCTAAAATACGTTATTCCTGTTTGTTGTGCCAGGACTTCCGGGGTTTTCCACCCCTCCTCTCCCAGCAGTCGCAGGTCACCCAGCCTTAGTAAACCCGCTGCCATTAGTCGCCTCTGCAGGGTGGCCAACTGAACCGGTCTCAAAGGGAAGGCTGGGTTATGGAAGATAGACTCCTCCCACACCCACAACCCAGGCTCCACACCCCCTTCTCGTGTGGGCCTTAATAGCTGCCAGGCCCTCAGCACTGCAGAGTAAATGTCTGAGAGACCTGAGGTACTCAGACTCTCCAACTTCATGAGGAACAGCTGCCGGTCCAACCCCGATCCGCCAGCTCTCCTCAGCAGAGTGCATGCCGGTTCCCTCCAGCCGACATCAGTATGGTATAGCAGTCTCTGCGCCGCCTTTAGTCGAGCCACCCTGCTCTCCAGTTCTACTAGGCCCTGTCCTCCTTCAAGAACGGACATGTACAACACTGTTGCCCTCAGCCAGCGATGGCCCGACCAGAAAAAAATCCACCAGCTTGCGTTGCAGGTCTGCGAGCAGGTTGCGTTGCAGGTCTTGTTGATTATCAGCAGCCTCGCTCTATATGACACTTGGGACAGGATCCACCTCCACCTGGCAAGTCTTGACACCACTGCTTGTGACAGCCCCTCCCAGTTCATCCTGACCCACCTCTCCGAGCCCAGGTACACCCCCAACATTTTAAGCCCTTCACAACCCCACTGCAAGCAACCTGGAAGCAGAGGAGGGGCCCTATCCCCCATGCCTCACATAACAAAGCTTTGCTCTTGCTCTAGATTACCTTGTCTGAAGGTGTACTAGGGGGCTTCGTCAGCATAGTCTCTAGTGCCTGCATATCCTGACCATCACAGAAATGTCATCTGCATACGTTGACACTGCTATGCCTGTCAACACACCCATGCCTGTCCAGCATACTCCCTACAGTCTCCTGCGTAGCAGGCCCAAAAAAGACTACCCCGATAGACGGGCCATTAGACAAGGATGCCCTCTCACCCAGAGTGGCCTACCTAGCCCCCCTCCCATCTTGACCATACATAACACCCCAGCATACAACATCTTCTCACAAGTCAAAAACATTTCCCCAAACATCACATTAAACAGATACTCATGGTCCACTCTATCAAAACCCTTCTCTTGATCTAGAGACCAGTCCAAAGTTCGCATTAGAACCTCTTGACAAGTCCAACATCAATCAATCAAATGTATTTAAAAAGCCCTTCTTACATCAGCTGATGTCACGTACACGGAGAGAGAGAGAGAGAGAGAGAGAGAGAGAGAGAGAGAGAGAGAGAGAGAGACCGAGTATAGCCCACAAAAATCTCGCCCATGGCACAAACTCAAGGGGGGACGCCAATGGAAGAGCACCAGTAAGCCAGTGACTCAGCCCCTGTAATAGGGTTTGAGGCAGAGAATCCCAGTGGAAAAGGGGAACCGGCCAGGCAGAGACAGCTGAGGCGATTCATTGCTCCAGTGCCTTTCCGTTCACCTTCACACTCCTGGGCCAGACTACACTCAATCATAGGACCTACTGAAGAGATGAGTATTCAATAAAGACTGAAAGGTCGAGACCGAGTCTAGGTCTCTCACATGGGTAGGCAGACCATTCCATAAAAATGGAGCTCTATAGGAGAAAGCCCTGCCTCCAGCTGTTTGCTTAGACATTCTAGGGACAGTAAGGAGGCCTGCGTTTTGTGACCATAGTGTATGTGTAGGTATGTACGGCAGGACCAAATCGGAAAGATAGGTAGGCTCAAGCCCATGTAATGCTTTGTAGGTTAGCAGTAAAACCTTGAAATCAGCACTTGCTTTAACAGGAAGCCAGTGTAGAGGGGCTAGCACTGTAATATGACACATTTTTTGGTTCTGGTCAAGATTCTAGCAGCCATGTTTAGCACTAACTGAAGTTTATTTTGTGCTTTATCCGGGTAGCCAGAAAGTAGAGCATTGCAGTAGTCTAACCTAGAAGTGACAAAAGCATGGATTAGTTTTTCTGCATAATTTTTGGACATAAAGTTTCTGATTTTTGCAATGTTATGTAGATGGAAAAAAAGCTGTCCATGAAAGAGTTTTGATGTTTTCAAAAGAGAGATCAGGGACCAGAGTACTGTACAACCATCAAGATTAATTGTCAGATTCACCAGAAGATCTCTTTGTTTCTTGTGACCTAGAACTAGCACCTCTGTTTTGTCCGAGTTTAAAAGTAGAACATTTGACGCCTTCCACTTCCTTATGTCTGAAACACAGGCAGAAACACACAGAGGAAAACGCAGATTTAAAGAGGAGTCCGTAATTTGCTTTCTAACAATCATGATCTTTTCGTCAAAGAAATTCATTAATTTATCACTGCTGAAGTGAAAGCCATCATCTCTTGGGGAATTCTGTTTTTTAGTTAGCTTTGCGACAGTATCAAATACATTTTGGATTGTTCTTATTTTCCTCAATTAAGTTGGAAAAATGGGATGTTCGAGCAGCAGTGAGGTCTCTTCGATACTGCACTGACTGTCTTTCCAAGCTAGTCGGAAGACTTCCAGTTTGGTGTAGTGCCATTTCTGTTCCAATTTTCTGGATGCTTGCTTCAGAGCTCGGGTATTTTCTGTATACCGGGGAGCTAGTTTCTTATGACAAATGTTTTTTGTTTTTAGGGGTGTGACTGCATCTAGGGTTTTACACAAGGTTAAATTGAGTCCCTCAGTTAGGTGGTTAACTGATTCCTGTACTCTGACTTCCTTGTGTAGGCGGAGTCTCGAAGGGCATCTAGGAATCTTTGGATTGTCCGAGAATTTATAGCACGGCTTTTGATGATCCTTGGTTGGGGTCTGAGCAGATTATTTGTTGCGATTGTAAACGTAATAAAATGGTGGACCGATATTCCAGGATTATGAGGAAAAACATTAATATCACAACATTTATGCCACGGGACAAAACTAGGTCCACAATATGACTGTGGCAGTGAGTAGGTCCGGAGACATGTTGGACTAAACCCACTGAGTCGATGATGGACTTTTCCATGTGAACATTAAAGTCACCAAAAATTTGAATATTATCTGCAATGACTACAAGGTCCGATAGGAATTCAGGTAACTCAGTGAGGAATGCTGTATATGGCCCAGGAGGCCTGTAAACAGTAGCTATAAAAAGTGATTGAGTAGGCTGCAAAGATTTCATGACTAGAAGTTCAAAAGACAAAAACGCAGTCATTTTTTATTTTTTGGGAAATTGACATTTTCTATCGTAAATGTTAGCAACACCTCCGCCTTCGCGGGATGCGCAGGGGATATGGTCACTAGTGTAACCAGGTGGTGAGCCCTCATTTAACACAGTAAATTAATCAGGCTTAATAAAGCCATATTTCAGGCAGGCCAATCACATCAAGATTATGATCAGTGATTAGTTCATTGACTATAACTGCCTTGGAAGTGAGGGATCTGACATTAAGTGGCCCTATCTTGAGATGTGAGATATCACAATCTCTTTCAATAATGACAGGAATGGAGGAGGTCTTTATTCCAGTGAGATTGCTAAGGCAAACACCACCATGTTTAGTTTTGCCCAACCTAGATCAAGGCACAGACACGGTCTCAATGGGGATGGCTGAGCTGACTACACTGACTATGCTAGTGTCAGACTCCACTAAGCTGGCTAACAGCCTGCTGCCTTGCCTGCATCTCATTATGGAGCTAGGGGAGTTAGAGCCCTGTCTATGTTTGTAGATAAAATGAGAGCACCCCTCCAGCTAGGATGGAATCTGTCACTCCTCAGCAGACCAGGCTTGGTCCTGTTTGTGGGCGAGAAAGAGAGCCAATTATCTACAATTTCTATCTTTTGGGAGGGGCAGAAAACAGTTTTCAACCAGCGATTGAGTTGTGAGACTCTGCTGTAGAGCTCATCAATCCCCCTAACTTGGAGGGGGACAGAGACAATTACTCTGTGCTGAATATCTTTCTAGCTGATTTACACGCTGAAGCTATGTTGCGCTTGGTGACCTCTGACTGTTTCCTCCTAACATCGTTGGTGCCGACGTGAATAACAATATCCCTATACTCTCTACACTCGCCAGTTTTAGCTTTAGCCAGCACCATCTTCAGATTAGCCTTAACGTCGGTAGCCCTGCCCCCTGGTAAACAGTGTATGATTGCTGGATGATTCGTTTTAAGTCTAATACTGCAGGTAATGGAGTCGCCAATGACTAGGGTTTTACATTTTTCAGAGCTAATGGTGGGCGTCTCAGACCCCGTAACAGGAGGAGGAGAGACCAGAGAAGGCTCGGCCTCTGACTCCGACCAGTTGCTTAACTTTTTGCGTCGAGCAATCCCGTATCCGGGAGCGTAATCATAGCCTCAAGCTCATTACCATAATGCAACGTTAACTATTCATGAAAATCGCAAATGAAATGAAATAAATATATTGGCTCACAAGCTTAGCCTTTTGTTAACAACACTGTCATCTCAGATTTTCAAAATATGCTTTTCAACCATAGCTACACAAGCATTTGTGTAAGAGTATTGATAGCTAGCATAGCATTAAGGCTAGCATTCAGCAGACAACATTTTCACAAAAACAAGAAAAGCATTCAAATAAAATAATTTACCTTTGAAGAACTTCTGATGTTGTCAATGAGGAGACTCTCAGTTAGATAGCAAATGTTCAGTTTTTCCAAAAATATTATTTGTGTAGGAGAAATCGCTCCGTTTTGTTCATCACGTTTGGCTAAGAAAAAAAATATAAAAATCAGTCATTACAACGCCAAACTTTTTTCCAAATTAACTCCATAATATCGACAGAAACATGGCAAACGTTATTTAGAATCAATCCTCAAGGTGTTTTTCACATATCTATTTGATGATAAGTCATTCGTGGCAGTTGGGTTTCTCCTCTGAAGCAAATGGAAAAATACACGCAGCTGGAGATTACGCAATAATTGCAACAGAGGACACCAAGCGAGCACCTGGTAAATGTAGTCTCTTATGGTCAATCTTCCAATGATATGCCTACAAATACGTCACAATGCTGCAGACACCTTGGGGAAACGACAGAAAGTGTAGGCTCATTCCTTACGCATTCACAGCCATATAAGGAGACATTGGAACACAGCGCCTTCAAAATCTGGGGCATTTCCTGTTTGAAATTTCATCTTGGTTTTGCCTGTAGCATCAGTTCTGTGGCACTCACAGATAATATCTTTGCCGTTTTGGAAACGTCAGAGTGTTTTCTTTCCAAAGCTGTCAATTATATGCATTATCGAGCATCTTTTCTTGACAAAATATCTTCTTTAAAACAGGAACGTTTTTTTATCCAAAAATTAAAAGAGCGCCCCCTATATCGAAGAAGTTAATGGGGAGAACTGGTTGAAAGTTTGTCGGCTGAATGAGCGACATCGGTTGAGCATTCCTACAGCATTTCCTTCCAGAAGCCATGAGAAAATTGTCCGGCTGTGGGGACTGTGCGAGGGGATTTATACTGACGTTACTATCTGTACTAATTGGTGGTACACACGCTGTTTCATCCTTTCCTACACTGAAATTACCCTTGCCTAACAATTGCGTCTGAACCTGGGCTTGCAGCACAGCTATCCTTGCCATAAGGCGAATGTTGTCCTGTATATTATGAGTACAGCGACTGCAATTAGAAGGCATAATGTTATTGTCACTACTTAGCATCGGCTGCTCGAGGTCCTGACGAACCACGTCCAGATAAAGCGTCCGGGTTGAAAAAGTTGAATGAAAAACATTGAGCGAGGGAAAAAATAAAAAAGGTCATTAAAAAGAAAAAACATAAAGTTGACAGGTAGCAAAGTAAGGTTGGCAACAAACCTCACAGCAGCATGTAAACAAGTCTACAAGTTGTGACGCCAATCAAGTTGTCTGTGACTGTGCGTCCCGGTATGTCTGGTCCTTGTGTATTATAGAGTTCAGATGGGACTTCAGTCTATATCTTGTACTCCGCACAGAGCAATGCCACAGGCCTCCAGTTCTTAAGTTTACACAAGTCCCATTCTTTGGGCAGGAGAGTCAGAGCTGCCAGATGGCAGTTCATCGGCAACTCTGCTACCCCGACGCACTCACGCAACACGCAAAAGAAATCCAGTCCAATTGTTCCCCATAATTTTTTATAAACTCCACTGGGAGTCTATCGGTGCACAGCCGGGTGACATCTGGGTTACGGCCTCTGCCAGTTCATGGAATGTCCATTTCATCCCTCTGTGCCAGAGAGAGCTTAGGGAGTTCAGCAAACAAACCTGAGCACACATAGGATCACACAGTTCTGCCCTATACAACTCAGTAGAAAACTCCACAGTCTGCTCCCGCATCACCCGCACATCCGAAAGCCGTAGACAATGCATACCCTTGGCCTCACCACTGTGTCTTTCCAAACCAAAGAAGAAGGAGCTGGGAGCATCCATCTTCTTGAGCATGGAGAACCTAGCTCTTACAAGTTCTCCCTTTGCTTTAACCTGGAAAAAACTGCCCAGGTCCTTACATAATTCAGCTAAATTAGCCTGGAGGCCTACATTGCCTTGCCTCACCAGAATTAGCAGCATCTCACTAATACTACGCTCAAATTCCCCCAAAACTCCCCTAGCCTGTGAGGATGAGAGAGCTGTATACTGTTGGTAGAAAAGCCGAATTTGGACTTTTCCCACATCCCACCATTGACTCAGAGACCCATACTCCTCCCTTCACTGCCCCCGCCTTTCCCAGAAAGTCTGGAAACCTGAGCAAAAAAGTGGCATCTTGTAAAAGCTTTACATTAAACTTCCAATAGGATGCCTGCCAAGGCCCTGGTTAAATAGACAGATGAGCCATGGTGATGTGATGATCTGAAAAACCCACCGGGAGAATGGTAGCGCTCAACAGCCTATTACTCTGATTCCTGGACATGTAAAATTGATCAAGTCGGACTGCACTCACCCTAGCTCCAAAGACCTTCACCCATGTATACTGTCTTGTGTTGGGATGTCTTGTTCTCCAAACATCCACTAGGTCAAACTGCTTAACAATGTCCCTTAACACACCCACTGAGCCTGAATGAGGCTCCTCCCCATTTCTGTCTTTCGTAAAATCCATTGTGCAGTTCCAGTCCCCGCCAACCACCAGTGTCTTCTCAGGCGCCATCTGTGAGAGTTCCTGTCTAAGACATCCAAATAGAAGTCCCCTCTCTCTCCCTGTGTTGGGCACATACACATTTATAAAGACAAAACCACTGTTGTTAATTTCTGCTTTTACTACAAGCAGTCTACCCCTACACACCTCCTTTGAGGAGCACATTTTTACAGACAGACCAGGTACAAAAAGGACTGTCACCCCTGCACTAACATTTGTCCCATGGCTCAGCACACTTGCCCCTTTCCTACAACAGCCCCCAATCGACTTCATTCACCAAATCACTATGGGTCTCCGGCAGAAACAACACCTGTACTTGTTTTTGTTTTACATATTCCCCAAACACACTCCTCTTTTCCACATCTTTGGCACCATTTATATTAAGCTAGCATACCCAAAGTGGGAGAAAAGCCAGCAAAGAAAAAGCCCAAAAGCAAAGCTCAAAAAGCCCCAGTGCCAGAAAGAAATTATTCATCTAAACGATGTCTGAAGGTAGACCTTTACACACTGTTGTGACCCACTTCCTCAACCTAAACCATTTCCTGGGTGAGATGACACCATGCCCCTAATTTTTCATAGCGTGTTGTACTGTTCTTACAAACTTTCCCAGATCGCAAAAAAAAGCCTCAAGATGAACTTTTTTCCCCTTAGTCTCATTCAGGAACCTTGACAGTCCCCTCACCGTATACTTTGACCCCTCTGCCTGTCTGGCTGTTGGCTCTGGACCCATTGGGGAGGAGTCTGAAAATAAATCCTCATATTTTTCATATTTTTCCTCATCTCCATCTCCCATCCTGACCACCTGCCCTTTCTCTCTAGTTGGAGCCTCCCCCCAGCACCAGGCAGAGATTCCATAGTGCCTTTGACCAAACCAGCCTCTCCCCTCCTTTCTTCTCCGCCTTTTCCTCTTCCACATGACAACGCCCTCCACCCCCGCTAGCCGCTTACCCTTCCCCACTAAACTCTCCTCATCCACTAGTATAACCTGACTATACCCACTATCTGTAGCATAACTAGGCCCAGCCTCAGCTACACCACCATCTGTAGCATGACTAGGCCCAGCCTCTGCTGCCTGCGTCTCATGGCCCCCTGCACTTTGACCTCGATTTCCCCCACAGTCACTTGTACCCTCACCTTATCTACAGCCTTTATGTGGGCACGCAAAGCTCTTATGCCCCAAATCCCCACACTCAAAGCACCATAGACTATCTGTGCTGGCAAACCCTGTGCAGAGCCCCTCCACATGCCTACCTTTAAAATGCATATTTAACTGTTGCTCATTGTTACTCAGAAACATGAACACTTGCATCCGGAACAAAACAACATGCCTGACGGCATCTGCCTGAAAACCTGCCAACAACACGAAACCCACTAGCAAACTTACCATAATGACAGCTCTTTCCCGATTTGATCATTCGTAATAAATAGAGGTACATTTGCAACTACCACCCTGGTTGAAGGGGTAGAAAGAGGAGAAATTGGCCCCAACACAAATATTCCACTAGTAATGAACCTACCCACCAATTTTGCTCTTTTCATGAACACAACCACAGCTTTGATAATTCTGGAAGTGGAATGTATAAATTCAGCTCCTACCTGTTCACCGACCATGAGCAGAATCTCCTCCATCTTAATTCTATTCTCAGGAACACACCTGAATCCATTCCGTAACGACAGCGTCTCCTCCGCACTAGGCTGCGAAGCCATCGCATACACCACCCCGTTCAAACCCCAGGAAACTAAAACTCTGTCCTCTTCCACCCTAACATTGAAAAAAAAAACTGTGGGTACCGCTAAAACAAACATTAACCCTCCACCATAGAAATAAAAAATGTTAGGACAGAGCCCTCCACACTAAACACTCAAACTCCAAAAAACTCCTAGCATGCACTGCAAGAGAGAGAGAGCGAGAGAGGTCATATCAGAGCATTAAGACCCAAAAGCTCCTCTCCTGTCCTGGGAAACCAGCCAATTGTAATAGCTCTGAAAAAAGGTGTTGAAGATTTAATGTACAGTAACTGGAGGAAGTGTATATTAAACGCTGGCATCTTAAATAGGGCTCCCCATTAACACTTCACAACTGGATTATGAATCACCAATAACTCAGCACTGTAATTTTGGGTGGGGAATATCAGTCATCGTTGCCACCAAAGGTTTATTAGGCCCATAAGGGGATGGAGGGGAGCAGTGTGGGTCCTGTCATGGACGTTGTGTTAGGGTGTTGAGTTAGCTTAGAATGGTACCTACTTCATTTGAGGGGAGAGGGATCAGACACGGTGAAGGTCGCTTATAAGGACAATTAGTGGGTTGACTCTTCCTCCTTCCATCTCTCTCCTTGCTCTGTAGCTCTCTCACTAAGTCTCTCCCTTGCTCTCGTTCACACTCTCTCGCTCTTTTACTTCCCTCTCTCCATCTTTCTCTTTTCCTTTTTTCCCTCTCTCTCTCTCCACTTCCTCTGGCAGGACATGTCATTTACTGGCCTATCCAGTGACCTGGCTCTAAGACTATGAGCCAATGACTGTTACCATTAGAGCAGAGTGCCTGTAACTGGTACCAGATAGTTTAAGAGCCCATGTTGTTTAAACACAGGAAAGCCCCCGAGGTGAGACAGTGCAATGCGCTCATCTAACCATTTCTTATGTGTCTTCGGGTGTTTTGGGTGCTGTTGTGGCTGATAGCAGGACTTTGAAGACTGGTCTGTTTCCCTGCATTCCTGTGGAGCAACTCACTGTGGGACTTCCAGACATAACATTTACTCTCCCTCTTATGTCATTATTGTTATTTCAATCCCCCTATTACAAGCATTATTTCACTCATCTCATACTGGAAGTATCAGTGTCTGGCGCAAGTCATCAACTGATCATAATGACCTGATGACCAGATTGTGTGTGTGTGTGCCTGCCTATGTGTCTCTCTCTCCCTATCACCAGCCGCTGGCTGGCCAGACTGCAGCGCGGTGTTCTCAACCAGAGAGGAGCATCGCTTCTGTAATCCTCATTGAAAAGCAAATGAAGGCAGAGGGACAGGGACAGTGACTAGAGGCACAGTGCGCGCGTTCACGCACACACGCGCACACACACACCTGGCCCACGCTTATGTGCATGAGTACGTTAAGCATTGCTGTATCTGTGTGTGTGTGTGTGTGTGTGTGTGTGTGTGTGTGTGTGTGTGTGTGTGTGTGTGTGTGTGTGTGTGTGTGTGTGTGTGTGTGTGTGTGTGTGTGTGTGTGTGTGTGTGTGTCCTATTTCTCCTGCAGGTGTACACATGTGGTTGCAGATGTGTAGACCCATCTATCCCTTATGTAGTGGGGGGATAGATAATTAAACAATATGCTCTGGCTCATAGCTGTGTGTGCAGAACAGCTGACATCGTATGGGGAAGAGGAGAGGCAAACACTCCTTTCTTTTTATTGTGTACAGTAAAACACACACATACACACACACACATTCCCACAGCCACACCCACACACACGTATTCAGTCCAGGCATTGCCTAAATCGGACAGGCTCCCTCCTGTCTCTGAGTTGAATGGGTAATCTCTGGGCCTCTGCCAGACATCTTGGGGACGTCTTTCTTTACCCAAGCAAAGCAGATGAACACTGGCCTTGGCGGGCGCAACAATCTCCACACCTGCATGATTGAATGGGCTTCTCCAGCTGTAATTAAGAAAGCACTTTGAGACTGATTTCTATTGGACATTCAACGTCATATACGTGTCAAAATTATATTATAATCCAGCATTCCTTCGCTCCTTTACCTAGGTAAAGCAATACTACATTTTTATTTGTTGACATACTTTAGCACATGCTTTACTGTGTATAGCCTACTTTACTGTTTTAGAGTTCAAACTGAAGTTAAGGTTCAAATTGGAGTCATCAGCGACAACAAGCAGCTGCTTGAATATCTAGTTTCGTGGTACAGTCAGTGGATATAGACAAACTCCATTTGAATAAATGTCAGAGCTCTGGATTTAGACACTAAAGACCATGTCAATGGAGCGTAATTCCATGTGATGGCTTTAGCTAAACCCATGTGAAACACAGAGGAAGGCAAGGGGATCAGAGAGAACAGGCCAATATCAGAGAGAACTGGCCAATGTACATCACAGCTTGAACATTTCCTGGATGGATGGACAACAAGCTGGATGGATCAGAGATGCTATTTTAGGTCGGTGGCTTGGAGACAGAATGTGGGATGGCGTGGGACTGGGATATTCTGATGGGAAGGCTCCGGAACCCCACTAGGGACTGTTGTGACCTTTAACCTGCATGACGCCCTGGCTTTCCACTACATCAACAAGTGCTGTACACACTCCCTAATGTATGTCAACATTTACACACGTCATGTAACAAGTGCACACTTCATATAGGTTACCTAAACAAGTACACATGCTAAACACAGACACGTGTGAATACCTTAACATCAAAGTTAAGTGGGTTACATTGCTAGTCTGTTGATAATTTTTTACCCAACCATGGAATGTACATTCCCCCCCCCCCCTATTTGTTTCAGCCTGTGTTTAAGATGGAGGAGATTGGGGGGGGGGGGGGGGGGGGTTCTATTACAGGAAAATCTTTCTGACATGTCCTCTGTTTTAAATATTACTGTACGGGATCTCCTCAGAACAGGACCAGAACATCACTCTAAATAAAGCAATAACATTTGAACATAATTGCATGAGACACCAACAAATCCAATAGTCAAGATCAACATCATGCAACATAAACATTTGACAGATATAAAAAATATTAAATAGACAGACATAGACCAACACAACCGTGTTCGCTGAACTGTTCCATTTAATTATGTTCAATGGCCGAGTTATGCAAAGACAACTAAACACAGATCTGTAGTCAGACAACATAGCAGCCATAGGCTCTACAGTGTCCTGATAAAGATTCCTTCCAAATGAACTGTACATGGATGCTCCATTACTCTGGGCCGCAGTTCATCCTTAAGTACTAATAAAGCACAGCTCTAATTATGTCCCCACTTAATTGATTCTGTAGCTCGTCGGAGGCTCATTTCGGGGGCTGGCCCTGTTGCTTAGCCTGTGACAGAGTCTGGCCTACTGTAGCCAAAGCTCTGAGCTCTATGGCAATTATATTTAGTACAGCCAGAGACAAACAGGCCCTGAAAACTCACCACTATTATACAATAACATTCAGACACTGGCAGGGCAATGCAGGGTAGACCAGGGCCTTTCATGAATTTGGTATTACCTTTATGGAGGTCATCTATGCAATTTCCAGTCCCCATGTCAAATGCATTAATTATTTTCACAGGCTTCATTCCACACCGCCACCCCTGTCCCTAAAGGGTATACAAAGAGGCTAAAATATTGTATTATTATTTTCAAAGCTTTTGATAAAATATTTCTGCTAAAGTTAGAAGTTATTTTTTAGCAAGGAGGGGGTTGTCAGTGAGTGTGTCAGTGAGTGTGTCAGTGAGTGTGCTCTGTGCTTGCTGGTTCCAGTACAGAGGCTCCCAGTGCGTTCAGGACAGGTTGATTTGTTCACAGAGGCTAGATGGAGAAATAGGGACCTGGCCACCACTGGAGCTGCAGTACAGTCAGTGGAGATGGTGGTGAGTGGAAGGGGACACAGTTCTACAGACAGAGAGAGCGCTTCCTGCAGCATCGGAAATACCAGCCTTAAGATCAGAGGCTCAACTCAGATTACAGACAGAAATACACACATGCAGACTCACACACACACACACAAATCAACACACATCAATCAAAAGTGCACACAGTAAACACAAATAAAAAACAAAGCTCATGAGAGTAAACACTCTCATAACCACACACATACACACACTCCCCTGGGAGCGGGGCTGAATTCTTCCTATTCTGACGCCCTCCTCAACTTGCTTGGGAAAAGGAAGTGACCAGGGGAAAACAGTTCAGCAGTTGCCAAGCGCAGAGGTCAGGCCTAAGTGAGCCTCTCAGTTTTATGGCCTAGCACACAAAAGAGGACAGGGTAACTTGTCCTTTAACTTTCACTTGCAGTAACCACACACACGCACATCCTTTTGTCCTTCTCACAGACGACACTAGGACGTACTGTATGTTGCTTTGTAATAAACCTACCTACATGTCACTAGTGTTGCTTTAGAGCAGTCTCATGGATGGATCTAACAGTTTCCAATACAGAGGCTGGGCTATTAGCCATAATCACAGTCATTGTAAATACTTCGGAGCTGTAATAAAAACCAGACAATAGAACAGAGCGGATGGCTACTGGCCGGTCTGCCACAGCTGTTGGAGTAACATAATTTCATCAACCCAAAGATTCTAATGCTGATTAAGTAATTTCTAGGAATGATGGCTTGGAGAAAGATGCTATTGTCCAAGCTCATATTGTAAAGTGAGAAGATGTGGAATCATCTTCTTTGTTGTTGTATTCAGTGTGGTTTCTTTAGTTCCAGACTGGTTCCATGTCTCAACATGCCAATTTCTCTGTGATGTGCATTTATTGTAAGGCAAGCTGACTGTACATAGTGCATTTAGAAAAAGATCTGCGTTGTCAAGGTGCTACTTGACTTCAGTAAGATCAGACTGTCGTCATGGTTATGTTTGATTTGATGGGAGAGAGAGAGAGACTTTAATATCAGCAGCAGCAATCCTTTCATCCTTGTTAATCCCTATCACTTCAGTATGTAGGAGTTGTGGTCCTCAGGAAGAAAGCCCAGATGTCATAATATCTTTTACATAACAGCAAGCTTCAAAACATCTACAGAACTCAAACTATTCAAGAGTAGCAAATATGTTTAATATAGTGTATTAGGTATAGAATGAAAGCAGACTATGTGATGGGAGAAGGGCTGCAGTGCACAACCCAACCATGTATTATGAATGGTACTTCCATGCAATTACTTTATTAGGTAACACTTCACTTGACACCCAGTGTCATAACACTTCATAATCATGTCATAGGTCATAACAGCTGATGTAACTTGTTATAACCTGGTCATAATATGATCATAACACTTCATGACACTGTCATAATCATGTCATAGGTCATAACAGCTGATGTAACTTGTTATAACCTAGTCATAATATGATCATAACACTTCATGACACTGTCATAATCATGTCATAGGTCATAACAGCTGATGTAACTTGTCATAACCTGGTCATAATATGATCATAACTCTTCATGACACTGTCATAATCATGTCATAGGTCATAACAGCTGATGTAACTTGTCATAACCTGGTCATAATATGATCATAACTCTTCATGACACTGTCATAATCATGTCATAGTTCATAACAGCTGATGTAACTTGTCATAACCTGGTCATAATATGATCATAACACTGTCATGACACATATTTATACCTATTGTGCCATATATTGTGTTATTTTATGGCTGGTTATGACAACTACATAAGCGTGTCAAAACCCACATCTATTCAAATGTTTTTTTCCCTGCAGAGAAGTTTAGTTTCATTTGAAAGTTTGTCTCTTAAATCCTTTGTTTTTAATGTAATGTTTCATCATATTTTAAATAACATAATTAACATATACTTTATGACACTGTCATTATGACCATCCTGTGTCACTTTACTTGGACTAAGAAAATACACTTTATGACACTGTCAAGAAGGACTATGACCATCCTGTCACTTTACTTGGGCTAAAAACAATATACTTCATGACATTGTCAAGAAGCATTATGACCATCATAATCATATAAGCCAGATAGACCTATCACGTACATGTCCTTATGTCAGTCATCAGTCAAAAGAGTGTTCTTGTTCTGCTCCTCAAATCTGCTCTTGCATTCATACTGTTGACAGGTAGGCTATGGTGTAATGGAATGTTCTGCCTTGTGTGGTGGGTTTATGTAGGCATCATAACCAGCCCTAAAATAACACAATATATGTCACAACAGGTGTAAATATGTGTCATGACAGTGTTATGACCATTTTTTAACAGATTGACATGTTATGTCAGCTGTTATGACATATGACATGGTTATGACCGTGTCATAACGTCTTAGGACGCTGGGTATCATAACGTCTTAGGACGCTGGGTGTCAAGTACAGTGTTACCCTTTATTACATAGACACGAATCAGAAGCATTTTCAAATTCTGGAGGGAAAAAAACTCAACTTAAGTCTGCATTGTGATAGACTATGACACATAGCCGCTTTAAGATAGTTGGGGGTGGGGGGTTTTCCGAAGGCTATATCGGTCCACTAATACAGGACTAGTAAAGGCCCAGTGCACTACCTTTGTGAATCATTTTTTATTCATTCTGATTTTTCAGGGGGTGCTGCAGCATCCTCAGGACCCAGGTTTTATTATAAAGCTAAGCGCTCCAGGAAGGTTGCTAAGGGGACCATGATTCCTGTATCTTCGCTCGTGTGAACGTCAATAGCTGTTTACATTTCTTTCCATCTTTCGTTCAACTGTGAATTAATGCAGTGAAGCGGTGGACCTCTCCAAGGGTTTTCACATTGAAAAGATCCTAATCAAACACCTACACTGTAAATGGAACCTATTACCACTAATGACTTACCGAGGAATGAATCCTGATGAAGCCTTGGAGTGGAGAACTATTAGCACCGCAGCTTTCTGTCATCATCCATGGTGCTTTAAGGGTTATCATTAGAGTTTTCATTGTCCATTGCTGCTTTGAACCAATGGCCGCCTTTTACAAGATGATGTGATAGGGGCTTCAGGAGAGGGTCGGACCACATGGTGTTTGTTGGTGTTTTAGAGATAGATACCGTAAGGGAATAATTTGACTTTCAAGGTACATTCATTGTAAAATGTCTGAATGTGTGCCTGAGTGAGCTCTAATGACAAAAATGGGTTGATTGTTTTTGTAGTAGGATCAGAAAAGATAGTGTCAATATTAATCATTTTGTCAAGGAAAGTGAGGACATTAATGTGTAGGAAATGTGGCATCTGGATATTGGAGGGAATAGCATAAAGCACACATTGTTCAGGATTACATAAAAATACATGCCCATATGTAGCCTGTGGGGAGGGAAATTCACCCTGTTCTTGTCTTAGAGTTTTTCATTGTTTACCTTGATGGGCTGATTAATGTCTGCTACATCTAATTTTAACTATCAAGTCTGACTATACAGGGAAAATATCCCCTCATGACCGGAGACTGAGGTTTGGAAATTTCTGTCTGGTCACTCCATAGAGATTAAAACCAGGGTCACAAGGCAACATCATGGGATCAACCACACTCTCTTAAGGGGGGAGGGGATACTTTAGCTTATTTAAAATGAACGTTTTATATCAGATGTTACATTTCTACTAGTTGTCACAGTGTGTTAAATAAATTAGGAATACCATGGCATGCTTTCAAAGTCAACAGCCTTGGTCATCCATGACATCATTTTGAAACCTTCCCCCTCGGGTGAGCGTTAAGTGCAGTTGGTATGGTCCAGGCAGGGGAGGGAAAGGCGGCTGGAAAGTGGAAACGCTTTACTGATTTCACTAGGATGCCCTAAATGACCAAGAGAACTGGACTGGTCTTCAATATTGGTTTAAGATTTCATTTGTATCATTTGTATTTATTTTTTGAGTGAGTAGTTTCCTCATTCTTTAAAATAGCTAAATATATGACAACATTACAGCACCATGTTGATTACAAGTAAGTAACAACTTTTATTGTGTTTACTTCAGTAATAGTATAACAAATTCTAGGACAGTGACAAATACCAATGTAGATGTATTAACATATTCAGAGAGCCACTAGCCTGATAGGATGTCAGCTGTGACTGAGGCTGATGCTCAAGATGAGGTGAGGAGTTCAGATGATGAGGCGTTAGGTACCACCACATGTGCATCCGTCTCTTGTCTAATACATATGGAAGCCTATATAATTTTGCAACAGGCTTTTAAAATATACTTATTTAAATGAACAATGTTGACTGTTTTGGCATAGATTCAAAACGTATGTTTCTGTTTACTATAAAATTGAGAAAATATGTCCTATAAAGAAGGTCAACATAAAATATTCAAATAACATCTTAAGAATGTAGACCTACAGAGTACAAATTTAATATTTTATTTCTGGCCTGAAGGTTTGAATGTTACGTGGGAGAGTGTTTTATTGTATTCTTCATGCAGGTGCCTATAAATTGTTGAAATTAATGTCAGTTATAATGTTAGAGTATGAAATATAATGGATTTGTTGCTTGCTGCATACATATTCCTAGCACTAAGGTCTAAATGGGTTCAGGCTTCCAAATTAGTAGATACAAATTGTACGCAAGATAATGTGATACAACCAAAGATTTGTTGATGTCCGTTACTGAGTGTTACAGGAACGCACCACACACACCGCCGCCATAGATTATTCAACTAACCTGTTCTTAGCAATACTTTCTTCGTATTATAGAAATGTCAGTTGCAGGTAGTTCTACAAACACCAGCGAAAATTCAGAAAGATATTAAATCCAGGTTTTGTACCGCCCCAGGAGGATCCTCGCCCTCTTAGCTGCCGCACATCTAGCATTTCCCAGCATTTTAGCAGGAACTAGTCGTTTCTATGCGACGCGGCCATGGCCATGTGTAGAAGTAGATGACAGAGCATCACAACAGTGTTACCAAAACATGGATTTAATATCTTCCTGAATTTTCAATGGTTATTATAGACCCACCTGCAACTGAAAAATGACATTTCTAAGATTCTTCATTCTCGATTCAGTGAAAAAGTAAGTATTACCAAGAACAGGTTAGTTAAAAGATCTACGGCGGTGGTTTGTATGTGGCTTCCCTGTAACACCCAGTAATGGACACCAACAAATCTTTGGTTACATCACATTATCTAGCGTACAATTTGTAGTTAATACATTTGATGAACTAGGAGATATGATAGAAAACCAGCTACTTTGAAATCAGAGATAAAAGGCTTAGCACCTCTGTTTTTCCCCATGGTGTTAGCTTTTCACAGGAACCAGACATTCAGTCATTACAATGGATTAGAGTATTTGGTCTCTAAATCAACTAACTGTTGTATTTCACCATTTAAGATTTGGCTTCTTGTCATTTGCATAGTTCTACTTGACAATTAGATGCCAAGTATTTCCACCCAGTCAACATGATTCATAGTGATGGAAGGCAGACTCAGACATAAGTTCAGTCGAGATTTACCTGTTCATTTGTGTCTAGTATTTCTTAGAATACCTTTTTCCACTAATTATATTTTCTGTATTCTGAATAGTTACAGTTCTAACTTTAGCAGTGAAAATCCCTCTGACTCTCTTTCCATTGGCATGAGTGGATCACACGGACTGTTGTTAGCAACCAGAAGCAACATAGCACAGGCGAGCGCAGGAACAATTATACCAACTTTGGCAGGGGAGTAATGCAACGAGCTATGCCTAGCAAGGGCTGGTGTGGATGGAATGATTAGGCAGCACTGAGGAGCTGTGTGACTAACTTGACACTCTAGATGTTTTGCTCACTCAAAATGTTAAGTGGGATTAGTTATTGTGTGACCATCACTAGCCATTTTTTATATTAAAGTCATTGTTACTTTTTCCATATGAACTCTGATTTTCTGACTGAGTGTCAGTTTGTTTCATACAGTACATGGGAGAGCTAACTGGACCCAAACATGATGAGAATGGTCAACGGGTGGATATAACTGCTAAGTGAATTTGTGATTCATCGAGCATCTATGGCCGATTCCACACCAGCAAAAGCGGAAATTATTTTTGGTATCTCAGATTGTTCCTACAATTCTCACACAGAAACTTCATTGGGAGGAAGGGTGTTTGACATGCTTTTTACATTTATATCACAAACCATTTTGGAGAAAATCATAATGAACGTGGCCCTTTTTAGACCTATACATGTCTCCTGTAAGACTCTATGATCTGTGAACCATACATGATACACACAACATCTTGATGTCATTATACTCCTTATAGTGTGCTCTAAAATATGGAATATGTCTGGATTCTGAACTACACATTTTTATATTCATTTATGAAACCCTAAAAATATTTATATGAATACCCTTTTTGATTTAGTTCATTTTAAGACATTGTTTGGAATAATATACTCTAAAAGTGCATCGAATTTACAGAGTGGGTTGTACAATATCACACGAATTAGAGGACGTATAGTATCATACATCTTACCCAGTTGTACAATATCATACGATTTGGATGACGTAACCTATCAAACATCCTGGAGGGCTTACATTATTATACTACATTCTCTGAGACCAGACTGCTGGTTGTGTCATAACAACAATAGAGAATTAAAAGGAGAATTTACGTTGCTGGTTAGAACTGTCGACAAAGGTTCTGAGAATTTACGTAAAACAGCCATTCTGTTTTGTTTTGTTCTTTTCTATCTGTTCCATGACTTATGGGGTCTTCAGCAAACAAGCTTCTGGTTTACATTCAAAGGTCAAAGGTTGGTCATATGTCAGAACATAGACATACTGTACATTCATCTCTGACATGGTTAAACATCTGACCAGGCCACATCATGAGCACTCAAAGTTGCAGTTCTCAACTCAAGTTCAGAGACATTTGAGGTTTTCAAAACGCTTCTACACCTCACTTGACACTTGCCATCCCAGTTAAAAGCAGAGGACTGCTGTATTTGCATTCCACTGAGACTGTCGAATCTAAATCTAAGATCTCTGGAGGGACATTGAAGATCAGAACCATGTAAGCTGTCAGAGCAGGGATGTTCTCATATCACACAATGGCTTCGAGATGCTTTTCTTGTGTCTATCAATTCATAGAGGCGTTGGGATTCTGGAGAAGTACAGTTAGGCCTCTAGGCCTGGAGGACCACACAGTAGTAGCACTTTATAAGGTGACTCCAGGCATTGAGTGACTGTGTGTAGTGTGTGTTGAGTGTGTGCTGGGATGCCACTCTGGGAGGCAGCTTGAAGGCTGAGTCAAGGCTGGCCTGAGGTGAAGACCCCTTAATCACTATACTGCTGTCGTTGCTACCTGCACACATCACACACACACAGAATGTAGCACCATTATCCCGGTCCTCTCAGACCGCTGAAACATGCTCCTCCGACTTACTGGCACTGCGAGGGAGGGAGCGGTCTAATCGAGGGCATACATCTCTTATCAGAACCCAGAGCCCAAAAGCACAACTTCCTCCAACGCGGCCTGAGGTATTTGGAAAAGGAAGAGCCTTTCTCTGCTTGGCCTTATTAAAATTGGAAGTCTGATATAACCATGATTGTATAACAGTCATGCACAGCGCATACAGTGGTGGAACAGTGATGAGTGCATGAATTGCAGTAGGCGCTGTGAAGTTCATTGGTAAAATCCTGTACGCCAAAAACACTATTTCTGGCCATAATTTAACTTTTTGGCCAACTGTCTTAGGCCTTTTTCAGCCCTGTGATGTCATTCTGACCACTTGTTTGGGTAGCTAACAGTGTAGTTACATTTCAGTGCAGGACCTGCCTTTTCTGTGTCTGGCACCATAGGCTTAATTTGACCTGCCTGACAGGCACATTCAGATACCCCTGGATTTAGAGCCTCAGTCACAGTTATTTGAAACTATGTGATACTTCAGCAGGTACAGCTGATCCTCTTGCAAAAGTCACCCCACCCCACCTCGTCCCCATCCAACCCCACACTGAGACAGGAACAGAAGTCACCCCACCCCACCCCACCTCGTCCCCATCCAACCCCACACTGAGACAGGAACAGAAGTCACCCCACCCCACCCCACCTCGTCCCCATCCAACCCCACACTGAGATAGGAACAGAAGTCACTCCACCCCACCCCACCTCGTCCCCATCCAACCCCACACTGAGACAGGAACAGAAGTCACCCCACCCCACCTCGTCCCCATCCAACCCCACACTGAGACAGGAACAGAAGTCACCCCACCCCACCTCGTCCCCATCCAACCCCACACTGAGACAGGAACAGAAGTCACCCCACCCCACCCCACCTCGTCCCCATCCAACCCCACACTGAAACAGGAACAGAAGTCACCCCACCCCACCCCACCTCGTCCCCATCCAACCCCACACTGAGACAGGAACAGAAGTCACCCCACCCCACCCCACCTCGTCCCCATCCAACCCCACATTGAGACAGGAACAGAAGTCACCCCACCCCACCCCACCCCACCTCGTCCCCATCCAACCCCACACTGAGACAGGAACAGAAGTCACCCCACCCCACCCCACCTCGTCCCCATCCAACCCCACACTGAGACAGGAACAGAAGTCACCCCACCCCACCCCACCTCGTCCCCATCCAACCCCACACTGAGACAGGAACAGAAGTCACCCCACCCCACCCCACCTCGTCCCCATCCAACCCCACACTGAGACAGGAACAGAAGTCACCCCACCCCACCCCACCTCGTCCCCATCCAACCCCACACTGAGACAGGAACAGAAGTCACCCCACCCCACCCCACCTCGTCCCCATCCAACCCCACACTGAGACAGGAACAGAAGTCACCCCACCCCACCTCATCCCCATCCAACCCCACATTGAGACAGGAACAGAAGTCACCCCACCCCACCCCACCTCGTCCCCATCCAACCCCACACTGAGACAGGAACAGAAGTCACCCCACCCCACCTCGTCCCCATCCAACCCCACACTGAGACAGGAACAGAAGTCACCCCACCCCACCTCGTCCCCATCCAACCCCACACTGAGACAGGAACAGAAGTCACCCCACCCCACCCCACCTCGTCCCCATCCAACCCCACACTGAAACAGGAACAGAAGTCACCCCACCCCACCCCACCTCGTCCCCATCCAACCCCACACTGAGACAGGAACAGAAGTCACCCCACCCCACCCCACCTCGTCCCCATCCAACCCCACTTGAGACAGGAACAGAAGTCACCCCACCCCACCCCACCCCACCTCGTCCCCATCCAACCCCACACTGAGACAGGAACAGAAGTCACCCCACCCCACCTCGTCCCCATCCAACCCCACACTGAGACAGGAACAGAAGTCACCCCACCCCACCCCACCTCGTCCCCATCCAACCCCACACTGAGACAGGAACAGAAGTCACCCCACCCCACCCCACCTCGTCCCCATCCAACCCCACACTGAGACAGGAACAGAAGTCACCCCACCCCACCCCACCTCGTCCCCATCCAACCCCACACTGAGACAGGAACAGAAGTCACCCCACCCCACCCCACCTCGTCCCCATCCAACCCCACACTGAGACAGGAACAGAAGTCACCCCACCCCACCTCATCCCCATCCAACCCCACATTGAGACAGGAACAGAAGTCACCCCACCCCACCCCACCTCGTCCCCATCCAACCCCACACTGAGACAGGAACAGAAGTCACCCCACCCCACCTCGTCCCCAACCAACCCCACACTGAGACAGGAACAGAAGTCACCCCACCCCACCTCGTCCCCATCCAACCCCACACTGAGACAGGAACAGAAGTCACCCCACCCCACCCCACCTCGTCCCCATCCAACCCCACACTGAGACAGGAACAGAAGTCACCCCACCCCACCCCACCTCGTCCCCATCCAACCCCACACTGAGACAGGAACAGAAGTCACCCCACCCCACCTCGTCCCCATCCAACCCCACACTGAGACAGGAACAGAAGTCACCCCACCCCACCCCACCTCATCCCCATCCAACCCCACACTGAGACAGGAACAGAAGTCACCCCACCCCACCTCGTCCCCATCCAACCCCACACTGAGACAGGAACAGAAGTCACCCCACCCCACCTCGTCCCCATCCAACCCCACACTGAGACAGGAACAGAAGTCACCCCACCCCACCTCGTCCCCATCCAACCCCACACTGAGACAGGAACAGAAGTCACCCCACCCCACCCCACCTCGTCCCCATCCAACCCCACACTGAGACAGGAACAGAAGTCACCCCACCCCATCCCACCTCGTCCCCATCCAACCCCACACTGAGACAGGAACAGAAGTCACCCCACCCCACCCCACCCCACCTCGTCCCCATCCAACCCCACATTGAGACAGGAACAGAAGTCACCCCACCCCACCCCACCTCGTCCCCATCCAACCCCACACTGAGAAAGGAACAGAAGTCACCCCACCCCACCTCGTCCCCATCCAACCCCACACTGAGACAGGAACAGAAGTCACCCCACCCCACCTCGTCCCCATCCAACCCCACACTGAGACAGGAACAGAAGTCACCCCACCCCACCCCACCTCGTCCCCATCCAACCCCACACTGAGACAGGAACAGAAGTCACCCCACCCCACCTCGTCCCCATCCAACCCCACACTGAGACAGGAACAGAAGTCACCCCACCCCACCCCACCTCGTCCCCATCCAACCCCACACTGAGACAGGAACAGAAGTCATCATCCTCTAACACTAACAGTTAGTGATCTGTCCTAGCTGTTGATATGATGAACCCTGGTCCGACCAGTAGAGTTCTTATTCCCTGCGTCAGAGGGGTCTTGTGATGACTGATGTTCACAGTTAATTTTCCCCCTGTTTACATATCTCAGCCATCTGCTCTGTGTAGCTCAACCTCCAGCTGTCTTCGCCTGACCCCCACGGCCTGGGAAAAAGACACCTTATTCCAAGAACTCTCTTGTTCTTTCTTTTCGTTTTATCACTCTCTTTATCGTTCTCTCTTGTTCCCTTTAATTTTCTCATTCACTCTCTGGGTTTCATGGAATACCAGCGAGTTCAAAGAAAGAGTGTGCTTCTTTCCTTCATCTGTCGCTGACAATGCTGTGTTAATGGTGGGAGTTAGCTGATAATGTGTGAGCAGATACTGTGTTAATGGTGGGAGTTAGCAGGTGCTGTGTTAATGGTGGGAGTAAGCTGATAATGTGTTAGCAGATGCTGTGTTAATGGTGGGAGTTAGCCGATGCTGTGTTAATGGTGGGAGTTAGCCGATGCTGTGTTAATGGTGGGAGTTAGCTGATAATGTTGTTAGCAGATGCTGTGTTAATGGTGGGAGTTAGCAGATGCTGTGTTAGTAGATGCTGTTTTAATGGTGGGAGTAAGCAGATGCTGTGTTAATGGTGGGAGTTAGCATATGCTATGTTAATGGTGGGAGTTAGCAGATGCTGTGTTAATGGTGGGAGTAAGCAGATGCTTACCTGCCTTTTCTGTGTCTGACACGCATACACCACCGTTAGCCAATTAGGAGCAATTAGGCTGGCCTCTCCCAAAAAGCCACTTAAATATGGAATCCACAGTAGGGCAAAACTGCACCACTGTCTGCTCTACGGCCGTTGTTATTGGTGTTTTTTTGTTGACAAACAGAGGTGGGGAGCTTTGGGGGAGCTCCCTGCATCAAGGGAAAAAATTGTGCGTGCAATTATGTCAGAAGGAAAACAGTATTTGTTGCTTGCAGTAACTACTTTGTTGTTGTAATATCTCAAACGGATATGGCAGATTCACTATTAAGGATTCCAGCTTTAACGAATACCCTCTCAGAGATGAGAGCAACATGAGTGTTACTTTCATTTTTGTCCGCAATATTTTTGCGAATGTAACTAAAGTGCAAAATAGCTTGCTTAACATATTTGCCCTCTTATTAAAATGGACCGACCAGAAATGATTATATATATATTTTTTTTGCCCCTTTTTCTTCCCAATTTTCGTGATATCCAATTGGTAGTTACAGTCTGGTCCGATCGCTGCAACTCCTGTGCGGAATCGGGAGAGGCGAAGGTCGAGAGCCATGCGTCTTCCGAAACACGACTGTGCCAAGCAGCACTGCATCTTGACACACTGCTCGCTTAACCCGGAAGCCAGCCGCACCAATTTGACGGAGGAAGCAGCGTACAGCTGGCGACCGAAGCCAGCGGGCATGCACCCAGCCGCCATAAGGAGTCGCTAGAGCGCGATGGGACAAGGACATCCTAGCTGGCCAAACCCTCCCCTAACCCTGACGACGCTGGGCCAATTGTTCGCCATCGTGGCCGGCTGCGACACTGCAACACAGCCCGGGATCGAACCTGGATCTGTAGTGACGCCTCTAGCACTGATCAGTGCCTTAGACCGCTGTGCCACTTGGGAGACTAATGACCTTAATTGAATTTGAATATTGTTTTGTTTGCAGAGATCGAAGCAAAGGAGGCTTGCGATTGGCTGAGAGCGGCCGGCTTCCCCCAGTACGTGCAATTATACAAAGGTAAATACTAAATATGAATTCCCTCAAGCCATCAAGCAAAATTTATTACAGTACAAACCACATCCACATGTTTGCTGATCCATAGCAAACAGTGTCATATCACACTTTCATTTGCCTTGTTTGCCTTTCAGATTGCAGGTTCCCCATTGCTATAGACTGGGTAAAGAGTGATCATGGGTTCCTGGATAAGGACGCGCTAGATTCCCTCTGCAGGTGAGAAGCTAGACTTTCCATCCACTCTCTCCTCACCAGCACCTCCTCATAGAGAGAGTGTGTGAGAGAGAAAAATAGAAACAGAGAGAGAGAGTCTGTGTTTGGAGTGGGTCTCATGCTGCTGTGTTTATTTAACCGCCATGCCTCTCTGCTTCCAGGAGATTAAGCACTTTAAACAAATGTGTGGAGCTGAGGTTGGAGCTGGGCAGATCAAAAAGACGGGTGAGTGAGAGTGAACACCATGGAACACCAACATGGCAACTCTGTCAGAGCCACCGGAGGAACCAGAGGAAAAGCTCCTCGTTAGCATTTATCACTTTCATTTCCACTGATATTGATGGCTGGATAGATAGAGTTTTGAGGGTTGGTGGAGCTAACTTCATTAGTCTCTGTTTGAGAAAGTGAGGCGAAAGCGAAAAGAATTAGGGCAGAAACTCATCTAGAATTAATAATGTTGCATAATAATTTTCTCAGTCTAGTTATCTCAGAATGTAGTAGTCTTTGTGAAAGATGTCTCTGAAGAGTTACACGATGTCCAGAAATAGATGGCCTTGTTTTTTTGTTGCTACATGGCTTCTTATACAGCATCTTGATTGTCTGCTTGTGATTCTCAGGGGGAGGGGTCAGAGGACGAGGAGCCCTGTGCCATCAGCACAAAATGGGCCTATGAGAGGCGAACAAGGCGCTGGCGTCGCCTGGAGGGAATGGGCTTCCTACATTCACTGGACAGCCAGGGCATGTCCCTGTGTGATGCCAACGACCACCACGAGGTCTACTCCCTCCATAGCACCAGCAGCACAGAGAGTGAGGGCTGTGAGAGCCCCAAGACCGCCATTGATGACCAGGAGACTAGCGGGAGCTCTTCTCGCTGCTCCTCCATCAACAAGATCCCATCCCTAGACACTTCATTTAGCGGGCCCCCCTCCCCAGGGGGTGAGACGCCCAGTTTTAGCAGCGCTGAGGAGCGCTTCCTTGACAAGCCCCCCAGGAAGAAGGGCCCCAGTCTGCTGAGGAAGATGGAAAAACTGCGTCTGAGGGGCACGTCCAACCTCCACTCCCCCACCCACAGTGGCATCAGCAGGGCCAGGCTGGTCATCTCTGGCCCCGTGCTCCAGGATAGTCTGGATGTCGAGCACAGGCTGAGACAGCTTCAGTGTCTGGATATCTCCACCCTGCGGCACAGGGATAGGGACCGTCCAGGCAGCCAGGCCTCCTCCTCACCTTCCTCCCCCCACTCGGGCAGCAGCAGCCCCAGCCCTTCAGAGAGCAGCAGTACTGTCAGCACCCCCAGCCCCATCACCAGAGTACGCAGCAACTGCCGGGTCCGAGAACAGCACCAGGGGGGACTCCACAGAAACCCGGTCCGAGAGCACCAGGACTACAAGAACGACAGAAATAACCACGAGAGCCTGGTCTTCCAGATCCCCCAGGGGCACAAGCCAGGCACATTCCCCACAGCCCTCACTCACAACAACTTTCTGTTGCCCATAGACAACACCTCCATCAACTGGAGGACTGGGAGTTTCCACGGGTACCGCGGGAGACGGAGCAGGGGATGTGCAGCGGCCAAGGACAAGGATTCCACCTGCTGCAGCTCCCTAGCCTCATTGGACCACCGGGTCAGTATCTATGACAACGTGCCGATAGGCCAGGTGATTGGCCAGGAGGTGGAGCATCATGGGGAGGCGGAGACGGGGGAGATCAGCGGAAACGATGATGTCTTCTCCGCGCTGGACAGCGTGATGGAGCGTATCATCGGCCTGCAGCAGCTCGTCAACACCTGGACAGACAAACTGTTGGAGGACGGTGAATCGGAGACTAACCGCCGCTCCACACCCTCGCCCTGCCCCTCGTCCTCCTCCAATCACATCCACCTGGAGGTCAAGGAGGCAGAGGATTTGGGGCCAGGAGCCATGGAGGGGGAGGGTGAAGGGGATGAGGAGAACCTAGAGAAGGAGTCTGCGGATGGAGATGACCCTGAGGCACAGTCACCACCATGTAGTAACAGGTGAAGAGCAATGTCAGCTGGTCTGAGTACTCATTAAAAAGTCTTTATTACTCTATCACCCCCTCTCTGAGCCCACATTAATATGGCTGCCATTCTGTTGTCTGTTGTGTATGTATGCAGACAGAGCCAGCACCACTGGTCCAGCGAGCAGAGTCTTCCATCAGTTACCCCCAGCGGCTCAGGAATCGAGGCCCAGTCTGTTTCTCAGCTTCACCTTCTGCAGAAACTCTCCCTGCTTAAACTCACTGCTCTCATGGACAAGTACTCCCCATCTAGCAAGCAGGGCTGGAACTGGTAAGGAATGGGAAGGGGAGAGGGAGGGGGAGAGGGAGAGATGGAATGGTATGGGGAAGGGTGTGGAGAAAGAAGTAGGGAAAGGGATGAATGACCAAAATTAGGAGGAGAGCAACGAGGGAGAGGGGAGGATGGGGAAAGGTGGTGGGGAAGAGGGGGAGGAAGGGAGGAGGGGAAGATGAGGACGATTAGAGGCAGCTTGTTCAGAGGTTCATTTATTATTTATGTGAAGCTGCAACCTTGCCGTGCCTCTCACAAGACAAAACACAGAATGCTTCAAGAGCAATAAACCCCCCCGAAAAATAATATTTAAAAAATTCAGCGTCTGAAAGAAATGACAAAGTATGACCTTCAGCTTAGAAATTATAGACAGCTTCTCTTCATTCCTTTTTGGTTAAGGTCTGTGGTGTACACTCCCATCTGGCTCTTAGAGGGGTGTGTCTAGGTAACTTTTCTGGCATTGGCCAGGCCTCTCTCTCTCTTATTTAATTAAAGGGAGCTTGGATCCCAAACAATTTTACTTTCTGGCAAAACATCGGTTTACATTTGGGAAAAGTGAAGTGCTTACACATCCCAAAGTTTCCCTGCGTGTTTAGTTTGTTATTGATTTGAAAGAGGCAGGCATGTGCTTACCATCTGCTAGAATTTGGTGAAGTGTTTCCAGCGCAGGGTGAAGACCTATGGCCTAGAGAGTACACTAATGAAAGATATGGTGGAATGTTAACTAAAACATAGTGGCTAGGAACATTTCCTCTTGGTGGTTAACGGCCGTGACCTCAAATAGCGTTACACAGGAAACACGTAATGATGCATGGGGACCATAGATGTAACATGCGCCCGAATACA
Organism: Oncorhynchus kisutch; assembly: GCF_002021735.2. Taxonomy (NCBI): domain Eukaryota; kingdom Metazoa; phylum Chordata; class Actinopteri; order Salmoniformes; family Salmonidae; genus Oncorhynchus; species Oncorhynchus kisutch. The sequence goes on from NC_034201.2 coordinate 24,299,037, forward strand.
ACAGCTGTAGACCTTACAGTAAGTATTTGTATTCGGTGCATGTGACAAATAAAATTAGATTTGATAGAGATAGATAGAGGACTCATCTTCGTATCTGTCCCATTATAGCATCTGTGACAGCATGGGCAGCGCCATTGAGGCTATATCCATTTTAAAGTAGTAAATTTTCTTATTTTTCATTGGCTGATTGCTCCCACCCAGTTGACTACTTTAAAATGGAGGAAGCCCTCAATGGCAACATCCATACTAAAATGGGTTATATCCATGATGAGTCCTCTATCTATCTCCATGATGGGAAGTCAACATATCCCAATCTGTCAGAATGAGTTTTGCTTTCATTGTTTGTAGCTATTTCCTCACCCATGTTTCGAAATCTGATCTCCTAACCTTGGATCCCCCACGGATCAATTAATAAAGTGTTTGACATTATTCATTTGTGTAGCGAACTGGAGTAAAAGTGATTGCTTAAAGCGGCAATCAGCAGTAGAATCAATAACAAAGCGTCTCCCCAGCCTTGTTTTGGTAAAAAGCTTAGGGATGGGGCTGGAGAAATGTAACCACTCTCAAATTCCTAGACAGGGCTATGGATGCAAGGACTGGCCATCCATTATATCAAAATTATAGTTTTAACTATGCTTTGAGGCTATATAGTGTTTGTTTACATTTACTTTGTTGACAAACATTGAAGTTTTGGGGTACGACAGTTGAAATAAGCTCAAGAAGGAATTTATAAGTTATATTCTTCAAGAATCAATTTCTACATATAATTCATTTTGATGTAGCAATTGATGTAGCATCTGCTGAGTTCCCCTTTAAGGCAAAAGGACAGGGTAATTGACTTTTTGAGAGCAGAGTAATTGGGCTATTTATTTTAACAATCATTGAGCTAACTACAAAATAAATAACCTACTCCTGCCTCTCATCGCTTTCCCATTGATCCTGAGCTTCAGTATTCTGTACAAGTTTCATTCCAGATAACTGTTGTCTTATTTGCTGTGGCCAAACACCTTTCCCCTTGGCTTTGTCTCTAATGAACAAAATCTACATGTGGTTATTACCTAGCAGGGAGAGGCTGGGGCTCCTCAAACACATGACCAAACAGGAAACTCTCTCTCCCTCACTCACACAATTACATAAAATCATGAGCAGAACACCATTAAGCTAATGAAATGAGGTGGACGCAGAAGATATGTTTTAATTGAACAGCTGAAGACTAGAATGGAAATGCAGTCCGTAATGAGAGAGAGCGCTATCAAAGAGAAGCATGCTGTATGAACATTTGTGAATCTAATTCCAGTCGACTCATCACACATTTGATTGGCTCTGAAGCTAGCCATCTCAAGGTGCCTGAACTTTGAGAGGGAGGATTTAAATTGCCTTCATGTTATCTTCTTGGCTACACTGGCCGTTACCATGGCACTCACTTGCTGGCTTATGAAAACACTCGCTGGGCATTAAAATAAATATCTTGTCAGAGTCGTACACAAAGCCCTCTGCTAAGTGCATATGTGAGTCTTGGTCAGATACCTATGTAGACTCCCACTGGGCACAGACGTGAGTTCAACGTCTATTTTTGATTTACATTTGGTTGAGTTGTCAACTAAGGTGAATTCAACAAATCAAAATCTACAAAACATTGGATTTAGGTTAAAAAAAAAGACACATTTCCCTTACATTGATTACTTTTTGCTAATACAAACAGTTTTCCACATTGATTCACCATCATTACATATCATTTTGTTTCTGAGATTACATGGAAACAACGTTGATTCAACCAGTGTTCGTCCAGTGGGTTCTTACATATTGTACAAATATGCAATGCAGTGTTGTTTGAAGTAGAACATATCCAGAAAGAATAAAATACAATGCAACAACTTAGTCATACTCCTGTATAGTTGCCCTATCTTCATATAACTTCAAAACAAATACCTCTTTACCTTCAAAAGCAACACTAGAAGTCCATCTTGAAATGTTTATGTCTCCCCTCAGGACATTCCCAAAGCCTCCGAGGAAGACCAAAGCCCCAGAGCTGAAGGGCAGGAGGGTGTTTGGTGTACCCCTCCTCCACGGTGTGCAGCAGACAGGGGAACCACTACCTTCCAGCATCCTCAAGGCCATAATTTATCTGAGGACAGAGTGTCTCGATCAGGTACTGGACTCTAACTTCTGTACAACCAATATACAGTTGAAGTCGGAAGTTTACAGAATAATAGTAGCGAGAATAATAGTAGAATGATTTATTTCAGCTTTCATTTCTTTCATCACATTCCCAGTGAGTCAGAAGTTTACATACACTCAATTAGTATTTGGTAGCATTGTCTTTAAATTGTTTCATTTGGGTCAAACGTTTCAGGTAGCCTTCCACAAGTTTCCCACAATAAGTTGGGTGAATTTTGACCCATTCCTCCTGACAGAGCTGATGTAACGGAGTCAGGTTTGTAGGCCTCCTTGCTCGCACACGCTTTTTCAGTTCTGCCCACAAATGTTCTATAGGATTGAGGTCAGGGCTTTGTGATGGCCACTCCAATACCTTGACTTTGTTGTCCTTAAGCCATTTTGCCACAACTTTGGAGGTATGCTTGGGGTCATTGTCCATTTGGAAGACCCATTTGCGACCAAGCTTTAACTTCCTGACTGATGTCTTCAGATGTTGCTTCAATATATCCACATAATTTTCCTGCCTCATGATGCCATCTATTTTGTGAAGTCCACCAGACCCTCCTGCAGCAAAGCACCCCCACAACATGGTGTTGCCACCCCCGTACTTCACGGTTGGGATGGTGTTCTTCGGCTTGCAAGCCACCCCTTTTTCCTCCAAACATAATGATGGTCATTATGGCCAAACAGTTCCATTTTTCTTTCATCAGACCAGAGGACATTTCTCCAAAAAGGACAATCTTTGTCCCCATGTGCAGTTGCAAACCGTAGTCTGGCTTTTTTTATGGCGGTTTTGGAGCAGTGGCTTCTTCCTTGCTGAGCGGCCTTTCAGGTTATGTCGATATAGGACTCGTTTTACTGTGGATATAGATACTTTTGTACCCGTTTCCTCCAGCATCTTCACAAGGTCCTTTGCTGTTGTTCTGGGATTGATTTTCACTTTTCGCACCAAAATACGTTCATCTCCAGGAGACAGAACACATCTCCTTCCTGAACGGTATGACAGCTGCGTGGTCCCATGGTGTTTATACTTACGTACTATTGTTTGTACAGATGAATGTGCTACATTCAGGCGTTTGGAAATTGCTCCCAAGGATGAACCAGACTTGTGGAGGTCTACAATTTTTCTTCTGAGGTCCTGGCTGATTTCTTTTGATTTCCCCTTGATGTCAATCAAAGAGGCACTGAGTTTGAAGGTAGGCCTTGAAATACATCCACAGGTACACCTCCAATTGATTCAAATTATGTCAATTAGACTATCAGAAGCTTCTAACGCCATGACATAATTTTCTGGAATATTCCAAGCTGTTTAAAGGCACAGTTAACTTAGTGTTTCTAAACTTCTGGCCCCCTGGAATTGTGATATAGTGAAGTATAAGTGAAATAATCTGTCTGTAATCAATTGTTGGAAAAATTACGTGCATGCACAAAGTAGATGTCCTAAACGACTTGCCAAAACTATAGTTTGTTAATAAGAAATTTGTGGAGTGATTTAATGACTCCAACCTAAGTGTATGTAAACTTCCGACTTCAACTGTATACAGTACTGCTCATGCATTATTAAAGCCAGAGTCCTTATTTGAAACAAACAATAACCAAGCAGTTTTGGTAATGGGCCTAGGGAAATGTAACCACTCTCAAATTCATCCATTATATCCAAATTATAGTTTTAACAATGTTGTGTGTTTACATTTATATTGTTTACAAACATTGGTGTAAAACAAGATTATATTTTGGGTTCTGATGGAGTACGACAGTTGAACTAAGCTCATGAGGCATTTATAAGTTATATTCTTCAAGATTCAATAGATCATTAATTTGTAAGTCCAAAAATATATGTAGCAGCTAAGGATTCTAGATTTATAGGGACAGTTCACCCAATATCAAAGTTGGTTAGATGGTTTCATACCTTGAAAATGGTCTAAAGTCAAGCTTACAGTCCTGATTCCATGCCATCTACAGTGGGCTCTCTACATAACATAACGTCATGGAATATGGACCACAGTTGACAAGGTACTTAGATTCATGGGGTGAACTGTCCCTTTAAGATTGCGAAGGACACCCAGGTCTGGGCCATCAGCTATTCCTCTCCAACCTATTAACATCGGTGTCATGCATTGATACTATGGAGTACACAGCACCTGGGTTGAATTACACCCCCGTGACACCTTGACCTACTGTAAATTGGAGTCATGGTTAAACACAGTGGAGGGTCCTATACTGAGAACAGAGACAGATGAGCATGAGGAATGGGAGGTCCGCTTTCATTTATCTTCCATGTTGAGGGTGGGTTATGAGGTGCTTTAGAGGGATCTCCTACTTACAAAGATGAATGGAAGTTATCCTAGTTCGACAGGACTTAGGATAGCCTCCTACATGAGTCTGACTTGCCATCCCGGCTTTAAAACTCCCATTCCACACCACACGCACACACTCCTAACCCTCTCATCCTCTCAGGTGGGTCTGTTTCGAAAGTCGGGGGTGAAGTCTCGTATCCAGTACCTGCGCGACATGGTGGAGGCGGACCCAGAGGCCATGTCCTACGAGGGCCAATCAGCTTTTGACGTGGCTGATATGGTGAAGCAGTACTTCAGAGACCTACCAGAACCTGTGTTCTCCAGCAAGCTCTGCAAGTCCTTCCTGCATATCTACCAATGTAAGAGGATAGAACTTACAACACTCCTTGGGCCAGTACAGTAAAGACTGGATTGGCTAAACATGCAAGAAAGGTTCAAATGCTGGCTAAGTAGGCAGATTGAAACCAGTTTTGGACATTTTTATAGTATAAGCACAATGAGAGAATCACAAAGCAATTCTATCCACATACTTATATGTCTCGCTCCCACCTCCACAGACTTCCCCAAAGACCAGCAGTTCTGTGCGGCCCAAGCAGCCATCTTACTCCTGCCTGATGAGAACCGTGAGGCCCTGCAGACACTCCTCCTCTTCCTCCGAGATGTGGTGGGCTGCGTGGACGAAAACCAGATGACCCCCACCAACATCGCTGTGTGCCTGGCCCCCTCCCTCTTCCATCTCAACACCCTGAAGAGAGAGGACAACACAGCAAGGTACGGTGCTGTCTCCTGAGGAGGAGGATGACGTCAAGTTTCCCCTAGACTCTAGGGTCTTACTCTAGATGCTGATCTATGCAGTTTGGGAATTTTAACCATAGTGGTTGAGGTTAGGATTGGAGGATGGTGCTGGTCAATGTAGCCAGGTACAGTCCACTTCCTCCTGGGGAGGAGTAGGACAAAGTTAACCCCTAGATGCTGATATAAGAACACTTTTGAGGTTTTCAACCATAATGGTTGAGGTTAGCATTGGGGGAGTGTAAGATGATCCTAGATCTGTGCGTAAGAGCAACTCCTAGATGAGCAGAGGTCTGGGGGTCTTTGTCGCACATTCCTAGTTAGAACTTCCTCTTACGTTGTTGCATAAGATTACTCCGGTGCACATTGCTTTGCATTCGTCGCTACAACTGCAGGTTTTCATTTGTCTGTTTGAAATGTTTTGTTTGTTTTTCCTTCTTCTTACGTAGCATCAGATTCATGTTAAAGTGTGGAGTTCCCAGAGATTACATCAACTGTAGTAATGTAGCCAAAACCCTATTTCCCTGTGCGGTAATGAATAGCTGTCGGATGGGTTTAGTTTAAAGGCAGAGAGAGAGAGACTTATGTAACCCTGCATGAATCGCCCATCTGGACATAATTTCTCTTAGATAGAAGAGATATTATATATTTAATACTGTTCAGCTGGTTACTGCAAGAGAAAGAGAAAAAGTGGAGAGATGGGTGGAGGGAAAGAGAGGGGAGGGAGGGAGAAAGAGAAAAAGTGGAGAGATGGGTGGAGGGAAAGAGAGGGGAGGGAGGGAGAAAGAGAAAATGGGGAGAGAGGGGTGGAGGGAAAGAGAGGGGAGGGAGGGAGAAAGAGAAAAGGGGGAGAGAGGGGTGTAGGGAAAGAGAGGGGAGGGAGGGAGAAAGAGAAAAAGGGGAGAGATGGGTGGAGGGAAAGAGAGGGGAGGGAGAGAGAAAGAGATGGTCCAGGTGAGAAACAGGGAGACACATTTGCACATGATTCATTTTTCAAAACACATCTGTCTACTTAGCTTTTGAGTCTGGCGCTCAGCTCACAAGACTAGTTATCTGTAGTTGTTGGCAAAGATAGACACACAAACACAGCTCAGCTGCACACACTCTGCTGATACCCGGTATTCTGACAGCATGTCTAGAAGTTCCAACTTCACGTCGAAAAGTTGCGTGGTGGACCCAGTGATGTCGTATCGCACAGGCCTGATTGTGTCTGATGTAGCCATTCAGAGACAATAGACCACCCCCCTCCTCCTTCTCTTCCTTGTGCCAGGCCAGCAGTCCAGGGGAGCCAGCGGGCTCAGCCATTACCCCACAGGCTGTAAGAGCAGAGCACTGATGGAAATCAGAACACAACACACACTCTGTATCTCCCATCACTGGAAACAGAGTTCTGCCTTGATACACGTCACACTCTCACACTGGAAACAATGACCAGAACAAATCAACTCCACTCCAATGGACTGTTGTGTTGTGGCACATTGTGCTTCTAGGATACAGTGGCGTTAGTAAATATTTTGCTGTTTTGCTTTGCTACACATTTTAATTTGTTTGGAAGTCGATGCTGACGTTGCTTTTTACATTGAATAACAGTCCCTTTTCTCAGTTTCTGCTTGTATGAGTCTATGGAAGCCTAGCGTAGCAATAGAAACTGTACTCCATACATTTTCAACTCTGATGTAAAGACATTTCCTGTTTCTCTGACCTAGGTCAAGCCACAGGAAGTACAGCCTGGGTAGGCCTGACCAGAGGGACCTTAGTGAGAACCTGGCTGCCACTCAAGGCCTGGCCCACATGGTGACGGAGTCCCTGTGCCTCTTCAAGGTACACACTACAGTAAAGTTAGAGTACAGCCTGTTCTAGCCACACTAATCCACATCACATGTGTGCACAGCATGTAGGTGTTACTGCCAAGACCCAGCAGAGCACACACCATTCTCTCATGAGTGTACTCTCTCTGTGCAGTTGTACGTAAAGTACATTACAAAAAGCAGACAGGCACTTTTCCAATTGTTCATAACCATAACCCTTCTGCAGGGGCAATTAAATGAGGAGGCACTTCATCTATGTTATTCCGTTCAGTCAGTTCATTGTATTGACTTGATTATACAGAATAAGAATATCAGAAAATGAGAACATGAATGCCAACAGGCGATTAATCACCATAGCAATAGTGTATCAAATGGTCAAGAAGTCATATGTAGTTTCTTGTGACAGACGTTAACACGCAATATTTGGTTCTGGTTGTCGAGATGAAGTCATTGGTGGCCCTGTTCGTGAAAACGTCAAGCTAACTCTTCCTCTCTCTTTCTCTGATCCTTCCAGCTTCCAGAGTTCTGGCCGGGCCAGAGTGTGAGCAACCCCAGTGAGGAGGCTGTCTGGGTGGATGTGGGTCGGAGTTCGCCCTCTCAGGGTGAGGAGGAGGAGCAGGATGAGAGGGCCAGACTGGTCCAGACCACCCAGCACCTGTTGAGAGAGGCCAGGGAGAAGAGTAGAGGCTGGGAGTCCTGCTCTGGACCAGACAATGTGGACCTGGCTTTTAAGAAGGTGTGTGGTGGAATCTGATGGAATTAATGAATGATTTAATGAATAAAATAAAATGAATGAATAGAGTGACCAATAAAAGTTTCAGACAGCAAGCCACTACAACACCTATAAAGAACAGCCAAGACTAATGAAAGGTTAATTATGTATGAGTCAACATAAAAACATTCTCCAGTGAGTCAGACACATTAAGCACACAGAGCTTGAGCTGAGATGTGTGTGTGTAAGAGGGGTTATCAAGGATCAAAGTCAAGTTCTCACACTGGGTCTCACCACCTTGCCCCCCCATACCAGGTCGATGATGGCTGGCCCCTGCGGTTGTGGAAGGGCTCTGTTGAGGTAGATGCCCCCCAGAAAGAAGCCCTCCAGCGGGTCCTGAGGGAGCATGGGCACTGGGAGAAGACCCTCAAACAGTCTGCAGTAGTCCAAACACTGACCAAGGACACCGAGGTCTACCGCTACCTCCTGCAAGGCCTGGGATCCCGGCCGCCACAGGAGCACCTGCTGCTGAGGTAATGAGGTGTTACCAGGGCGACGCTGCATGGGTCTTTAGGCAGGCTGCTGACTCTGCTGCTTAAGAGTATAAGGGACAGAGGAGTCAGGGACAAACAGAGTTTAGCTTGGACTTGAACACTCTGGCTAAAGTTGTTTTGAAATGGTGCCTATTGTTGTTGTACTAGTGCTAAATTTTGGCATCACAGTGAATGAAAAATGAAAAAGCTAGTTTAGTTAAGTTACATTAAAGTGTTGGAGTCAAATAATTGTTGACTGTTTACTCAAACACCCAGTCAAATTGTAGCTGAATATCTGAGGGTCTATTTCTCACGCCGCTTGAGTCTGAAGTCTGTTTTTAAATTAACCAGAATAATCTCCTATCATTTCCCCATGCAGGACCTGGCAGTCAGACCTGTCGGCTGGTCCTGCTTATGTGTCGGCTGTGTCTACAGAGCACCGTGAGGCCCCCGTGGAGGGGGTGAGAGCCCAGGTCCTCTCTTGCCTCTACCTGGTAGAACCCCTGGGGGCTAAGAAGTCCCGACTTACACACCTCTGTCGTACAGATACAAGGTAGGAAAGACTGAGAAAGGGAGGGGGGGAGGGTAAGAGGGGAGGAGGAAGTGAGAGGGAGGGTGTGAGAATGAAAGATGAGAAAATGCAGAGCCTTTAAAAAAGATATCCAGAGACTAGCTTATTCTTTACCTTCAGTATTCTCTGCAGTATCTCAAGTGCAATCCCAGCTTCTCAAAAGAGACACTCAAATAGAGAGAAAATAAAGAAATGAACAGAAAGAAGGGACCCCTCGTGTACACTTGATTTAGCTCTCTTCAAAGTTCTCTCTAGATTTTCTGCTTCTTACATGATCAATTTATTCCCTGCGTGGTTCTGCTGGGTTATTCTGTAGAACCCGCTATTTCTATTTGTTTCAGCTGATTTAATGAAACAAGCCAGGCAATGGAAAACAGGTGTCTATAAGCAATAGGAGACAGAGAGAGACAGAGAGACAGAGAGAGAGAGAGAGAGATGAAATGAAAAGATGACAGAGGGAAGTCAAAAGAGAGACTGAAAGAGAATGAGGGGAAAGTAGAGGGAGTGTGTCTTATACTGAAATATATTGTACTGCTCCAATGGACCAGCATCAGTGGAAGTAGTTGACTACTCACTTAGCCACACTTTCATCACACTAGGAGTTTCAGAAAGGCAGCATAGTGAGATTTGAACGAGACGGTTTGCCAACAAGACAGATTCACACGATTATCTCTGCAGGTTTTTCTCACTTCATTACATCAGAACTGAGCAGCAATGGAGAACATCTCTGCCTTGTTCTACTCTCTTTAAATGCTCATAGAAAAGAGCTTGGCAGGCCTAAAATGTATTGGCTTTATTTGTAGTGCCAGTGGCATTAGACATTTTTTTAAATTGTCACACACCCGATAGGTGCAGCGAAATTTTTTCTTCAGTCTGCTAAGCTTAACAGCGAAGGCCAATGAGACTGATCCAATCGGAGGAAATTGAAAGTGAAAGAGTCTGTCAGTGTGTCTCATGCAGCAAGGTTTGGTTGCGTTCCAGGCAGACTATATTGCGGTATTGCTACATGCAGCAATGGTTGCTTGTCACGTCACTAGTTATCCATTAACTTGTCCAGCGATTGTTTTTGTTGATATTTAGAAAGGTTGCCTTTAAAACCGCATGCTACGGTGCGTTTCCACATTTAGTCATTTTGTGTCGATAAAAACAGCTGCAAGTAAGGACGTCCCACCATAAATAAAAAGTGGTTGAAGTGTTTCCATGATCTATTTAGGCAAGTTGCGCATTAGGCCTAATAAATTGGTGACAGGCTATTCCCTCCCACCTATCTGTTTCATGTCTCAGGTAGCCTGCGAAAGCCAGCATGGATATAATGCAATAATTTACTAATATTTGCCATAATTGTTATCATTCTTACGTGGCAACATATCGCCACAGTCCATGCCATGGTGAAACTTGCATTCCTGTAGATTAGAAATAATTGGATAGTGAAACTTGCCAACCAAACAGAAAAGCAAGGTGAAACAATAAAATAACTAGAGTCAGGACAATCCTTGTCCGGCAAAGAAACATTTCTATAGTTGAAAAAAAAAATATATATATATACTGCTCAAAAAAATAAAAGGGAACACTTAAACAACACAATGTAACTCCAACTCTCAAATTACACTTCTGTGAAATCAAACTGTCCACTTAAGAAGCAACACTGATTGACAATAAATGTCACATGCTGTTGTGCAAATGGAATAGACAACAGGTGGAAATTATAGGCAATTAGCAAGACACCCCCAATAAAGGACTGGTTCTGCAGGTGGTGACCACAGACCCCTTCTCAGTTCCTATGCTTCCTGGCTGATGTTTTGGTCACTTTTGAATGCTGGCGATGCTTTCACTCTAGTGGTAGCATGAGACGGAGTCTACAACCCACACAAGTGGCTCAGGTAGTGCAGCTCATCCAGGATGGCACATCAATGCGAGCTGTGGCAAGAAGGTTTGCTGTGTCTGTCAGCGTAGTGTCCAGAGCATGGAGGCTCTAGGAGACAGGCCAGTACATCAGGAGACGTGGAGGAGGCCGTAGGAGGGCAACAACCCAGCAGCAGGACCGCTACCTCCGCCTTTGTTCAAGGAGGAGCAGGAGGAGCACTGCCAGAGCCCTGCAAAATGACCTCCAGCAGGCCACAAATGTGCATGTGTCTGCTCAAACGGTCAGCAACAGAATCCATGAGGGTGGTATGAGGGCCCGACGTCCACAGGTGGGGGTCGTGCTTACAGCCCAACACCGTGCAGGACGTTTGGCATTTGCCAGAGAATACCAAGATTGGCAAATTTGCCACTGGCGCCCTGTGCTCTTCACAGATGAAAGCAGATTCACACTGAGCACGTGGCAGACGTGACAGAGTCTGGAGACGCCATGGAGAACGTTCTGCTGCCTGCAACATCCTCCAGCATGACCGGTTTGGCGGTGGGTCAGTCATGGTGTGGGGTGGCATTTCTTTGGGGGGCCGCACAGCCCTCCATGTGCTCGCCAGAGGTAGCCTGACTGCCATTAGGTACCGAGATGAGATCCTCAGACCCCTTGTGAGACCATATGCTGGTGCGATTGGCCCTGGGTTCCTCCTATTGCAAGACAATGCTAGACCTCATGTGGCTGGAGTGTGTCAGCAGTTCCTGAAAGAGAAAGGCATTGATGCTATGGACTGGCCCGCCCGTTCTCCAGACCTGAATCCAATTGAGCACATCTGGGACATCATGTTTCGCTCCATCCACCAACGCCACGTTGCACCACAGACTGTCCAGGAGTTGGCTGATGCTTTAGTCCAGGTCTGGGAGGAGATCCCTCAGGAGACCATCCGCCACCTCATCAGGAGCATGCCCAGGCGTTGTAGCGAGGTCATACAGGCACGTGGAGGCCACACACACTACTGAGTCTAATTTTGACTTTTTTAAGGACATCACATCAAAGTTGGATCAGCCTGTAGTGTGGTTTTACACTTTAATTTTGAGTGTGACTCCAAATCCAGACCTCCATGGGTTGATAAATTTGATTTCCATTGATAATGTGTGATTTTGTTGTCAGCACATTCAACTATGTAAAGAAAAAAGTATTTAATAAGAATATTTCATTCATTCAGATCTAGGATGTGTTATTTTAGTGTTCCCTTTATTTTTTTGAGCAGTGTATATTTAGCAAGCAGTAGACCTTCAGAATGACATGTGGAGTGGAGCTTTATAGTTACGTGATGACATCGTGCCCCTCGTACCTTCAAAATGATTCAACAATCATCATTTATTTATCGTTTAATAATAAAATAAAGTTAGACTAAAGAAAAAATACACCCGTTGAACAGATAAAAATGTTGTCGATCTTTAGAACATCTCTAGTGGTTAAAAGCGTTGGGCCAGTAACCAGGTCGCTGTTTCCAATCCCCGAGCCGACTAGGTGAAAAATCTGTCGATGTGCTCAAGCAAGGCACTTAACCCTAATTGCTCCTGTAAGTCGCTATGTATAAGAACGTCTGCTAAATGACAAAAATGTCAAATGTATCCTATATCTGCAGTTTCCATTACACATGTTGCAATAATTTCCATCGACTAACGTGAATAAACGTTGGTCGATGGGAACCTGCAGACTGACTGTTATGGTTTGGTCTGGAGTGTAGTCTGCCTGACATGTGGCCCTTGTGTTTCTCCGACTGTCTCATCTGAACCCTGGTGATGCTTCCTGTGTACTAACTTCCTTTTCCTGTGTGGTTTCCAGGGGCCGGTCCCAGGAGTGGCACAACAGAGTGAGTGGACACCTACTGGCTTCCAACCTGCTGGCTATCAGGGACTCCTTCAGACCTGACCATAGATAGAACAAGATCTGAGTCATAGTCCCGAGACAGAGCCCAGGCCTTGTCGAGCCAAAAGAGGAGGAGAGGGGAGAACAACACAAACAGATAGACAGAAGCCTCCAGGCATACAGCTGTAGCAGAGGAAATGAAAGAGGGAGTAGAAGGCAAGAGGGGGGGGGGGGGGGGGGGCTGAGAAGTTGTCTTAAACCCGAGACCTGATGTGAATTCCAGAAGCGGACTCACAGCAGGGGTCGTCTGATGAAGTGTTCAGGCGGAGGCGGCGGAGCTTTGCGTTATCAAGAGTGACTCGGGAGCCTGTCACCGTAATGAAATGTCTCATCCCATTTAAGTGACTGTTTCAGGCCTAATGCATGGCAGGGGGGCCTCCGGCAGAGAGTTAGAACAGGGCCTTGTGTGACAGTTCAGTAGAAAATATACCTTTTTCGTGATACAACCCTCGGTTGGTCACACTTTCAAGCAGGGCAAAGTCAAGGATTTAGGAAAGCCTTGTCTTGCAGTTGAGAACTGAGGAGATTCTCTTGTACATGTGCCATTGTGACAGATAACCAGTGAGGCAGGTTGCGGTCCTCAAAACTGTACTCTGTAAATTATTTTACTGTCAAAAGAATATTACTTAATTTTACCTGTATGTGTGTATTTGACTTGACACTTCAGTGTTGCTCTGGTTTTAAAAGTGTGTCTAATGTTGTAAACTTACAAATGTATGACAGTATGTTTATACATGTACATATTCATAAGTGTGCTTTATTTTATTAAATTTATTATTAAATGGCTTTTATTTCTTAAAATTATTAAACAAAATGTATTTAGCAATACTAAGAGATTTATTTAAATATTGTTTTTCAAGATGAAAAAAACCTACCTTTTTTTGTAATTAGTGTGCTGAATTGAAATGATACATCAATAATGACAACTGATTAAAATGTTGATTTCTCTATAGCCTTCTGGCTTTGTGTGTGTCGTGATGATGGCCTGCTTGAATCCCAGCCAGTCACACTGATTGTTCCCTCTGAAGACCCTGAAATAGCGAACAGCCAGAGGAAGATGTGTCACACTGCTTCCATCAGAGAAGATTTACAGGTCTGGGCTTATGATGTTAATTTCCAAAGACAAACATTCTCTCTCCCCGTTACAATACACTTAGGAAATTATTTATGCTGTCAAACTGCCCACTCGTGTCATATTTGCATAATTTTCATTTGCATATCGTATTGAGTCATCTCCAAGATCACATAATTCAATCCACTTTAAAACATTTAGTACCGAGGCATTCGCCTAAGATCAGGAATATGCTGAATAACTGCATGAGAATGGGAAGTAAAAATACCTCACATGGTTAGGCAATCAGGCTGGATATAAAAGATGACTGTTGGAATTCCTATAACAGTCTTGAATAACAGCAACGTATAGCATATAACAGCGCTAGTGACTGCCGAAGATTTCAGATTGGGTTCAGGTAAATCCATTCCATAAGGTTGCGCAATCAGGAAGTGTCTTGACAACTTGATGACTAACTCAAAAGGTCAGAAGAGGTCATGATGGAATCAGGCCAGAAATATTACTCAACAGATCCTTGACACCTAACCTCTCCTCTCACCACCTAACACTTGGTAACCTAGTAGTATAGCACGAAAGACTGGGATGTGACTACAGTCCATGGAAATTGAAGTAGACACTTGAGGAAAAACACATTAATTTTGTGCAGTGAAGTCACCTGGCTGGCTGACCCAGAGGGGCAGAATAAGATGGAACCATAGACTACTACTGAGGGATCTATATTCCTATTGTTAATGCACATGCTATTGAAGCTTGGTGCCAAAACAACATGGCAAACCATTTTCCTCCTGAAGCCTCTGTCAAAACTCCTTTAGCATATTGTCCTTCAACCGGGGACCTGCACACCAAAGTACCCATTTTGTGGAAGACATACATTTTTAATAAAGGCACTGGGAATCACTTTGAGGAGCAGCTATAAAGTCAAGCAGTGAAATGATAAAAGATGAATACAAATAAAGTGTATGGATATTTAATACGTTCTGGTGATGGATCATACACAGAGACTTCCTCTTGGCAGTTTATGAGCTCAACTCGAGTACACAGAGACTTCCTCTTGGCAGTTTATGAGCTCAACTCGAGTACACAGAGACTTCCTCTTGGCAGTTTATGAGCTCAACTCGAGTACACAGAGACTTCCTCTTGGCAGTTTATGAGCTCAACTCGAGTACACAGAGACTTCCTCTTGGCAGTTTATGAGCTCAACTCGAGTACACAGAGACTTCCTCTTGGCAGTTTATGAGCTCAACTCGAGTACACAGAGACTTCCTCTTGGCAGTTTATGAGCTCAACTCGAGTACACAGAGACTTCCTCTTGGCAGTTTATGAGCTCAACTCGAGTACACAGAGACTTCCTCTTGGCAGTTTATGAGCTCAACTCGAGTACACAGAGACTTCCTCTTGGCAGTTTATGAGCTCAACTCGAGTACACAGAGACTTCCTCTTGGCAGTTTATGAGCTCAACTCGAGTACACAGAGACTTCCTCTTGGCAGTTTATGAGCTCAACTCGAGTACACAGAGACTTCCTCTTGGCAGTTTATGAGCTCAACTCGAGTACACAGAGACATCCTCTTGGCAGTTTATGAGCTCAACTCGAGTTTGGAACAATATTATATTGCTCACCTCGCGGCATCCTTTACAGCATAAGTCCATCTACAACAGTGCATAACTTTCCCATGGGCATACACAGCCTTACAATTAAAGTCTTGAGGGCTGCCTCAGAGAGTGAGATCTATAATTTATCATCTATAAAGTGTTTGTTCTCTAATTTAGTGAGCCTGCTAACACAGAACACTTAGTTGAAAGAGACGACAGAGAAAACAATGTTGGTTTTGGGGTTATTCAGGCAAGTCCAACTTCATTTGAGAGGCTAATGAGTATAGTTGAAGGCCGCAAGTCTAATGCAACCACATGCTGTGTCAAACTCAATGAAACCCTGGCATGGGGCAAAAGTCCTCACACAGTAATGAGTGAAGTGGAAAGCCATGGTGGACACCCTATGCTCCAATGGATCTGAAAGTACCAACTATGTAAAGCCAGTTAAGGCACGAGCTGTGCAAAGTCTTAGATGCACCTTGTTAATCGAACCTGCACAGAAAATATGGTATTTTAGCCAACAATGTAGCTCCAACCATAACAGCATGGGCTATTTGGCATTGAAAGATAAACCAATTAGTATTCTTGCTATTTCTCCTTCCCCTTGTTATCATGTGTAATTTAGAACTTCAGTCTGGTGTAATCGACACCTGTGGGTCCACGGCTACCTGTGAAATGAGTAAATAATATGCAATGGTCCATTTAGCTGGCCTAATCAATTCCATTAATCACACAGCTGATTATCAGGATGGGACAAGGCATTCACATCACTGGTGTTCACTTAACCTTGGCATGTATGGAAATAACCAAGGTGAGGAGCTACTACCACTGTCACCGGGGGGAACAATGGTTGTCCAAGTCTCTGTTGCTGGATAAACACTATAGGAAAAACTGAGCTGAGCCAAGCCAAGCTGTACTGGGCTGGCCTGGTTATGGATATACCATTATTGTTGGAACCATGCTGAAAAGTACAATGTGAAAATGAAATAGAGCCAACACAGTATGGTTTGGGTCAGCCATGTAGTGTGAAATCAGGCATTTAAATCTCCACTGTATGAAAATGATGGAGTCTTTAACAAAAATATATAGCATTGAGTATTGACATGAAAGTGGATTGAAAAGTATGAAAAATATGATTCAAACACCACTGATTTGCAATATTTTTCAGGACAAGCAAGAGTCTTCACTTCGGTCTCTCTGTCCTCAAGTGACCAATAACACAGGTGCCTGGGTTTCAAATATATAGACTTGGATGACAGATGGGATAGCTGGACTAAGACGACAGAAAACCTTCTGTCAACTTCAATGGCAAACATCCCAAAAATGATACTCAAATAGTCAAAATAATGTGCTCTATTTAAGTGACACGCTTCAAGAACGAATGGATACGTTTAGCTACTTAAGCTTCCTTTTTTGGACATTTCCCTTTGCGGTGTGCTGGATGTTTCTCTTGTATTTCATCTGAAATAGTGTTTATTGGTTTACTACAATAAACCAAGATAAAATGTAACACCGCCATCTTGGACACCATGTGCAATGATTGAGCTGTAGCCCAGGTCAGTATTGCTGTTTTGGCAGCCTCTCCAGCCATTCCTCAATCTCTTGGTATTCTGACATTTATATGGAGAAAGATGAGCATGTTGCCAGAGCATTTTTTAAAAACTTTTTACAAGCAGTATTTTTTATTTGGTATACAGTAAAATCCCAGGTGACATTAATGGGAGGACGGCATGATGTCACTGAAGTCACATCCTGGAGACCGGGTTGATGCCCAGGATGTCAAAGCCTTTAGCCATGATGGCGGCAGTGGCGTCACACAGCAGCATTCTCCACATGTTCACTTTCACCACCTCACCTGTTGAGTGAGTGAGAGATGGGTAAACACATAGATCTTAGGTTATTTCATCCAATCAAATTCCACTAAAATCACATAACATTGCTTAATAACAGAAGAGTCACTAAATAGACGTGATGCTATGCAATATTCACAACTCAACGATCCATGGGGCATATTGCAACACGATGAGAAGATCCAATAGAAATTAAAGCTGCACGCAGTGTTGACGGAGTTCAGCTGTGTGCCCATTGTGCCAGGACAAATTGGACACATTGCCCTGGGATGACCTACTTCTTTACTGTTTACCACACTTACCAAATCAGAACTCAAAAATCAAGCTTTTGATGCATTTTGGACCCGTTTCAATGATGTTGACTTCTTTAATTAAACGTCTTCTTCTCCAGAACCGCTGGACTGATAGACAACGTATTTGGAATATAACATCTATGGATGCACATCTTAAAAAACGCACTATTTTCCAGGATGCCAACTGAAATAATATGGCCGCTATGAGACAATGAGCTTTTGCATGAATGGTTTTTCCTGTACAACAGCACCACAATGTGGCCAAACTGAACCATACTTTACAGGTTAGCTAGACTCATAACCTTGAGCATATGTTCCGAATTTCATCACTGTGTCAAACAGATCAAGAGATATCAAAATGTGCCCGTTATAGTGCCACCGTGTGGTCAATATAAAAGGTGCTTGTTTGTTGTTTTTTTTTACCTCTTTTTCGTGATATCCAATTGGTGTTTACAGTGTTGACCCATCGCTGCAACTCCCGTAAGGACTCGGGAGGTGAAGGTCGAGAGCCATGCATCCTCCAAAACACAACCCTGCCATGCCGCACTGCTTCTTAGCACACTGCTCGCTTAACCCGGAAGCCAGCCGCACCAATTTGTGGGACAAGGACATCCCGGCAGGCCAAACCCTCCACTGACGCGGACGACGCTGGGCCAATTGTGCCTCATGGGTTTCACTGCGATGCAGTCCCTTAGACCGCTGCGCCACTCGCGAGGCCCCAGTTATGCTGAATCTTGACAGTGTTTGCCACATGTACCAAGTTTAATTACACTACAAATATCCATGACTGATTTATAGGCATTTATGTGCGAGACCACGCCCATTTGAATGTTTATTGGTCAGTAGAGGCCATGTTGTTTGACATACTAGCCTGGGAAAAAAGTACTTTGAGACACCTTGGTCCTTAGATGCCAGATATCAAGTTTTGTGCAGATCGGTCATTTGTGCTAGAGTAGCAACGTTTTAAGCATTTTTCACAAAATTCCAAATGGCAGAAAATCCATCATGAAGGACTTTATGGGTCCTTAAAGTCAATGTGTTCCTTGTGAGCAGAGAGATCTACATACTACATTTCAGGACTCCAGCTCAAACGGGGTGAAGGGCGTGAGCTTTCAAAGTAGGCATTTTCAATCACTTCTTATAGCGCCACCATGTTAATTGGTAGCTGACTAAATACTTTTTTGCCCCACTGTATATGATGTTATTGAGAACCACCCATAGACTATTTGTATGGCTAAAACCCAAATGCCCTTCATTGAACTGTAACTTACTTACTGAAGGGTGGAAAACAAGCTGCCATATTCATAACAAAAGACAATGATATACAGAAAAGGTTAACTTTACACTAGTGTGAATTGGTCTATATGGATTGGGCTAAATTTAAATGTTTCTAAGAGAAGAAATATGAAATTCATAAACATGGTAGCAAGTAAAAGGGAACAGATTATTATTTTCTATTTTCTTAAAACTGCATTGTTGGTTAATTTAAGAGCTTGTACGAAAGCATTTCACGGTAAGGTCGACACCTGTTGTATTTGGCAAATGTGACAAATACAATTTGATTTGAGTTCGGATATTATAGGAAAATTATTCAAACAAAATTGAGGACAACAGTTCACCTGACAAGACTGAATCCAAACATCACTTTTGATTTTGTGCATTTTACATTTACTGTACTTTTTGCTGCCCCAAAAATCTGAAAATACTATTATACTATTATATATATTCAGTATCATAAGAATATTCCTGTAAAATGTGGAGTAGGTGCAACATACAGTAAGACAAAAAAATGACAAGGGTTTGAGTGAAATGACTAACTAGTGTCTCCAAGTGGCCACACACACACCACTATAAAATGTACACAGTTCATAAGTAATTTCAATGCGCTTTTATGAATCAAAGAGTCCTCAACTATAAGGTGCCTTTTCATGTTTTAGCTCTCCAAGCTGTGCCGCTGGGGAACTAAAGCAAGTATACTATTTGTTTGGAACACAACCCTGCAATCACAATTACGATTGTTGTTTACGCAATCCAAAAACTGCTTCTTTTTATCTCAATCTGGGTCAGGTTGGCATAATTTGAAAGCTTGTTCTATTGCCTACATGACAAGCTAAATTATAAAATACGAAATTAGTGTTAGGCTTTCACAAAGCAATTCAAATAAATCGATTGTAATTTTGGTGCGAATAGAAAGGAGGCATGTGTTGGGTTGCAAAGCTACCAGTAATTTACCAAAGTTAGTGGAATATTCACAAATTTTGGCAATTAAAAGAAAATCTACAGCAATCTATCGTAACTTTGGTAATTTATACTTCAATAACTTAAAAAAGTGTATTCTTATATATTATTCATTTATTATAGCAGTGTCCAATTTGATGGGGTTGGGGGCCATAAAAATCTGAAAATCTGTTGCTGTTTTAAAGGAAGTTTGCTGCAATTCTACACATTTTGCCATGGGGCAGAGAGAAGATTTAAGAAAATTCATGCAAATGTTTCATTTTTCCATAAGGAGAGTGTGACAGATTAACAAAATCAATGGAGGCACCCAAGCCGGTAATTCGACCATGATTAATACGTTTAAATTTGTCTCGTGGACAGCAATCTTAAACATTTTAGCTGACATGAGCTAACTGAGTGACTAAGAAAAACTGCACCATGTGTATTATCCTATTCTAACTTGCAACAGTAAGTTGAGACCCTGACTGAGATCACCAATTGCCCATCCCTGTTCTCGACCATATGGTTCTAGAGAAAATGGCCAAATTAATGAAAAAAAGCATCTAATCAACAGTGTAATTATGTTCAATTAACTCTACAACTCTTCCAAATATTGACTTTTCACAACTGCCACCAGTTTGACAACAAATATACTACAATCATGGCCAAAAGTTGAGAATAACACAAATATTAATTTTCACAAAGTCTGCTGCCTCAGTTTGTATGATGGCAATTTGCATATACTCCAGAATGTTATGAAGACTGATCAGATGAATTGCAAAGTCCCTCTTTGCCATGCAAATGAACTGAATCCCCGAAAAACATTTCAGCCCTGCCACAAAAGGACCAGCTGACATCATGTCAGTGATTCTCTCGTTAACATAGGTGTGAGTGTTGACGAGGACAAGGCTGGAGATCACTCTGTCATGCTGATTGAGTTCAAATAACAGACTGGAAGCTTCAAAAGGAGGGCGGTGCTTGGAATCATTGTTCTTCAACTGTCATCCATGGTTACCTGCAAGGAAACACGTGCCGTCATCATTGTTTGCACATAAAGGGCTTCACAGGCAAGGATATTGCTGCCAGAAAGATTGCACCAAAATCAACCATTTATCGGATCATCAAGAACTTCAAGGAGAGCGGTTCAATTGTGAAGGCTTCAGGGCGCCCAAGAATGTTCAGCAAGCGCCAGGACAGTCTCCTAAAGTTGATTCAGCTGTGGAATCGGGGCACCACCAGTACAGAACTTGCTCAGGAGTGGCAGCAGGCAGGTGTGAGTGCATCTCCATGCACAATGAGGCGAAGACTTTTGGAGGATGGCCTGGTGTCATGAAGGGCAGCAAAGAAGCCACTTCTCTCCAGGAAAACATCAGGGACTGACATATTCTGCAAAAAGGTACAGGGGTAAGACTGCTGAGGACTGGGGTAAAGTCATTTTCTCTGATGAATCCTCTTTCCGATTGTTTGGGGCATCCGGAAAAAAGCTTGTTTGGAGAAGACAAGGTGAGCGCTACCATCAGTCCTGTGTCATGCCAACAGTAAAGCATCCTGAGACCATTCATGTGTGGGGTTGCTTCTCAGCCAAGGGAGTGGGCTCACTCACAATTTTGCTAAATGAACACAGCCATGAATAAAGAAAGAATGGTACCAACACATCCTCTGAGAGCAACTTCTCCCAACCATCCAGGAACAGTTTGGTGATGAACAATGCCTTTTCCAGCATGATGGAGCACCTTGCCATAAGACAAAAGTGATAACTAAGTGGCTCGGGGAACAAAACATCAATGTTTTGGATCCATGGCCAGGAAACTCCACAGACCTTAATCCCATTGAGAACTTGTGGTCAATCCTCAAGAGGCGGGTGGACAAACAAAAACACACAAATTCTGACACACTCCAAGCATTGATTATGCAAGAATGGCCTGCCATCAGTCAGGATGTGGCCCAGAAGTTAATTGACAGCATGCCAGGGCAGATTGCACATCTTGAAAAAGGGTCAACACTGCAAATGTTGACTCTTTGCATCAACTTCATGTAATTGTCAAAAGCCTTTGACACTTATGAAATGCTTGTAATTATACTTCAGTATTCCATAGTAACATCTGACAAAAAATATCTAAAGACACTGAGGCAGCAGACTTTGTGAAAATTAATATTTGTGTCATTCTCAAAACATTTGGCCACGACCGTACATGACCAACAGTTTGTGGACACCTGATCATCTCATTCCAAAATGATGGGCATTCATATGGAGTTGGTCCCCCCTTTGGTTACTACATGACTCCATGTGTTATTTCATAGTTCAGTTGTCTTCACTATTATTCTAGAACAAATAAAGATAAACCCTGGAATGAGTAGGTGTACACACTTTTGTATATATATATTGACATATTAAAATTAAAATAAGTATAAAAATGTATATGGATATGTCATGCTGAAACCCTCATATTAAACACCAATGGTATTCACTAAGTTGAATTTTTTATATTTAGGATCAGGTTTAAAGCTATGTCATTCTATATTAAAATTATTTTATTTTATTATTTTATATATGATAAGGGCACAGAGGGCCAGGGATAATTACAGACACCTGTGATAATCTGAAGTGCCCCAAAAGGCCACTAAATCCTTGAAAGATACATCATTTCTGGAAGATTACTGGTCAACTTTGAAAGTTTCTAGTAATATACCCTTCCTTTGCAACCCTAGTCATGAGTGCATTCAGGTGCGTGTTTCCGCTGTGAATTTTCTTCACAATTGACAAAGATAGGTTGTTCTGAACAGAATGAGCCTAAGGTATGACACCATGTCATTTTGTAACTGTACATCAAACATAGTGATCATGAACACTGACACTGTATATGACATGAGTTTTACAATATGGAGATGTGCAGTGCACATTTGGACTTAAGGATGTTTGGCTTGCTTGCATGACTCCTCTTTCCTGTTAATGTACAGCATTTCCCTCACTCAGAAAAACAATATGCTAAAGTTGCCCAATTAGCAGGAGGATGGGGGCAACTTCTTGTTGCATGCGGTGCTCAAGTTCAGAACAGCTGTGAGATACAGAGCTGTGAAGCGGAGACCCTGAGCTATGACGTCATGTATATAATGTTACTGTACAGCCACTGCACTCCAATTTAGGCGTTTATCAGTGCTCAAATCTGTCATTTTCAGCCGGGATATGGGTACAAGGTAAAGGGTAAAAATATGACTGTAAATAGTAATTACGCGGTTGCGTGGGATCATTTACAACAGTTATGGGAAATCGTGGATCAATTCGGAATTGTATAGTTCTATAATTCACTTTAAGCACTTAATGTGATGCTTTGGCCAATGTGGCCTAGAATTCAGTTTGGTGGCGAGGAGGGCTAGCCTGGGCGCTAACTTGAGAGCAGCATGTTAAACTAATACACTTTGATATACTAAACCATGGGTAATAGGACTTATCATTAGCGATGTGGCCCACAGTAGGGTAAATGCTAACAGATGCTAGTGGATCGGTTACAACGATGCTTGCTCTCTGACACCACCCCTCTGACTGATGTTTGTGATTGTCCCTCTCAGTGGGCTATTTAGGATTATATGAGAATAGCAGAAGTCTGGGGCAGTGCAGGAAAACAATTACCAACTGGCAAAGCCAAGAAATATCTCAGATTTAGAACCAGCAACCAGCATTTAGTATGGATCATTGGATGGATGGATGAATAGATGAATTGAGACAGACAAATAGACTGATAGAAAGATGGACAACTATCATTATCTACCACCCCGGGGTCTTTTCCCTACCGGTCTGGCGGTCCTTCTCGATGCAGTAGCAGCTGTCGTAGAATTCTGTGAAGGTGGTGGCCAGCTCGTACAGGTAGTCACACAGCGTGTGGAGCAGGAGGTCATCCAGGATCTTCTGCAGGATCTCAGGGAAGCGAATGAGACACTTGCCCAGCTTCCACTCCTTGTCGTGCTGCAGGAGCACATCCGTGGTCTCTGCTGCTTTACGGAGCGCAACCTCGTCGATGTTAGCCAGCCGGGCTATGGACCTTCAGATATAGATACAGGAGGGGAAGGGATATTAAGTTGAGTAGGATATTAATGTCAGACAATGGGGGTTTTTCTCTTCATTTTATAAAGGTGTGCATACTGTATATTGTGATATCATGTATTTATATTATAACTGCATAGGCAGGCTAATAACAACACTTGTTAGGTGGGACCACAATGGACAAGATAATCACAGGTGATGCTGCTTGTCCAGACAGCTCAGTTGGTTGGAGCATCAATGGCTATCAAAAGAGACTATATCTGTGTAATCAAATGATCCCAGAACAATGCCTTTGTGCTTTCTAAATCTACAAGCACAGATTTACAAGATGAGCAGCATCCTGGGGTTTCAAACATCCCGAGGTTTCAAACACAATGCTCAATCAAGCAAAAATAAAAAATAAAAAAAATCAACTGGTAATTAAGAAAATTAGCAAGGAGTGTGCGTACTAGGGATGTAACTACAGTACGGGGACCTCGGTTCGGTCCTCTTTGTGAACCTGAATGAATACATAAATATACACTAGGCCTATAGGCTTAAGCCTACACTGTGTTGTATGCCATCGCCTTGAGTAAATCAAATCAACTTGTATTTCTCACATGCTTTGTGTGGACTAACAGTGAAACGCTTACTTACCGATTTGAGCAATGTATGCTATTCTGATAAAAACAACTACAGCCTATGCGCATGTTGTAATAAAAATGTATATCTTAACTGGCACATTTCAAAATATCCTTTTGTGAGGCGCAGCGGGGAACTATACTGAACAAAAATATAAATGCAATATGCAACTATACAGAACAAAAATATAAATGCAACATGCAACAATTTCACTGACCATCTCGAATCCCACCGTACCTTCTCCGCTGTGCAATCTGGTTTCCGAGCCGGTCATGGGTGCACCTCAGCCACACTCAAGGTACTCAACGATATCATAACCGCCATCGATAAAAGACAGTACTGTGCAGCAGTCTTCATCGAACTTGCCAAGGCTTTTGACTCTGTCAATCACCATATTCTTATCGGCAGACTCAGGAGCCTCGGTTTTTCGGATGACTGCCTTGCCTGGTTCACCAATTACTTTGCAGACAGAGTTCAGTGCGTCAAATCGGAGGGCATGCTGTCTGGTCCTCTGGCAGTCTCTATGGGGGTGCCACAGGGTTCAATTCTCGGGCCGACTCTTTTCTCTGTGTATATCAATGATGTTGCTCTTGCTGCGGGCGATTCCCTGATCCACCTCTACGCAGACGACACCATTCTATATACTTTCGGCCCGTCTTTGGACACTGTGCTATCTAACCTCCAAACAAGCTTCAATGCCATACAACACTCCTTTCGTGGCCTCCAACTGCTCTTAAACGCTAGTAAAACCAAATGCATGCTTTTCAACCGGTCGCTGTCTGCACCCGCATGCCCGACTAGCATCACCACCCTGGATGGTTCCGACCTAGAATATGTGGACGTCTATAAGTACCTAGGTGTCTGGCTAGACTGCAAACTCTCCTTCCAGACTCATATCAAACATCTCCAATCGAAAATCAAATCAAGAGTCGGCTTTCTATTCCGCAACAAAGCCTCCTTCACTCACGCCGCCAAGCTTACCCTAGTAAAACTGACTATCCTACCGATCCTCGACTTCGGCGATGTCATCTACAAAATGGCTTCCAACACTCTACTCAGCAAACTGGATGCAGTTTATCACAGTGCCATCCGTTTTGTCACTAAAGCACCTTATACCACCCACCACTGCAACTTGTATGCTCTAGTCGGCTGGCCCTCGCTACATATTCGTCGCCAGACCCACTGGCTCCAGGTCATCTACAAGTCCATGCTAGGTAAAGCTCCGCCTTATCTCAGCTCACTGGTCACGATGGCAACACCCATCCGTAGCACGCGCTCTAGCAGGTGTATCTCACTGATCATCCCTAAAGCCAACACCTCATTTGGCCGCCTTTCGTTCCAGTACTCTGCTGCCTGTGACTGGAACGAATTGCAAAAATCGCTGAAGTTGGTGAGGGAGATAAAAGTCTCCAACTTCAAACATCAGCTATCTGAGCAGCTAACCGATCGCTGCAGCTGTACATAGTCTATTGGTAAATAGCCCACCCTTTTTCACCTACCTCATCCCCATACTGTTTTTATTTATTTACTTTTCTGCTCTTTTGCACACCAATATCTCCACCTGTACATGACCATCTGATCATTCATCACTCCAGTGTTAATCTGCAAAATTGTAATTATTTGCCTACCTCCTCATGCCTTTTGCACACATTGTATATAGACTCCCCCTTTGTTTTCTACTGTGTTATTGACTTGTTAATTGTTTACTCCATGTGTAACTCTTTGTTGTCTGCTCACACTGCTATGCTTTATCTTGGCCAGGTCGCAGTTGCAAATGAGAACTTGTTCTCAACTAGCCTACCTGGTTAAATAAAGGTGTTCTCAACTAGCCTACCTGGTTAAATAAAGGTGTTCTCAACTAGCCTACCTGGTTAAATAAAGGTGTTCTCAACTAGCCTACCTGGTTAAATAAAGGTGTTCTCAACTAGCCTACCTGGTTAAATAAAGGTGTTCTCAACTAGCCTACCTGGTTAAATAAAGGTGTTCTCAACTAGCCTACCTGGTTAAATAAAGGTGTTCTCAACTAGCCTACCTGGTTAAATAAAGGTGTTCTCAACTGGCCTACCTGGTTAAATAAAGGTGTTCTCAACTAGCCTACCTGGTTAAATAAAGGTGTTCTCAACTAGCCTACCTGGTTAAATAAAGGTGAAATAAAAAAATAAAAAATAAAAAAAGCTTTTACTGAGTTATTTCAATTAACTGATTTCCCCATATTAACTAAGTGTATTTAGGCCCTACTATGATTTTCAGATGACTGGGAATACAGATATGCATATGTTGGTCACAGATAACTTTAAAAAACAAAAAACAATGGGCCTCAGTATCTCGTCACGGTATTTTTGTGAATTCAAATTGCCATCGATAAAATGCAATTGAGTTTGTTGTCCGCAGCTTATGTCTGCCCATACTATAACCCCACCGTCACCATGGAGCACGCTGTTCACAATGTTGACATCCGCAAACCGCTCGCCCATATGACGCAATACACGTGGTCTGTGGTTGAGGGCAGTTGGACGTCCTGCCAAATTCTCTAAAACGACGTTGGAGGCGACTTATGGTAGACACATTATCATTCAATTATCTGGCAACAGCTCTGGTGGACATTCCTGCAGTCAGCATGCCAAGTGCATGCTCCCTCAAAACATCTGTGGCACTGTGTTGAGAGACAAAACTGCACATTTTAGAGTGGCCTTTTATGGTCACCAGCATAAGGTGCACCTGTGTAATGATCATGCTGTTTAATTAGCTTATTGATATGCCACACCTGTCAGGTGGATGGATTATCTTGTCAAATGAGAAATGCACACTATGTTAAGAGAAATAAGCTTTTTGTGCGGATGGAAAATGTCTGGAATCTTTTATGTCAGCTCATGAAACATGGGACCAACACTTTACATGCTGCGTTTATATTTTTGTTCTGTGTAGTTCTGTAAAATGGGGAGTGGTGGGGTGGATAAACCAGGATTGGGGGATCCTCCATCTTCGTTTAAATCTCCAGTTCAAGAAAATTGTGTCTTCCCAGTAGATTACAAAGGCGATTGACAGTTGTGGACAAAACGTTAACAGTATTTCTCCACTGCTCAACGAGAATAGCATATGCAGCTGCCAACACCTCAATCATGTTGG
Source organism: Oncorhynchus kisutch (assembly GCF_002021735.2). NCBI lineage: Eukaryota > Metazoa > Chordata > Actinopteri > Salmoniformes > Salmonidae > Oncorhynchus > Oncorhynchus kisutch. Next base: position 24,326,497 of record NC_034201.2, read on the forward strand.
CATATTTACGCCAGTATTCCTACCACCGGAGCAAGATGGATGCGCAAAGACTACAACTTAGTCTCCGCTCTGAATTCAAGCAGCCCTTCGCAGCCGATTCTGAGAGAGAAAAAGGGATGATGCTGCTGCCGATACTTTTCATTAGAGTGCTGCATGTCTGTAGCTTGTTTTTGTCAGTCAATCGCATATCTTCAGAGCAGCACTACAGTGATAGAACCGCCATGTGTGGCAAATCAAATCCAAGTTTTTTTGTCACGTGCGCCGACTACAACAGGTGTAACCACAGTAGACCTGATAGTGAAATGCTTACTTACAGGCTCCAACCAACAGTGCAAAAAAGGTATTAGGTGAACAAAAGGTAAGAAATAAAAACAGTAAAAAGACAGTTGAAAATAACAGTAGCGAGGCTACATACAGACACCAGTTAGTCAAGCTGACTAAGGTAGTATGTAGATGTGGTTAAAGTGACTATGCATATTTGATAAACAGAGAGTAGCAGTAGCGTAAAAGAGGGGTTGGCGGGTGGTGGGTGGCAGGGCACAATGCAGATAACCCGGTTAGCCAATGTACGGGAGCATTGGTTGGTCAGGCCAATTGAGTTAGTATGTACATGAATGTATAGTTAGTGACTATGCATTTATGATAAACAGAGAGTAGTAGCAGCAGCGTAAAATAAGGGTTGGGGGGAGGCACACAATGCAAATAGCCCGGGTAGCCATTTGATCAAGCTAGGAGGTTGAATAGTCAACTGAAGGAATTAAAATTATGTAATTAAAGGTTAAATGAGGACATGCTACAAAGACCAAGAGCCAACAGGTAGGCTGCTAGTTAATCATCTGAATGGAGGTGTTGTTATTTGTAACTGTAGGACAGGGAGAAACCGCATGTACCCTCAATTAGCCTAGCTAGTTTAGCTAACTAGCTTCTCTAGGTTTGCTGCAGTCGTAATCATAATGGATGATAAATAATCTAGCTATGACAAGCTAGAAATTAGTCTACTAGTGCGAATCGGCTTGGTTGGTTGCTGTCTCTCCCTCCCTCCTTGCCCGTGTCACTCGCTCACAGCACACACACCGCATGGCCACTCTGCCTGCTAGAGCGGCACCGCTCCCTCCCTCGCGCTTTATCAGCTCTGGTTAATAAAGTAACTTACAAATGGACTTTTCTACTGCTTCCCTTCCTGGGATCAGATCGGGTCTGGATCGAACCAGGTCAATACGAAACGGGTCTTGTTGTGCTCGGGTCCTTTCAGAACGGGTTTTTATATTTAAAAATGTAATTAACTACAGTAACTGTTGGTATTTAATATTCCCACTGTACCGAAACATGACTCCAAAACCACAACACGTACCAAACCATGAGTTTGGTGAACGAGTACTCCCCTAGTATGTACGTGGATAAATCCCCCCCCCCACCCCTCTGCCGCCACCTGTGAGTGCTCTATTGACTCAGTGTGTTACCATCAACCATCCTGGGGAAAACGTCTCATTCCCCTCCTTCTCTGTGTGCAGATCAATAGAGACAGACTGGGCGCAATGCCACAGAGCCCGTAGTACATTCAGGGGAGGAGAGAGAGAACCAGGGGAGGGGAGGGGCTGGTTACCATTCCCCAGCGAAGGATCACCTGATGCGGGTGAAGGCGTAGAGCAGGTAGGCGGCCGTGTTGCCCCGGTCATCCAGCATCTTGTCGAAGGAGAACACGTAGTCGTTGATGCGGTTGTGGGACAGGTCGGCGTACTTGATGCAGCCGAACGCCACCGAGTGCTGGGCCTTGGTCAGCTCCTCTGTGCTCAGCACCTGAGTTAGACATGATCAGAGTTCCAGGCAATCAGGCATGTGTTTAGTCCACTGGGCATCTGACACAGATCACAACTTGTTTCTGTGTGTCACAACGCATCTGGGACAGGTTGAAATACTGTACTGCTATGAGTCTGACCTGTCATTCATGCCTTAAACCCCACATTCCCCACTGGACACAGTCTAATTCTTCCAACATCCACATCGAGTCCAATACCCTGTTAGGTACGGACAGAGTGGGGATGTGTGTGGATTGTGTTCTTTAGTATGTGTGTGTATAGGGTTTGTGTGCATTAGTGTGTTTTGAGCAGTGCGGGCAGGTGTCTTTAAATGAGGTTGGGACGAGAAGGTGGCAGGGTTGGGCGTGTGGCCAGCCCCGTGGTGCCACTGATACCAACTACATAGGGCATGGGCGGGGGTACACTTACTGCACTAACAAAACAAAGATCTCAGAATAGATCTGAATTGGCCCCATCCGCCATCATTTGCTAAATTGATTACGCCCCAGGGAGCAGGACGATTATACGCATACTTAGTTTTCTGCATAATTTAATGCACCATGTGTAACTTTCAATATCCTTGACAATTATAGGCTTAGCGAAACCCTGATTCAGAACACCTCCTCTTGCGTCATAGACTGAAAGAAAAGAAGAGGCGGCTGCAGTTGGCACGCAGGCAGACAGCTATGCCAGGTGGAAGCAGCGTGCGTTTCTGCCTTTGGAACATAAAGACTAGATAGAGACATCGTTCAGGCTGTAGAGATGTGTTTTACACTCTACTCACAATGTGTGTGTGTGTCCTGCAGGATTTATTTGGATTATTAAGGCCTTGAAGAAGAGTTGACTAATAGAATCAGGAGGGTACTAGGATGAAACAAATGGCTACACAGTATTGATGGAAACACAGGCAGCATCTCTCACCTTGTCTCTGTCTTTCTCCTTGAGTTTGTCCATGGACCTCTTCAGGCCTTCGTCCAGCAGGTCCATCAGCCTCACCGTGTCCCCAGACCGAGTCTTAAACTTCTTCCTTAAAGAGACAGATGGAAGGACAATACTCACTCAACACTTCAGGAACTCTTCCATTCCTTCACCATTAAACCAAGTAAAATCATGTTCAATTAATTATTATTAGAAACGATGTGTGCTATTCCACTTTCTAGTATTTGACTGAGTGAACAGTGTTTGAACCGGGCTTCAGCTCCCTCTCAGCCCAACAGTGGAGTACCAGGCTCTAACCACAAACCACCACTTAGCTTGCGCCTCTCACCACCCCTCCAGCCTCTTACGACCAACACAACCCATTCTGACTGTGTTTGATGCTTTATTAATGCACTGGGTGATATTGTCTGCTCGGTAACGAGACTCCTAGTAGTCATACACACAACTAGATGATGTGTGACTAATGGGCCAATAGAGCAAATGAATAGACAAATAAAACCTAAGAGTGCTAATTCAATATGATAGGCTGACGTAGCAGGTGGGTCGTTGGTCTCTTGAATGGCCCAACACAGTATACAGTGCTATGAATGCTTAATTAGGCATGCGTCTGTTGCCATCACGTGATTGTTGGCGTATGTGAATCTGGAGCGCGTTCATTAGACACCAAATGGAAGAAAACGTACTAAAACAGGAGGGGATCTTTTGACTTGTCCAATAAGAAGCACTCATTTTAGTTTTCTGTAAACTTTTGTTTGTTTTTGTGCGCTAATGAATAGGACCCTGGAAAAAAACTAATTTGTAGACACTCACTTATCCTCTCCCAGCACCACTCCAAAGCCAGCATGCTCCACTCGTGTCACCTTGGGGTCGTACCAGCCAATCATCTGAGCCGCTGCAAACACCACCTGGAAGTGGGTGCCCTGTAGTGAAAAAAGAAAAATCACACATACGCATAATTAACTAGTCATGAATTGGGCACCAGTTAAATGTTTAAACAGAGTTTGACAGGCTAATAAAGGATGGTTGCAAAACATTGCAAGTAAACATAATGACTTCACATGTACAATCCACTTCAGTAGAACATTTTACTGCCTAAAAATGAGAGTGAACACACAGACAAGCCAATCATTGTGGTGTTGAACTGCAATGAGAGGGCAGTACTCTGGAGTCCTCTACTCATGCCCGTCTCTGACAGTATCTTACTTCTCTCTCCGGCTCAGAGAAACCAAGACACAGACAACTGACCCTGAGTGGATTACCTTTTCAGCAGGTGACACCGGTGGCGTCTCACAGCGAGGACCTCAGAGGCACAACAGAGCTAGCCTGTTCCCAGATCTGTTTGTACTCTTGCCAACTCCAATGCTGTCATTGTAAAAGCCAAACATGTTTGGCATGACAGCAAAAAAACAGACCAGCACTCAGGCAATAATATAGGCACTCTCCTCTGCCTCCCTCAACCCCCTCCTCACCTGGCCGCTGTCCGTCACGTAGATGATGATGTCTGCCTTCTCGTCAAAGAGCCGCTGGCGCAGGGCGGCCAGGTCTGAAGTGTCGTATGTGTAGCCCCCGTCAGACTTCACCACCGTCAGGGGGATCTGTTGGCCCGGGGCAAACACTATCTTACGTCCCTCGTCCATCTCCACCAGGCCTGGAGAGGGAGAAAGAGAGAAAGAAAGAAAAATAATTGCTGAGTCAACAGTGCCCCCTTCTGGACACGTACACACTACAGCAAACACTGTACAGTACAGCAGGAGTCCCCAACCTTTTTCCCAGTTTAATTTGAGGGACCTTGGAAAATGTTGCTTTGAAGCTAATTTCCTGCAATTCTACATAGTTTAGCAAGACTCAGGATATATTTTAGGTAGGCTATACATATTCTCTTTTAGGGCTCCCGAGAGGAGCAGCGGTCTAAGGCACTGCATCTTAGTGCAAGAGGCGTCACTACAGTCCTTGGTTCGAATCCGTGCTGTATCACATCCGGCCATGATTGGGAGTCACATAGGGCGGCTCACAATTGGCCCAGCGTCATCCAGGTTTGGCCGGGGTAGGCCTTCATTGCAAATAAGAATTTGTTCTGTCTTGCCTAGTTAAATAAGGTTAAATATTTATATTTTTTTAAATACAGAAAGTGAATAGATCAATTGATATCGACAGAGTCAGACATTATATGAGATTACTTCCCAAGCAAAGTCACATTTCTTTGACTCCTCAACTTTAGAAGGTCATAGCTCAACTTCTGAATGTCAGAGAAACAATCCAAAGATATTCCTATGTGCATCAGGGCTGCGTCTTCCTCTGGCATTTTACCTTGTTTCTAGCTTAAATCTTTGCGGATGTATGTGCTGTTTTAGATCGGTATAAACAACTGAATATTAACTTTTTTTCACCCCTCAAATCAAGAAAGGTCCCATACCCCCCCACGAAAAGTTGTCTCCCACTATGAGGGTTGTGCCCCCTTGGCTGGGAATCCTTGCAGTACAGCAACCCACCTGAGGTGAAGAGTACAATCTTAATATGAATAACATTAATATGAACTGAATGACAACGTAAAGCTTTTTTTTTTTTTCCTTGATTTAAACTGACTGACCTTTGGCCTCAAACTCTTTGACCACGGCGATCATTTTCTCCTGATAGAAGGACTCTCCTCTCTCGATGATCTGGATGTCCAGACAGTTGTAGACCTTCTGGAATTCTACGAGACAAAAAGACAAGAGTTGGATCTGTGTTGGAGTTCAGTAGAAACACTAGGGGGAAATCAACACCAACTACATCGTATGTCTTTGGATGAGACACGAGAAAGTAAAGTCACTCGTTGAGGAAATGGAGGAGAAAGAAAAGGATGAAGCAACCCAATTGCCCTTCCTCAGCTGGGTCTCAGTGGGGACAAGACTGCTGGCTAATGAAGGCATTGAGTGTGTCTCTCCCTCCATTCATCCCGCTCTCCCTCCCTGTCTGCCACATGAAGCTTTAAATCCTCCCAGAGATCACACAATATGGAGCGCTGTGACACCTCAGGCCTGTCATGCCCTTATCATACATACCCACACATGCGTTCTCACACACACACAAAAAACCCAATGAAACCGAACTGACAATAGAGTAGTCACCATGAACTCATCACCCCATGTGAACCCCCATTTTGACGATGTCAATAACTCCAAAATGGCAAACGCCACAACTTTATCTGTCTGTCTGATTGTGATCTTTCATTAAAAGCTGAACTACTGTACTAGGCCTATATTTTTGTGAATTTACTTCTGATAATGTCATCTTTAGGACTCTAGTTACTTTCGACTCTTCACAGTAATTGGCATTAGGTCTAACTAACCCTTGAACAAAACGTAGCCTTCACTATAATTTCTTACTTTCAGCACCCCTTCATCTATCCATTCATCACACCCACCATTCCTGGAAACGTCACAGATGAGGTTCCATCCTTTGATGAAGGCTGGGTCTTTGCTCTGCAGCTTGACCACACACTGGTAGGCCCTCTTCTTAAAGTCTTCCTCCTCGTCAAAACGCTTCTTGGACTCCTGGCACAGACAGACCGGGAGGAATCACTCATATCATCAGGGGAGACAATAGGTAACATATTTGATGACAGTGAGGAACAGTATGTAATGTATGCCAAGGACAGTCTACACAACTCAACATTTGGCCAGACAGAAAGGACATGCCATTTCTGAGGTCATTACCTTTAAGTTTTTTTTAAACCCACCACCTTCATCTGTAGTGGTCAACTTTATTTTTAAAATATTTTGTATTTTGGGACTCACTTTGTAGAAGGCCTGCAGATCTCCAATGGGAGGGGACACAGTCAGGTAGTTTGGGAACTTGTCCTGCAGGTGAGCAATGAGCATGCCAAACTGGGTGCCCCAGTCCCCCACATGATTCAGCCTAGGGAACACAACACAAACACATGCAGTGATGACATGGTAAACAAACACAAAATAACAGGATATACTGCACAGGGCAGGGAGTCAAATAAACTAACTGAAATGTAGGGGTTGCTCTGCCTCTGTTGGTATTCATTTGGCTGAGTCATGGTATATTAGTGACTGACAACTGTTACAGCTGTTTGATAAGGTAACACAGAAATACATCTTCATACATTCATAGGTTATTATTGTTTACTACATTTTAAGTAAATACCTGGTCATTTCTGTATCATAAAGTGATCCCAGTACACTTCAAAAAACGATTCACTGAATTTATAGGTCTGTCACATTTTGACTGATTTACTGACCTCAACACGTCGTAGCCTAGGAACTCAAACAGGCGACACATGCTGTCCCCGATGATGGTGGAGCGCAGGTGACCTACGTGCATCTCCTTGGCAATGTTTGGAGATGAGAAATCCACAACCACCTAGGAAACACACACATCCACATAAGATTCATCCAATAGTTTTCATGGGACATATCAGATTCAACATCATTTAAAACTGGAAAAGGGCACCAGTTGGGTCCATAAAAGCAGGATATTAGCCTACCTTCTTCTTGCTCTCTAAGGGAGGAGGTTGGACACCGTTGAGTAGCAGGTTGGTCAGCAGTTTGGACACAAACGATCTCTTAAGATGAACATTGATGAACCCTGAGAGCACAAAAAGCTATGTAACACAAGAGACAGAAGGAGCCAGATGTTTCACCATGATTGATCACATTTAAAGTGCGGGACAAGAGAATGATTTGCGGGACATCCGCGAGAGACAGTGTAGCCTATATGAATTAAATAAATTGGCAACCCGCCCCCTAAAGAAGAATCCTCTTCCCGCTCATGGTGTAGTGCTTACTTTTTAGGGCCAGAGCGCAATAAAATTGTAAATGTACATTTCTCAAAGTCAGTACCAGTTGTGATATGGCCTATTGAATATCATAGAATTTACAGTGTCAGTAGAAACCAAAAAGTCACGCCGATGACGTGACAACGTGGGAGGACGTGCTCTGCGTTTCATATATAACTGTACGTCAGACCACACACTGCCTCTTATTTCTTCTCACAGAGTCAAAAGCCTTGGCCAGGTCAATGAATACGGCTGCACAGTAATGTGTCTTATCGATGGCGGTTATGATGTCGTTTAGAACCTTGAGCGTGGCTGCGGTGCACCCATGACCAGCTCTGAAACCAGATTGCATAGCGGAAAAGGTATGTTGGGATTCAAAATGGTCAGTAAGTACATGCACATTTCCAGAAATCATCAACAGTAATACAATCAAGGCACGGCATAGGACATGGAGCACTCTGCAGTGGTGATTTATGACATCTGAATGTGCATCAGATGCCAACAAGATCATATTGTACAGCAATTTCATCAGGTAACATGAATACAAAGCCGGCGAGAGGTGGTTAGAATGGGATGGGAGGCCAAGTCAGTGTAACCAACAGAGAGTCAGAGTCCCGAGTCTGGGAACAAACAGTCTGTCCCACGGTTGGGTAAAGAAAGTTGGTAGTCAACAAAGTATGCAGGAGTCATGAGGCAAATAGCAAAATGGACAAGAAAAAAATTCAATATATAACAACTTGGGGCTAGCCATTGTAAGTTCAGAGTCACTCGCCCCAACAGTGTGTGTGCTGGAGGTGAGCGAAAGCTCGGGAGAGAGAGATGAGTGTGGTGGAGGTACCTGTACCAGGCAGGGGGAGACAGGCCAGGACAGACGGTGAACAGATGGTCAGTTGGAATCCAAGCAGCAGTGCAGCAGGCATTGGGAGTAGGTGTCATACCCAATTGGGATAAGCTTTTATTTCTGGAGGCAGATTTCTTGTATAAAATGCCAGTGAATGGTCTTTGAACAGCAGGAGGGGGCTTCAGAGGACGCTTCAAAGACTCCTGACACTTGTTGGGCCCAAGTGCCTTTTATTTCACACCTTAGTGCTAATTGAATTTGTATCTGGCCTGTCCTTGCAAGCCTGGGAGCCTTAACTCCATTTTATTTTTCTTCATGGCTTTCAAAATAGCATCAGACCAAACACTACTCACTCAGTTCCAGGTTGGAATGGTGTCCTCAGGTCTCTGCTGTTTGTTGGCTAGAGCACCCTCCACATAGCTTGGGAAAATAAATGACATTGAAAGCAGTAATCTCTCCAGTTAAGAGTTTTGATCTGGAGTGAAGGCCATGCTGTGGAGGGTAGCATCCTGTATATGTACCTGCTGAAAGATCAAAGTTTATCTAACTCCAAATCTATCCTTTGTAAAAAAAAAATAAAAAAAAAAAAAAAAAGGAAGACCCCGGCAGCTACACCGTTCAGTGTGCCACCTTCACCAGCTTTTCTTATGGCGCTTCAGAGATGCTGGGCTCACCCGTGGGCTCTGGCCCACCACAGCAAGGACAGTGGGACGATATCTGCCATGCCTGACGCAAAACAACATGGGATGAATGCATAGCAGAGCTAATGCTCTTCCCAGATGAAGCACTGAAGGATGATGCCCGCTGCCCCAGACCTCAGTGCAGGGCCACAGATGAGCTACTGTCACAGGCCTACGACACAACTGCCCACATGGCCCGCATTGGGAACTTCCTCTCAGTGCTCATGCAAGCACAAAACAGAGTGCTCCAGTCAGAGCACGCAGACCTGGACCTCTGCAACCTGAATGACGCATCTCTTCAAGCATTTGCATTCCTGACCAGAGAGCTAGGCAGACTGATATCCGCCCTTGTTGTGACTCGTTGCCAGGTCTGGCTCGCCCAAGCCCCAATGTCCGATGACTCCAGAGGGGCGCTGAGCAAGCTCCCAGTTGTCCCCGGACTGCTCTTCGGCCCTGCGGCTGAGCGGGCCATTGAAAGTGGAAAACAACGCATTAAAACTTTATTGATATTTAATGTTTCATCGATGAGAACATTTTCAGAATGTCGGCCCAGTTCCATCTCGCTCCATACTCTACCACCGGTGGACACTGGGCTTCCTCTCCTCACAATATTTAGTGGCTGAGTGAAATTCCAACCGCATGCTTTAGATTGATACATCCAGTTAAACTAAGTTGACCACGTGTTCAGGATTGTGCGGGACTGTCCCTGGGCTACACCACAGCCCAGAAACCAGGAATCACAGTCATGGCAGATCGAGGCCTGACGCGCGTGAACATCCCCACTCGGCTCAGCCCTACATACGCCCTTGGTACGACCACCAGCCTAACACAGGTGCTCGCCAGCACCGGACGGCTATGCAGCCACCACCCCAACCCCCAAGAGGCCGTGGTCGTGACTAGCGCGCGACGAACCCCACGAACAGGCATGGGGCAAAAACCGTTGGCCGATTTACCCAGCAGCACCTGACCTACTGGGCATCCCACTCCTCAGACCCATAGGTGGTTAGGACCATCTCACAAGGGTACAGGCTGCAGTTCCAACACTGGCCTCCACCATTCTCACCCGTAAAAGCTTGCACCCTCAACCAGGAGATTACGTCTCTCCTGGAGAAGGGCTCGATCACAAGAGTAAAAGCATCAGAACAGCAAGATGGCTTTTATGCAACCTATTTCATGGTTCCGAAGAAAGGCTTCTGTCCAGTTCTGGATATAAAACGGTTCAATGTTTTCCTAAAAGTTCTCCACTTTCACATGTTGTGGACGTTCAACTTTCTCCAGACTGTAGCCGCAGGGGAATGGTTCATGTCCTTGGACTTAAAAGATGCTTACTTTCACATTCCTGTGTTCGCCTTCCAAGGCCATGCATAACAGTTTGTGGTATTAGCCTTCAGGCTGACCCTGGCTCCTCGCATCTTCACAAGATAAGTGAGTGCAGCCCTGAGCTCCCTGCACCTACAGGGGATCAAGATCCTTCCTTACCTTGACGACTGGCTCATCTGCACCCCCACTCGCAAGTGTGCGGCAGAGGTCACACACTGGGTCTTACCGTGAACAAATGAAAAAAATCTACTTAACGCCAAGCCAAAAGGTCACCTTTATTGGCATGGCTCTGAACTTCCGCACTATGAGGACATGTATACCACCTCAGCGCGTGGACAGCATTCTCCTTCTTCTTCTAAAACAATTCCAGTTGAATGTATTGGTGAAGGCACGAACGTTCCAACAACTGATGGGCATGCTCGCGGTGGCCTCCGAAGTGACACTATTAGGCCTGCTTTCTTTAAGGCCACTACAAGTGTGGTTAAACGACCTCCACTTGGACCCCAAGGACAGAAACACCAAAACACAGGTGACAAGGGAATGCTAATCTGCTCTGCGGCCGTGGAGGGAGAGATCCTACCTAACTACAGGTGTCGCTCTCGGACCAATTCCGGAAAGGCAGTAAGTAGTGACGACTGACGCTCCACTAACAGGCTGGGGAGCAGAGTGGCAACACAGGTCTGTTTGGGGGAAGTGGTGCCCCAGACGGAGGAAAGCGTACATCAATGTGCTAGAACATCAGACTGTTTACCTAACCCTGAATCCCTTTCTGCCTGTTCTCAAACACATCCTGATACGATCAGACAATTCATTGACACATCAACCATCAAGAGGGAACGAGGTCTGTACTGTCCCTACAGGTGGCCCAACAACTCTTGGAATGGACCCTACCACATCTGGCCTCCCAATGAGCCATTCATCTCCCAGGCAAGGTAAACGAGGTTGCAGATTTGTCGCAACAGAAACCGTCCCTGGAGGAAATGGAGACTTCAACCAGAAGTACTGAAGATATGGCAGCGGTTCGGGACAGCACACGTGGAACTGTTCACCTCAGATCAAACATCCCACTGCTCCCTTTACCAGAAAGAACCAGAGTCCAAGAGCCCCCTAGGCATGGATGCCTTAGCTCACACATGGCCAGAGGACCTACCGTATGCTTTCCTTCAAACCACCTGATCTTACCCTGTGCAATGTTGCTATCTCAGGCTCAGCACAGGCTGCTGCTTGTAGCTCCCAGATGGCCAACGAGTCCCTGGTTTCCAACCTTACTCAGTCTTCTGGAGGGAGAACCATGGCAGCTCCCTCACAGGCAGGACCTGCTCTCACAGTTGGGCGGCAGGATATGGCATCCCAGACCAACTACAGCTATGGGTGTGGCCTCTGAAGAGCCCAACCCTCTATTGACCAGCTGCAATCCTGCTTTTATCGAGACGTTACAGAACGCCAGAGCCCCATCGACCAGGATGATGTACGCTGGAAGCTGTTTACCGAATTGTGCTCTACCAGGACGGGGGAACCAGTGTCCTGCTCTGTACCTGTTATACTGAGCTTCCTTCAGAAACTATTGGACTCAGGTCGCTCTGCCTCTACCTTGAAGTTGTATGCCTCAGCCATAATCGGCTAACCATTCATGCATCGATGAAAAATCAGCAGGGGCCCACTACCTCATCTGCCAATTCTTACAAGGTGTCCGCCGGCTGCATCCTCCCAGGACATTCTGTGTGGCATCCTGGGACCTGCCACTAGTATTGGAGGCTTTGACGAAACCTCCTTTCAAGCATACGGAGAAGCCGGACATAAAATGGTCCTCTCTGAAAACGGCTTTCCTCTTAGCTATTTCATCAGCGAAATGTGTGAGTGAGCACCACACGCTATATATGAGCCTGGTCTGCCTACGGTGGAAGGCAGATGACCTAGGAGTGACCTTAGGGCCCAATCCAGCCTTTTTTGCCTGAGGTTCACATCAATCAAGCCATCGAGATGGCGGCCTACTGCTCCCCTCCTTATTGCGGAGGAGTGAGCAAATCTCATGTCCAAATCACGTCGCATCCTGCCACACCACTGGCTCTGCCATTCTTCCAGTGGCACTGGTGCATTAGGTTAGTAGTGCTATTCCTTGTGACTGTTGGTCATCCACACTTTCAAACGTACTGACGTCTGTAAGGTATGAAGTAGAACGGAAGTTACTTTAAGGTATTTTCTTAAAACTGCATTGTTGGTTAAGTGCTTGTAAGTAAGCATTTCACAGTAAGGTCCACACCTGCTGTATTCGGCGCATGTAACAAATACAATTTGAACTATGGTTCTATGAACACCTGGAAGACCGTCAGTACTTTCCTGTCACTGAATCTTTTGGGCGAGAAGATTCTCTGAGACAGTGCGTGGTCTGACGTACGGTTTCATATGAACCGCAGGGGCACGTCCTCCCACGCTGTCACGTCACTGGCGTGACTTTGTTGTTATTATTATTGCTCGACCTGCGCGGAGCGAGAGGGATATAATCCATACTTTCAACTGTATCTACAGTCTTCCAGGTATTTGAAGAACCATAGTTACATTCCTAACTTCTGTTAAACTATATAGCCTTCCTATATTTTGTTTCAAACCAAGCACATTCTGCCTAGTGGCGCACACTGTTGCGTTTTGGCCGCTTGAGAAAAACAGACATTTCCGCTAACAATCCTAAAATCTCATAAGAAATTAGGTGGTGTTTTTGGTGTAAGAGTAATGTTATACTATGCTATTACATTTGGTTCTAACTTTACTAAAAAAGCAACATTGTGAGAAGTGGCAGAGAGACGCTCCGGCAGCACTACACTCCTACACAGAATGAGATAGTTGTGCACGTAGCCTACTCTAATTCCTTGCGAAAAATTTGGTGATGCAGAAACGAGATACCACATGGTTGGCTGTTTCATAAATCTAGGAATATGAGGAGTGCAAGGGCAAATGGAGTTCTTGCACATGTGCACTTCACAGAGTAGGCGTTCCCTAACAGAAATATGCAAATACATGCTAAAACACGCCAATAACATGCTGACCACACCGCTCGCAAATTTGCAAAATAAATTTACACATACATGTTATTCAATCATTGCACCCACACTGCTCGAGCGTCTGCGTGGCCAGGCGCTAAAATTGAAAGTCCGGCCTCTCCCATCTCCTCATTTGTTTTTAGGAGCATATACCCACGTGGATGATTGAAAGATGAACTTAGGTCCACTCTCCGGTCGGTTGTAGTAATGCTCTAAAGTTGGTTGCCAACAGCCATATAAAGTCCAAAGAAGATAAAGAACCCTGAAGGAAGGCGCGATGATAAGAAACTAATTCGGTTTACCGTTTAAACTGTGGATTCATTGTTGGAGTAGAGGAACTTGTGCATTCAGGTAAAATAACAACCCAATGTTTATATACCAGGACAAATTAGCTAGCAACAGCAAGCTAGCTAGCTAAATTGCCATAAATGTTTAATGCTTTTAAACCTGTCCCCAAATTAATATAATTGGTTCAGTTTGTTTTGATATTTCAACCTGTGTGTCCTGATTGCTTCTGGTGTGGGTAAACAAAATCAAAGTGCGCACGATGGCGGACAGCATGTAAGATCTTGCTAGCTCGTGCTTGGCTCTGCCCACCTCCTTGTTTGGTGAATTTTCACAAACCTGGTCCAGCAATTTCAGTCTTCTCAATGAGCTCATTGTCTGGAATGTTCTGCTGAATCTTCTCAGCGATCTCCCTGGGGTTCACTTTCAGGCCCTTTGATTTCATCATCTGAAACACAATAAATCCAAAACAATGACACTCCCATTTCATTCACCCACTCAAATTAAAGTTGAGCTGTTGATATTTAGGCTATTTGCAAAACCAACTCAGAAAGACAGAGTTAGTGGGAAAGAGTTTGCAGGGACAGAGACAACAAACGCATAACAAAACAGGTAACAAAAGAAGACAGTGGGTACACACTTGAACCAAAAAAGTTGCTTTAAATTAACACACCCACCTACATTTCAGTTAGTTTATTTGACACCCTGCAGTATATCCTATTATTTTATGTGTTTGTTTGTTCACCATGTCATCACTGTGCATGTGTTGTGTTCCTGTTGAATCCACTTTTCTTGGCTGTTATTTACTTAACAAATAAGGAACTCAAAATACAGCTGTAGACAGAAGTCAAAGATCAAACATACAACCGATGTCTCTCTTGAGTTCTGCAAAATAGGAAAAGTCCAAGTTGCTTTTAATATGCTTGCAGTCAACCCCTAGTGATGTAACTGCCTACATCAACACCTACTCATGAGACCATGCATATACAGTTTTACAAACTTGCAGGAGAGACAATAGTTCCAGTGTTTTAAGGGCTCAGCAGTAATTTTCCACTCCCCAAGTTGCTTTATAGTGGTACGTCTGACTAGCCTCTTATCGCTTTCACTCCCCTGCAGGGTTGTGTGTCTATGAATCTCTTTTAGCCTTGAAGCGCTTTCTCAGACACCCTGTTTTGAGTGCAATAACTCACACATCTCTCAGAACGTTTCTTTATAAGAGGCAGAGACTAGAAAAGAACTGTGGAACAATATTAAACCTTATAATGAATATATACACTGCTCAAAAAAATAAAGGGAACACTTAAACACAATGTAACTCCTAGTCAATCACACTTCTGTGAAATCAAACTGTCCACTTAGGAAGCAACACTGATTGACAATAAATTTCACATGCTGTTGTGCAAATGGAATAGACAACAGATGGAAATTATAGGCAATTAGCAAGACACCCCCAATAAAGGAATGGTTCTGCAGGTGGTGACCACAAACCACTTCTCAGTTCCTATGCTTCCTGGCTGATGTTTTGGTCACTTTTGAATGCTGGCGGTGCTTTCCCTCTAGTGGTAGCATGAGACGGAGTCTACAACCCACACAAGTGGCTCAGGTAGTGCAGCTCATCCAGGATGGCACATCAATGCGAACTGTGGCAAGAAGGTTTGCTGTGTCTGTCAGCGTAGTGTCCAGAACATGGAGGCGCTACCAGGAGAGGCCAGTACATCAGAAGACAGCAGGACCGCTACCTCCGCCTTTGTGCAAGGAGGAGCAGGAGGAGCACTGCCAGAGCCCTGCAAAATGACCTCCAGCAGGCCACAAATGTGCATGTGTCTGCTCAAACGGTCAGAAACAGACTCCATGAGGGTGGTATGAGGGCCCGACGTCCACAGGTGTGGGTTGTGCTTACAGCCCAACACCGTGCAGGACGTTTGGCATTTGCCAGAGAACACCAAAATTGGCAAATTTGCCACTGGCGCCCTGTGCTCTTCACAGATGAAAGCAGGTTCACACTGAGCACATGTGACTGAGTCTGGAGACGCCGTGGAGAACGTTCTGCTGCCTGCAACATCCTCCAGCATGACCGGTTCGGCGGTGGGTCAGTCATGGTGTGGGGTGGCATTTCTTTGGGGGGCCGCACAGCCCTCCATGTGCTCGCCAGAGGTAACCTGACTGCCATTAGGTACCGAGATGAGATCCTCAGACCTCTTGTGAGACCATATGCTGGTGCGGTTGGCCCTGGGTTCCTCCTAATGCAAGACCTCATGTGGCTGGAGTGTGTCAGCAGTTCCTGCAAAAGGAAGTCATTGATGCTATGGACTGGCCCGCCCGTTCCCCAGACCTGAATTCAATTGAGCACATCTGGGACATCATGTCTCGCTCCATCCACCAACGCCACGCTGCACCACAGACTGTCCAGGAGTTGGCGGATGCTCTAGTCCAGGTCTGGGAGGAGATCCCTCAGGAGACCATCCGCCACCTCATCAGGAGCATGCCCAGGCGTTGTACGGAGGTCATACAGGCACGTGGAGGCCACACACACTACTGAGCCTCATTTTGACTTGTTTTAAGGACATTACATCAAAGTTGGATCAGCCTGTAGTGTGGTTTTCCACTTTAATTTTGAGTGTGACTCCAAATCCAGACCTCCATGGGTTGATACATTTGATTTCCATTGATAATTTGTGTGTGATTTTGTTGTCAGCACATTCAACTATGTAAAGAAAAAAGTATTTAAGAATATCTCATTCATTCAGATCTAGGATGTGTTCTTTTAGTGTTCCCTTTATTTTTTTGAACAGTGTGTGTGTGTGTGTGTGTGTGTGTGTGTGTGTGTGTGTGTGTGTGTGTGTGTGTGTGTGTGTGTGTGTGTATATATATATGTAGTCCATGACCCTATAAATGTAGTTGGGGAGGGGTGTTATTGCCCTTCCCCTTCTATTAATACAACATAAGCATAATCAATTATTATAATCCATCAAACATTTGGTGCAGCACCTATCATGACCCCAAGTTGACCCCATAATTCTCCAGGCTGAATCAGGACAAGTTCCCAAACTGCCTGACCATGTCCCCAAATTAACCATACATATTCCAAATAAACGCTATTTAAATCTATAAAGAAAGTTTGTCACAGAAAATAGATGATTTGCAGTATGGGCCAGATGAGATGGTCATTACCACTAAGTAAATTAATAGGGACATTTTAGGTGCCACAGAATTTTATATCCCATCAAAGGTGTAACAACGTTTTATATGCATTATTAGAATGATCCACTCTCACATATGCGTTATTTGTACTGAGCACCGAGACAAGCAGTGAAAAAAAAATTCCTTAACAAAAAAGGTTAATTAATGCGAGGGGTTTTCGAACAAGAGGTTATCGTGCCCCGTAGATTCAGTTAACCGGTTTAGCGGAGTATGCCACCTGGCAGCAATAGTAATTGACCTACATGACAGCTACTTGACAAGACCATTAGGCTTTTTTGAGGGGGAGGGGGTGACCTTAAAATGTGACTCGTTTCAGGAAATTTGGCGTATGTCGCACGTCACTACTTCGCAGGAGCAGCACTTGAACATCTTTTTTTTTTTTATCAAAATGCATATTTTTGGGCAGAAATGCTTTCTGCAACATGTGAACTTTCATGTGCCTTAATAACAAACTTGTATTACATCCATAAATAGAAATTAAATTAAGAGCCTAGTTGGTTTAGCCATGTAAAAATACAGGAACTTTCCAAATAACGATGATTGCCCAATGATAACGATGATTAGTTTAGATTGGTCTGCCACATAGCTTGCTTCTGTCTATAAAGTGGGCTGTTCAGTATGTTGACAGCCCTTTCTATACAGTGCTGTTTTTGAAAGATATAACATTAGCCATCGAGAACTACAAAAGTTGCTACTTTTCTCAACAACATTAATGCCCTGAACTTAGCAGGCTCTATCGACAGATCAGTAAGAACAAGTGATGGGCTACTTTCTGCACACACCACGGTCAGTGTGAACCGGAGTGACTTGACACAACGATGTACACTACCATTCAAAACTTTGGGGTCACTTAGAAATGTCCTTTTTCTTGTCCATTAAAATAATATTAAATTGATCTGAAATAGAGTGTAGACATTGTTAAATGTTGTAAATGACTGACTATTGTAGCTGGAAATGGCATATTTTTTTATGGAATGTCTACATGGGTGACACAGGCCCATTATCAGCAACCGTCACTACTGTGTTCCAATGGCACGTTGTGTTAGCTAATCCAGGTTTATCCTTTTAAAAGACTAAATGATCATTAGAAAAGCCTTTTGCAATTATGTTAGCACAGCTGAAAACTCTTGTGCTGATTAAAGGGGCGGCAGGTAGCCTCGTGGTGATTAAAGGGGCAGCAGGTAGCCTCGTGGTTAGAGTGAAAGGTTGCAAGATCGAATCCCCGAGCTGACAAGGTAAAAAAATCTGTCTTTCTGCCCCTGAACAAGGCAGTTAACCCACTGTTCCTAGGACATCATTGAAAATAAGAATTTGTTCTTAACTGACCTGCCTAGTTAAATAAAGGTTAAAACATTTTTTTTTTTTAAATAAGCAATAAAACTGGCCTTCTTTAGACTAGTTGAGTATCTGGTGCATTAGCATTTGTGGGTTCGATTATAGGCTCAAAATGGCCAGAAACAAATAACTTTCTTCTGAAACTCGTCAGTATACTCTTGTTCTGATAAATTAAGGCTATTCCATGTGAGTCTGTAATCGAACCCACAAATTTCACCTAAAATGACATACCCAAATCTAACTGCCCTGAAGCAAGGATATGCATATTATTGGTACCATTTGAAAGGAAACACTTTAAAGTTTGTGGAAATGTGAAAGGAATGTAAGAGAACAACAATTGTTCTGGTAAAATATTACAAAAAAAACATTATTTTGTATTTTTTTGTACCATCATCTTTGAAATGCAAGAGACAGGCCATAATGTATTATTCCAGGCAAGCCGCAATTGAGATTTTGGCCACTAGGTGGCAGCAGTGTGTGTGCAACATTTTAGACTGATCCAATGAACCATGGCATTTCTGTTCAACATTTTATATCAAGACTGCCCAAATGCGCCTAATTTGTTTTATTAATAACATTCTGTGTTCAAAACTGTGCACTCCTCAAACAATAGCATGGTATTCTTTCACTGTGATAGCTACTATATATTGGACAGTGCAGTTATATTAACAAGAATTTAAGCTTTCTGCCAATATCAGATGTCTATGTCCTGGGAAATTTTCTTGTTACTTACAACCTAATCACATTAGCCTACGTTAGCGCAACCCTCCTGTGGATGGGACACCGATCCCGAAGAAGTTGGACAAAATAAATGTGCTTTTCTTTCAAAAACATGGAGATTTCTAAGTGACCCCAAACATTTGAACAGTGTAGCTACAAAAGAGCTAAATGGTTCCAGTCAGCAGTGAATCGTTCATCCATGTATACGGGTAAGAGTCTAGCTACATTTTCCAGATATACATTTCTAATTTTGTCAGAAAGTCATTTTTATTGCAAGTTAAAGCGAACGGTTAGTGAGCTAGCAGACGTTAGCTTACTGGCTCGCTAGCTAACGTTACATGTATGATCTGTGTAGTAGAATTATTCGAATCAGAAATCACTTTGCTAGTTATAGCCTAATGTTAGCTAACATTGAACCTAGTTTGTTAGCTTTAGCTACCTGCAGATTCATACTACAGCTATGAGAATGTTTGTATTGGTATGAGGGTTATGCTGGTTCATTGTTTAGCTAGCTAGCAGCTACATGTCTAAACAAAAGACTCCACAGCCAGATTATTACATGACCCAGAAAATTAGCAAGTGTGTCTGGGGTTGATTACGGCCATTGATTGTATTTCATGAACATGTGTCAATAGTGACCCATCCACTTGTGGGTGAGGGGTGGTTATAGCATTTCCTTCATATGACCCATCAATTTAAACAAGTGTGTCAGGTAAGCGTTGTCTAATAACAATCAAATAATTATCTGGACACTTTCTGTTTTCAATATTGCTACTAGGCAAGTACTATCACTGTACTGTTTACACCTTCTGTATCCTGTGCATGTGACAAATAAACAGATTTTATTTGATATAGCGTGTTTACCACATGTGAATCCTTAAAGAGATGGTTGGGCTAAGGCTTAAGAGGGTGTGAACGATGCTGAATGGGCGTAGACAAGCTCTCCAGTAGGTCTACCAAAATGTTCAAGGGCCATTTTCTCAAAAGTGGGGTTACAAGTTTATCAACATTCAAAGCAGAATTACTTTCCCATTGTTCCTCAACTGCAGTGCATGATATGCAATTTCCTAGCTCCGAGTCTCTACTTTTATCCAATGTAAAAACAATAAAAAATGTTGCTACATAAGACCGAATCGAGGCGATCGGTCACAAATGTTGAATAGACCTTTATCTTTTCCCCGTAAAAACACATAGTTGTGTGAAACGTGGGATTTTGTCATTAACGTTAGTAGCTAGTAGCCTGGTCAAGGACGTATCATGCAATATTGGCAAACTTCACATATGACAGACCAAGTGTAACAAAATTCAGGTGGAGGTTTAATGCATATTTCTGGTGTCCAAGTAAATCTATTTTAAAAAATACCATTGGTTGTTGGATATAAAGTCTAAGATCTTTGATAGGCTGCTGCGGAATTTGTTACAGGAAATAATCATTCCCAGCTGGTTAGGTTAGCATATCTAATAGGAACAGCTAACATGTAGCGTTTTATCACATGCAACTACATTCATGATTTGAATTGGCTGATGTGCATTTTGAGACTGAGAAACAAGCTTCAAAGAGAATAAAATCCATCAGTGTTATTGTACAACCTGGGCCATGGCCATAGCGCTGTTACACTGGTAGTCCCCAAATTTGGCCTGCTGGTTGGGGGTGACGGCCAGGGGAGGGTTCTCCAGGTCAGGCCAGGCCTCCCGGATGGCCTCACCAAAGATCTCCTGAAGACGCTGGTTGATGTTCATCATGGTCTTACTGCACTGGCTCCTCTCTTCCTGCAGACTCTGGGGAGGGAGGATAGACAGAGAGCACTTCAATACAACATATAGGGGACAACCTATAGATAGATAACCTATAGATAGCTAGGTTGCAAGTTCAAATCCCCGAGCTGACAAGGTACAAATCTGTCGTGAAAATAAGAATTTGTTCTTAACCGACTTGCCTAGTAAAATAAAGGTTAAAAAAATAAAGTCTCTAGCTCTCTCTCAAGCAGACATAACAGGTGAAACAAAGCATCTATTCACCTATGTGAATGAATAAGATAGCTCAATCTCCTAACATTAATGTACCCAGAGGGGAGTGTGGAAATACTTATGCAAGTGATCACTCACCCTTTTGAGGATGTTGAGGCGGTATTTGAGCTTGGCGTTCTCCTCTCTCAGCCCATCCAGGTGTGAGGACAAGCCCAGGCTCTGTGGGTTTTTCAGGCTCTCGATCTCAGCAGTCAGGGAATGGATCTCCTGCTCCTAGACAGACGAAGGGTTCACGGTCAAGAAAATGTCCTGCCTCTACACCTATACTCGGTCTACGAAAACCGCACAAATGCAGGATTGGTTGAGGTACAGTGTGCAATGACATTCAGGACTTTGACTCAAAACTCATAAACTAAGCTACTGACATCAGCACAGATTGAGGAAATCACATGATGCCACACCCGTCAGAACAAAACTGAAAGCTTCAGCTAGCTAGCTAAATGAGCTAATAACTGTCCCTCAACGTTAGAGTATGTTATGATTGATAGTTATCAGGAAATGTCTAGATGGGAAGGGCAGTACAATGAACCCGTTCCTGCATTATCAACATGAGTAACAGCTGACCTGTCAGTCTTTGCAGTAACAATTAAACTTAATACAGCTAGCTAGAATACAACAAAGATAACACTTAGCTGGCATCCGACTTCACACGTTTTTCACAAGTCTGCTAGCAAGCTGCTGCAATGTTTAGCTGGCTAGCTAGCTGGCTTAGTTGCCACATTACGTCAAACGAGTCCACGTTAGCGTAGCTACCAACATTTTCTTAATTTCAGCACATTATTGCAAACCAAGAGGTCTTTGTAAAGTGTAAGAGCTGACCTGCTGTTGAAGTCGGGACGAGTATTCAGCCACAGGATCTCCCATTTTCGGTTAAAAAAATAAATAACGTTAGAACAGTACATTAGCGTGTTTCTAACTAAATTAGTTTCTGAACCTAGATGAGGCCGAGGCTCAATGACGTAAAATTTCGGAGATTCCATTTACCGCCCTCGTTGGGGTGCCCAAGGTACTACAGACAAAGTTATGCTTTAACTTTTATAAAACATAGCAACAAACAGTGGTGTAAAGTACTTAAGTAGTACTTTAAAGTATTTTTACCTTTACCGAAGTTGTTTTTTTTAGGTATCTTTCTCTTTACTAAAGAAAATAATCTACTTTTTACTCCATACAATTTCCCCTCACACCCAAAAGTACAGGAAAGTGGTACAATTCACTCACTTATCAAGAGAAGTCAAGGAATGGATCCCTGGTCATCCCTACTGCCTCTGATCTGGAGTACTCACTAAACACAAATGCTTTGTTTGTAAATTATGTCTGCTGTTGTAGTGTGCCCCTGGATATCCATAAATAAAAAATGTTTAAAATGTACCACCTGATATTATAAGCAATTTAAAAATATTTACTTTTTTTTTAAATATTTTTTTGCAATGACATTTACTTTTGATACTTAAGTATATTTAAAAGCAAATACTTTTAGACTTTTACTCAAGTAGTATTCTTCTGGGTGACTCAGTTTTACTTGAGACATTTTTTCTATGAAGGTAATCTTACTTTTTCTCAAGAATGACAATTGGGTACTTTTTCCACCACTTCAACAATGTTAAGTTGTTACTTTAAGCATTTTTTTGGTCAAAGCTTTTGTCAAAAATGCAATGCTCTGCAAATTTCTTTCAAAATTGACATTGAATACACCACAGACACACAAAACAGAGGAGAAAGCACAGGCAAGAGTAGAACAAAAAAAAAACTTGTTTTACTTGTTGTGAAACTACAAAACATTTTTGTGCTGGTGAAATATTTACAATTCTGGTTGACGGTACAGTGTCCATGATAAAATTCACAGCTTTCAGGAGTCTCACGAGAAAGGAAACAAACACCACACACCCAAATCAGAAAGTGCAATAAATACATTTCTCAAATCATTTCCATACACATACCAGGTTCTTTGCCATCCTTAATACAACAGATGAAAACTTTATAATAATAAAACAAAAATGCACTTGAACTTCAAAACAAGAATTATATCACATCCTACATGACGACAAATCATTCAATGCTACCAGCTTCAGGTTCTGACAGTGATGGTTTTTGATGACTTGAAGTAAGACTTACTTAATCGTTAATTTCTGATTGTATTGACCACTTCTGTCAAAATACACATGCTGGGTGGCGTTATAATAGTACATTTAAGCCTTTAGATCCAAGTTACAAACCATCTAGTCAATCATGGCTAGCTTCAGTTAATCACATATAGATAGCACTGTTCCATCCACACTGAAATCCAATAAGAAGTCCTAATATAAGACCTCTGATTGGTTTACTTTCTCTACACTGGAGTAAATCATGATAAAAAAAAAAAGTAAACGGTTCACATTCAAATGCAAACAGTACACATTTTTTGAGGCAACAAAAAGTAGTGTTATCTGTTTTTGGATGGTGACCACATTTTCGCCTCAGGTTAAAATCATATTTAATCTAAGAAGGCACACTCTCCAAAGGATCCATTCACAGTATGCAGTTCATGTAGAATAAATTGCTGTGCCATGAATAGTGACTTTCCTTTACAGTGGTGAAGTGCAACATTGTACAGTTTGTAAAATTGTGAAAGGATAGAAATGGTCCAAACTAAAAAAACTTTTTGTAACACCTTATACATACAAAAGTATGTGGACACCCCTTCAAATGAGTGAATTTGGTTATTTCAGCCACACCCATTGCTGACAGGCGTATAAATTGAGCACACAGCCATCTACATAGAAAAACAGCTCAGTGACTTTCAGCGTGCATGCCACCTTTCCAACAAGTCAGTTTGTCACATTTCTGCCCTGCTAGAGCTGCCCCAGTCAACTATAAGTGCCGTTATTGAGAAGTGGAAACGTCTAAGAGCCCAAACGGCTAAGCCGCCAAGTGGTAGAATACAAGCTCACAGAACAGGACCGCGTTCCAAACTGCCTCAAAGTAACGTCAGCACAAGAACTGTTAGTCGGGAGCTTTATGAAATGGGTCTCCATGGCCGAGCAGCCTAAGATCACCATGCACAATGTCAAGCGTCGGCTGGAGTGGTGTAAAGCTCATCGCCATTGGACTCCGGAGCAGTGGAAACACATTCTCTGGAGTGATGAATCACGCTTCACCTTTAATTTTATTTTTTAACCTTTATTTAACTTGGCAAGTCAATTAAGAACACATTCTTATTTTCAATGACGGCCTAGGAACAGTTGGTCCAACACTAACTGCCTTGTTCAGGGACAGAACGACCTTGTCAGCTTGGGGATTCGATCTTGCAACCTTTCGGTTAAAAGTCCAACGCTCTAACCACTAGGCTACCTGCTGCCCCATCTGGCAGTCCGACGGACTATGCGGCAGGTAGCCTAGTGGTTAGTGTTGGACTTGTAACCAAAAGGTTGCAAGATCGAGTCCCCAAGCTGACAAGGTAAAAATCTGTCGTTCTGCCCCTGAACAAGGAAGTTAACCCATTGTTCCTAGACTGTTCCTAGACCGTCTTAACTGACTTGCCTAGTTAAATAAAAGGTATAAAAAATCAATCTAAATAAATACGTTAAAAAATAAAAATAACATTTAGTGGGGGAGGAATAGTCTGGGGCTGTTTTTCATGGTTTGGGCTAGGCCCTTTAGTTCCAGTGAAGGGAAATCTTAAAGCTACAGCATACAATGACATTCTAGACAATTCTGTGCTTCCAACCTTGTGGCAACAGTTTGGGGAAGACCCTTTCCTGTTTCAGCATGACAATTGGCCAACATAATTGCCTGACCTCACTAATGCTTGTGGCTGAATGGAAGCTAGTCCATGCAGCAATGTTCCAACATCTAGTGGAAAGCCTTCCCAGAAGAGGCTGTTGTAGCAGCAAAGGGGGAACCAACTACATGCTAATGTCCATGATTTTGGAATGAGATGTTTGACAAGCAGGTGTCCACATACTTCTGGTCATGTAGTGCATTTTAAAGATGTCCTCCAGCAGCGATTTTGTAACTTTTCCTATTAAAAAGCAATATCCCAAGTATCAATACATTAAAGTACACACACTAAAGGGTAAAACTATTTGTTGAACAAACTTCAAAGAGTAGGGTATTCAAGGAGTTGGTCTGATGGTTTCCTCTGATATGCCTGGCTACCCAGGCTCCTGCTCCAGTCAAACACTACGCCACGACCACAGACTTTAGTTTATTCTCTGCAATGAGTCTGGATCATAAAGAATGATAGAGGCCTCTAGTGGTCAAAAGGCCATATTAACATGGGCAGCGCCATTGAGGACTTTAACCATTTTAATGTAGTCAGCTGGGTGGGACTTCCATGTCCAACCGGGTCATCAGGAGAGATCAGCAAAATCATGAAGAAGAAAATCGATTACTTCAAAATGAAAATCGCCTCAATGGCGCTGCCCATGCTGTCACATACGCTATAATGGCCGATACAAAGATGATTCCTCTCTCTCTATGGTCTGGATTGGCGTACGTTCCTGACACTTCACCAAATGCAACATATTTCGGGGCCGTCTAGAAACGGATGGGTTGGGCCAAAGCCAGAACACACGTGGTGGAGGTTTGAAAGGAGCGATTTCAAGAGTGGCGTTAAGTTTAGAGGTGGAGCAACTGAAATGTAAGATTCCCTGCCTCTGTGATGCCCGCCATTTGCGACGCAGACCCGCAGGCGAGCGTGGTGAAACTCAGAAGATGCTGTCTGTCCTTTTCACCTGATAAAGGTAATGTTAGGATATGTCAGCTTTCCCGTGAAAGCCTTTGTGCAGAACCCACTGTGTTTCAGATGCCACACGTATGGTCATATTGCAGCAGTGTGTTGGAGGGAGATTCTGAGATGTGAGAAGTGTGCAAGAGGGCAAGTGACAAAGGAATGTGTAGTATCAGTGGGGGAAAAAAAGTGTCCATTGTGAAGGTTCCCATGTTGCTGGGGATCAGAAGTGCCCGATGCAAGAAAGACAGGTTGAGGTTGCCAGGGTCAGAGTAGAACAGAGAGTCCCGTCCTCCCAGGCCTAGTGTAGGATCAGTTAGGGTGAAAGTAGTGGAATGGGGTGGTGATTTTTATGAAATTGTGGAATATAGGTGTACGGTTAAAGACAATTTATGCTTGATCCGAAAATGTGGTTGGAGGCTTCATATGGAGGGTGTGACGCAATTGCGGAGCCTCCAGAGGCATGCAGAGGCCAAATCAAGCTCCGTAACGCATTGCTGTGTCCCTCTCAAATTTTGTAACAATGCGGAGGGCTCCGTATTGCTCTGCATTGACATGATTGGTTGATGGTAGGTGATGGCGGGAGGTCCTGTATAAACACAAACTCACTTCCTTGACCCCATCCTTCACAACAGCTCTGCACTGCCCCGACTTCTGCAGAGGCCATATCACCATAAATGCTGCACGGACAATGCAGACATCGGATTGACCATGCAGACATCGGATTGACCATGCAGACATCGGATTGACCATGCAGCGCCTTTTAGTTGGTGGTGCGATATGTTCCTTTTCCCACTTCTCTTTTTTTGCCGTGTAACGCGATTGACCACACACTATGTGGCAGCATGCAAACTAAATGTGCAAACGCCATGAAACCAAAGGAGGCGGCAAAAGACAACCAGTGCATTATGGAATGGCATGTGAACTTCAGACTATCAGTAAGGAAAAAAGCAGAGAAGGAATTCAATTGTCTGATCTAACATTATTAGTATGGGGTGGAGTAGAAAATCATTTCTGATGTTCAAATCGGGGTATTATTCTATCTGTAAAGGTATGAAACATGGAATGTATTCAAACTACAGAGCAATATCCATTGGGGTGAGACACTGGACACAAGTGAATCTCTACTCATCATTCGCAGAACATTAGTGCGAATTCATGACCATCAAAAAAATCTGACTAAGGTCTTGTGCTATTATACAAATTGAGATGCTGGGCATGTGATTTCATTCCACACTGACTCCTCTCCATATTCAGAGTCATTATGCTCAACATTCTATGAAGCATGAACCTGTCTCAAAGTCATCCTGGCTGTTGTGGATTGGACAAATCACTACATCATCACAGAGTTCGAACTAGCCTAATGTTGTATTGAGCTTTAAGTGGCCTCTGACTGTATATCAGATCTTGGGGTGCTCTCTACGTATGGTGCTAAAAAGTGCTCTATTCAGAGGGAAAGAAGCTAGCTATGTTTCTGTTGAAAAGTAGGTTACATTTCTGGCTACTCCAATATCAATAGATTGTAATTCAGGCCTAATATAATTGGTATCACACAATCATGCTTGGTCAACATAAAAAAAGGGTGTGGGAGAGTAGGATTTGATGAAAAGCAAAACTAATCTCAAACATCTAAAATCACCAAAACACTCCAGACATTTGCATGTGTTCAGCATGTGAAGAGGGGCCCTTGTACATATCCCCTTATGACCACCCCTTCAAACCAACATCCAAGACATCTCTATCATCTGAAATGCCATCCATTATTAAGTGTTTACAGAGACAGAGTAGCAAGCTGACTGTTCTGATCTAGTCTACAGCTTTCTTCCTGTACCGTTTCCAGTAGCCTAGTTACAGCCCTCTGATTTCTTCCTGTACCGTTTCCAGTAGCCTAGTTAAAAGCCCTCTGATTTCTCCCTGTACTGCCAGTTGATCCACTTACACATTTCACTTCTTCATCACATTTCATTAACACAGACACCACTAGTCACCTGTGAAGATCACAGACGTGATCAATCAGAGCCAGATATGTACTTGCAACAGTAAGCCTGTTCAACGATACCTCTGGCACATAGAGAGCACCATGCAGAGATAAAATGAAATCCTCAGGAGGACTTTGTCATGTCTGCTTACAGAGATATATATTGAGAAACATGGCTGCTAGACTAGAAGTGTAGCCTCGTCCCAGATCTTTTTGTGCGGTCTCGCCAATTCCTGTGGTCATTGATGAGACAATGCTCCATGCAGGATGGATACAGAGGCAGACCTGATCTTTTTCATTTCTGTATGTACTAAATCTTTGCCAGTGTAACAGGGGTCCCTAGTACTGTCCCAGACTGGAAGGGAAGATCCTCTTTGGAAGGGGGCTCATCGACAAATATCCCAGTTAGTGTGATAAGGTAAGGTTTACATATAGAAAGTCCAGTTGAGAGATGCAAAAAAAGATAGCAGAAGAACAATTGGGATACTGTTTGTATGGGTCTTCAACATGTCCAGTTACAAAGAATTTAAGGGAAGGGGTAAAAGGGATGAGAGCAGGAAAAGTGATCAAACTTCAGGCTAAGATATACTTTAGAGTCCTCAGTTATTCCATGGTTTTTGGATCACTTCACTACCGTTTTAAATCATACAGTCAATGGGGAGTTTATCACCAGCAATGATCTTCATTAAATACAAGAGTTATCTCCTCCACTTCTTTTGTCTTTCACAATCATGTGCTTTGTTAGGCGGTGATTCAACAATCACTCTGAAGTGGAGCACTCCTCCCACTTCTTCAACGCCTCCATCCTCTTTTATAGATTACCATTTTAAAAGTGCACAAACTATCCAATAAACTACCTGAGTATAGGTGAGAGTCAGTGCACTTCCTACACAATGCTGAGAGATGGTGTGTGCACCAGTGAGGGTTACTATGAGAACCATGTGCAGTGTGACTAGGTACAGACAGCCAGTTTCAGTATACTGTACAACCACACATTCGGTCATAGTACACCATCATACAATAACAATATTGATTTTGTAGATGTGTTGTGCTATATATAATTTAAAGTACCTCTGGGGGTCAATATTCACATCTTAGACTACAACAAATAAGTGGTCCTGGCTAAAGAACAGAACAGCATTTCTCTATCTTTTCAAATTCCACACAGAAAGGGCTGGTGTGTATTGGAATTACGATTTTACCATAAAACATCTAAACGGTCTCTTCCAACATCCGATTATTAGTAACAGTAACAATACTGCTACAGAAAGAGTGGAAGAAAACAATGATCTAGTTGCTAACACAAACAACTATACAGATTAGCAACTCTGAGATCTAAAAAAAAATGTGACGGTATTTTTTCCTATACATTATTATTTTATTATTCTCCATTCTTCATAATACCACCAGAAGTCTGCGTCAGAGTCATCTGCTTGGAAACAGCAGTTAAGACTGGAATACTTGAAATGCGCTACACATCGTCGACAGGCAGATCAGGGATGTTGGTCTTTGCTCGAGTGAAGAAGGCCATCTTCTCTCTGAAATCAGAAGAGAAAAGTCTTATCTTCACGAGCGTAAAACCACAACTAACCTCCCTTTTTCTACAGTGAACAGAGCAAATCTTTATTTTTCATTGCTAGGATGTGTGTTCACTGAGGCGAACGTCTTTCAGTTCCTTCAGAGCCAGCGTCAATTACTTAATCCCAGTCAACTAAGGACTAGCATTGGTCATGAAATTTAAAATGAAGAAACATCCAATACATATCGTAGCCATTTTCCCAATTTAAAATTCCATATAATCTTATATTCCTAGACTAACGAGTATACAAACGGAATGGAAGACAAATCATAGTCCTTCCAACTGAACCTAATGCTTGGAGACCTGGGTGAGAGAAGCTATATACAATTTAAACATTGTCATTCATCTAATACATGGGGAAAGACAAGGATTAATGGACCAACTCCTCTTACAAGAGGTCTGTTACACTATACTGTTGCTGTACCCTGTAATGTAATGTATTCTACAGTACTGACCTGAAGGACTGGACCTCAGGCATCTCTTTCCTGCTCTGGCCTCGGAGCTTGTGGACGTCCTTGGCCGCAGCACGCATCATCTTCTCCACCCTCTGCTCCTGCAGCTGCTCCTCACGGGTCTGCAGACACAACATCACCACAGAGACGCTCAAGAGAGAAGTTGGAGAATAGGCCTAAACAACAAATCCTGGCCAGTCAACAGATAGATGCTGTTCTAACACCTCACTTCATATTTCACAGGTGTGTATTAGAACAATGATTCATAATAAAAAGTATACAGTTGAAGTCGAAGTTTACATACACTTAGGTTGGAGTCATTAAAACTCATTTTTCAACCACTCCACAAATGTCTTGTTAACAAACAAAAGCTTTGGCAAGTCAGTTAGGACACCTTCTTTGTGCATGACACAAGTCATTTTTCCAACAATTGTTTACAGACAGATTATTTCACTGTATCACAATTCCGTGGGCCAGAAGTTTACATACACTAAGTTGACAGTGCCTTTAAACAGCTTGGAAAATTCCAGAAAATGATGGCATGGCTTTAGAAGCTTTTGATAGGGTCATTTACATCATTTGAGTCAATTAGAGGTGTACCTGTGGATGTATTTCAAGGCCTACCTTCAAACTCAGTGCCTCTGATTGACATCATGGGAAAATCAAAAGAAATCAGCCAGGACCTCATAAAAAAAAAAACTGTAGACCTCCACAAGTCTAGTTCATCCTTGGGAGCAATTTCTAAATGCCTGAAGGTACCACATTCATCTGTACAAACAATAGTACATAAGTATAAACACCATGGGACCACGCAGCCGTCATACCGTTCAGGAAGGAGACGTGTTCCGTCTCCTAGCGGTCAACGTACTTTGGTGCGAAAAGTGCAAATCAATCCCAGAACAACAGCAAAGGACCCTGTGAAGATGCTGGAGGAAACAGGTACAAAAGTATCTATATCCACAGTAAAACAAGTCCTATATTTACATAACCTAAAAAGGCCACTCAGCAAGGCAGAAGCCACTGCTCCAAAACTGCCATAAAAAAGCCAGACTACGGTTTGCAACTGCACATGGGGACAAAGATCATACTTTTTGGAGAAATGTCCTCTGGTCTGAGGAAACAAAAATAGAACTGTTTGGCCATAATGACCATCATTATGTTTGGAGGAAAAGGGGGAGGCTTGCAAGCCCGAAGACACCATCCCCCAACCGTGAAGCACGGGGGTGGTAACATCATGTTGTGGGGGTGCTTTGCTGCAGGAGGGTCTGGTGGACTTCACAAAATAGATGGCATCATGAGGCAGGAAAATGATGTGGATATATTGAAGCAACATCTCGATACATCAGTCAGGAAGTTAAAGCTTGGTCGCAAATGGACAACGACCCCAAGCATACTTCCAAAGTTGTGGCAAAATGGCTTAAGCACATCAAAGTCAAGGTATTGGAGTGGCCATCACAAAGCCCTGACCTCAATCCTATAGAACATTTGTGGGCAGAACTGAAAAAGTGTGTGCGAGCAAGGAGACATACAAACCTGACTCAGTTACACCAGCTCTGTCAGGAGGAATGGGCCAAAATTCACCCAACTTATTGTGGGAAGCTTGTGGAA